>NC_056498.1:34304892-34363811 GCF_014905685.2 Nematolebias whitei
AGAACCACACTTGCTAACAGAACCACTCTTAACAGGACCGTGCTGCTAGGAGAACCACTCTGCTAACAGAACCACACTTGCTAACAGAACCACTCTTAACAGGACCGTGCTGCTCGGAGAACCACTCTGCTAACAGAACCACTTTGCTAACAGATCCACTCTGCTAACAGAACCACTCTGCTAACAGAACCACTTTGCTAACAGAACCACTCTGCTAACAGAACCACTTTGCTAACATAACCACTCTGCTAACAGAACCACTCTGCTAACAGAACCACTCTGCTAACAGAACCACTTTGCTAACAGAACCACTCTGCTAACAGAACCACTCTGCTAACAGAACCACTCTGCTAACAGAACCACTTTGCTAACAGAACCACTTTGCTAACAGAACCACTCTGCTAACAGAACCACTCTAACAGGACTATGCTGCTGACAGTTGTATCTTGTTGTCTGTATGTATGTCTATATGTTGTCTGTCTAAAACAGGTCGGTGCTCCGGGCAGTTTTCTTTCTTGAGAAGTAAAAATTTGTTAAAACAAACAAATAATTGTTTGTTTTTGCTCTCCTCGCAGTGACTGAGATGCTCGTGAACATTTTGAGCATTTGTTCCAACGACGAGCTGACGACCGACGAAGAGCTGGACGGTGAGTTCCCGCTGCGGTTTCCTTCAGCTCCACTAGATGGAGACCTGCTTCCACTCACCTTTCCTTCCAAAGTAAAAGCTTCAAAATCCTCTAAATGCCCTAAGGTTCCAAGTGCAGGAGTCTTTTTTTTTAGAATATTAGAGTTTGACGATGTTTATGCTTCTTAGCGTCGTGTGCCAGCGACAGGATTGATTATTTCAGGTTAAAGTTTATCTACAATAAAGTTTTCCTTTGAATACACAGGAAATGATCTCACCAGTCCTTCCTCACCTCCTCCTCCTCACAGTTTGACTTTTTCACACAGGGGTGGGGCGTTAGGATGTTACAACACGAGTCTAATTAAAAAAAAAAAAAAAAAAAAGTCTTTACCTTTAAGCACTGAACATTTCTTCACTAAAAAATAGATAAGAAACGGTAAAAAATAAAACAAATGGCGGCACAAGTTAATATTAGGTTTCAATTGGCGCTTTATTTTTTCTGCATTGCTCCATTTGTTCAAAACAAAGTTCTTGTTAAAAGAAAGCAACTTTTCAAACAGCAGATTGCAGATACTCGTTTCAAACACACACCCTGAAAAGAGTCCAAGCTGTTCAGTTTTTCAAATTAAAAGTCGCCCTCTAACATCTCTTCACGTCTCATCAACTCATTATCTCAGTGGCAGATTTATTTTTTATTCTTTCTTGTCTGGTCTTGTGTTTTTTTCATGAGTAGGTGTGGGCCGGTGTGACCTGTGTATAAATACTGCGGTTTTAGTGTTTATTTATATAATCCGATGTGCTCAATCGTAGAAGAACTAAACAAAAATATAAAGTAAACATAATTTTAGCTTCTTTGCTGTCGTTTTGCTTTTTGCAGAGTAACGTTGAGGCTGCGGCTGATGTTAGCACGGGAATTAGCCCAAGTATCAAAGGTCATGCTCAATAATCCAGGTAGAAAATCCAGCTATGTTCAGTCAGGTCATCTGGACGGTTTCTTTTTTTGTTATTGAGACGTTTCATCCTTCATCCAAAGGACTTCATCAGTCCGAGGAGCCACAACAAACTCAGTCCCACAAGCAGCACACTCACATAGTGGACCAACCAGTTTGCTGGTGATAAGGTGGTTTCTGGGGCCCGCCCACTCCCCCGTCGACTCCTCTGAGGCAGCCAGAGCCAAAGTGGTTCAAAACATCAAAGTTCACGCTCAATAATCCAGGTAGAAAATCCAACAGAGTTCAGTCAGGTCATCTGGACGGTTTCTTTTTTTGTTGAGACGTTTCAAACACACCCTAAAAAGAGTCCAAGCTGTTCAGTTTTTCAAATTAAAAGTTGTCCTCTAACATCTCTTCATGTCTCATCAACTCACTTTCTCAGTTTGTTGTGGCGCCTCGGACTCATGGACGAAACGTCTCAACAAAAAAATAAAGTGTCCTGATGATCTGACTGAACTTTGTTGGATTAGCCGAAGTGTTAGCCTTGTTAGCTAGCCTGCATCAGGCTGTTTCTCCGGCCAACACAGTAACCCTTTTAGCTCGTGGGCGACACTCTGACCTTCTGTGCTGTTGCACCTGTTAACATTTTCAATCGATGGGCTGTTTGTTTGTTGTTTTCTTAATAAAAGAAAACGCTTGGGGGGGATTCCCTTCTTGAACATTGTCAGGGCGAGACACAAAGCCACGAACAACGCGTGTCAAAACCGATTACGCTGATCCACACGTCGACTCAGTTCCGCCGCCCCTGAAAACATAGTTTTGTGTATGCTCTCTTTAATTAGACGTTGGGGTTTCCATAGCAACTCTCTTTTTCCTTGTTTTTTTTTTTTTTTAGTTTTCCAAGTGTCTTCTGGACTCTTGACTAGTTTTGCAGACTTTGTCGGTTTTAGCCGTTCTTATATCAAAACGTTCGGCTCATTCAGCTGAAGAAGGCCGTGACTTTTGGTTTATTTCACTCTGATGCACTTCTTTACCTTTTATTTAAAATATTTTCTTCAAAGAAATTCATTCAATTCCTTTAAGAAACATTCCTGCATAGCTACCACTCTGCTTTTAGCTTCAAATAGGGCTGGGCGATATGAACCAAAATTAATATCTCGATATTTTAAGATAAATGGTGATATGCGATATATATATAAAAAAAAATTCCCCATAAAGTAATAAAAATATATTTCTGAGTCAAAGCTTTGTCTCAGTTGTCACACAAGCACATTTATTAACTGTACAAAATAAATGTCTAAAAAATAAACTATATACATAAATTAAATTGTTAATTTTTTAGACCTTTATTTACATATATTAAATAATAATCCTCTTCAGCTGCGCCGCCTTCGTGACGTTAGTAAGCATGTGTGAACTGCAGCTGCAGGTCCAACAGACTTCAGCCTCCTTCCCTGAAACAAACCACGGTATAAAACTCTAGTCGTGCTGGGCCTTACGAGAGGAACAGAGAGAGGTGGCTCAACATTAATAAAGCAGCAGCTTATCATATCGCTAAAGACACGGTTCTTAGCGGCAGAAGCATTAGCCGTCTTGTTCCACAGTTGAGACTGGGACCATGTCTTTAGCGATATGATAAGCTGCTGATTTATTAATGTCGCACCACCTCGCACTGTTCCTCTTATAAGGCACAGCTAAAAAAAAAGTTTTCTACCATGGTTTGTTTCAGGGAAGGAGGCTGAAGTCAGTCGGAGCTGCAGCTTTTAACTTAACTTATAGCACTGTTTTAAATGGTGAAAATTATTCTTAGTGCCGAGGGACTTGTTTTCAGCGTTGTCTACAGAAATAATTTTTCTGCTTATAGAATTTATTTACTTTATAGAATATCAATTTCACATGAATTTTATTTTATTTTTTTAACGCTCTTTTGTTTAGCTGAAGTTCAAAATCTTGTTAACATAAAGAAACAACAGTCGGAACAGAAAACGTGGCGATCCGTTGCTGAGATTTTCTTTTGTGGTCGGAAAGATCAAAAACGAGGCGACTAGCTTAAAGCTGCTGCGCTGTTGCAACACGCTTCACGTCTGGCGTTTTTCCACCGGCGCCGCGCGGCGTTCACGCTGTTCCTGCCGTAAAGCTAACGGACGGTTTACGCAGCGGCAGGTGAGGAGCACCGATAAAGCTCAGCCCAGTTTCCTTAATTCAAAGGAGTTTAAGCGGGAGTGACAGGAGAACAAAGCGGTTCTGACTCGGTGACTTTTACGCTCCGGGGTTTACCGTAAACCGGCCCACGGCCAGTCATGACTTGTTTTCTGTTTTAAAAACATTTTTCTCTGTTGACCTTTGAATTGTTTCTCTTTCTCCCTCCTCACACCCCTGCCCTCATCATCTCTGGTAATCTTTAATTTTTTTAATTTTTGCTCTGCTCTTTATCTGCTTCTGCTGCCATGGTTACCAGTTACATGGATCTGCAGCCTCACTGCGTTTCCTCTCCGTCTCGTGCTGTAATATTCTCACTCATCTTGGTTTCATTCATCTAATTTTCCTTTTTTTATGTTTTCCAGAGTTTTGTGCTCAAGTCGCCGCTTCCCTTTGCTCTTGTTGTGCTTTCACGCCTTTTTTTATTTTCTCTTCGGCCTCCTTTCATCCACGTCATCTCTCATCCCACAGCCGTCCACTGATCTCTCTGTCCTTTCTCTTTGTCTTCTCTCCTGGGGGGTGTCTCATGAGAAGGACAGCTAATATACCCCCCCAAAAAAGGTACAAACACTGGCTGTACGGGTGTGTGCAGCGACAGCAAGACCTCTGCTTGCCTTCTGCCTTTTTAAAATCTGTCCAACTAACATCACTGGTAAAGTTCAAAAGTTTACATACACTCATGAGCGTTACTTTTCTTTTTCATATTTTCAAGAACAAGAATTGGGCTCACAAGTTTTAATTTCTTGTAGATTTTGTCTTGTACGGGTCAAAATTTCACATACAGGCTCAAATATATACATACAGCCCCCTTGATATTTGGTTAGACATTCCTAAAGGTTCTTGAATGTCCTTTAACTCGACAAGGCCAGAGCCTTTTAACTTTTTGTTGGTGATCCTGATCGAGCTGGTAGTTTCTGATTTCCAGCACCAAACGGACCTGTTTGGCAGCGCTCATTGGAGAAGAGCGCAAAAGTTCAAGGAACATGTGGAGATACAAAAAGGGGGTTTCCCCAAAATGGAGTCGTTTCTAAAGAATCTTGGATATCAAATATGTCGGTTTAAACAATTATTTGTAGGTCCAAGTTATTCAGACGTGTCACCAAGTCTTGAAGAAGACCAGAACTGTCTCCTTCGGATGAGAGTGGCAGATCAGGATGTTCAGGAACAACCCAGTAACCAGAGGCTCAAACCTGGAACTGCTGGAACACCAGGGCAACTGTTCAGTGTCTCAACCTGAGAATACCATACCAGCTGTCAGGCATGGTGAAGGGAGCATCATGCTGTGGTTCAAGTGGATGTGATTATGCAGAAGGACTACCTCCAAATTATTTACCTTCAGCTCAAATCAACAGTTAGATGGTTGAAACTTTGACCCAATTGTGTCTAACGGGACAGGTGTCCCAAAGGCACATCGTAATTGGTTCTGATTGGATAACAATAAGCGTTTCTTTCTCTTCTTTCGGCTGCTCCCTTCTTCTTGAGTCGCCACAGCGAACCAACTCGCACAAAGACTCGGCGATTCTTTTTACACCGGATGCTCTTCCTGACACAACCACAGACCATGAGCTACCACAGCCCTCTGTGTGGAGCAGAGAGCTGCCATCTAGGGCGTCTGGGGGAGCAGATGGTGGGGGTTAAGAGCCTTGCTCAAGGGCCCAGAGTGGGGCAAATGAGGGTGGAGGCATGTGTGGGCGCTTCACCTTTACCAACAAAATTTTGTGGTCGGTCCAGGGAGTTGAACTGGTGACCTTCCAATCACAGGCCCACCTTCTCTAACCTCTGCACCACCACTCCCCCCAGGCTAACAATAAGCTTCTGAGCTTCACAAAGTCTCGACTTCAGCCCAATGAAATTAAGATTATAATCCATGTCTGGTTCAAGAAACCAACCAGTTGAATTGAACTCCACCAATTCTGCCAAGACGACTGGTCAAATATCTGCCAGAAGCTTCTTGATGGGTACACGAAAGCAGCGGATGAGGGGAAGCTGAGGGACATTTAACCCCCAATTATTAGGGGTCTTTGTTTACGTCTGTATTTGGGCGTGCTAATTTTGAACATGTATGGATTTGAGGAAAAACAAGGGAGGTGGGTGAATGGTGGTGCAGAGGTTAGAGAACGTGGACCAGTGGTTGGAGGGTCACCAGTTCAGCTCCCCGGACCAACGACATCGAATTGTGGGTGGGAGAAGTGGAACACCCGTACCTGCCTCCACCCTCGTTTGCTCCACTCTGGGCTCTTGAGCAAGGCCCTTAACCCCCACCATCTGCTCCCCTGGGCACCGTAGATGGCAGCTCTCTGCTCCACACAGAGGGCTGTGGTAGCTCGTGGTCCGTGGTTGTGTCAGGAAGAACATCCGGCATAAAAACAATCACAAATTATACAACAAATTCAAACTTGTGCGCCCAGTCCCAGTTTTCAAATAATCATTAAATGCTTAATATTTCTGACAATCCTGACTGTAATGAGTGGATGTAAACCTCTTACCACAACTGTGCCTTTATAACGCTGAGTCTTTGTGTTGGCAATGATCAAACTAGACGATGCGTCGGTAACGTCAAGGTTATTTTCTCCTACTTGAAGCGTCTCATGAGACAATTCTTAAAAGTTACAGCTGAGGGAGACTCCTGTTGAGAAAATATTAAGAAAATACAGTTTGTTTTAAGCTTTTCATCTCACATTTACATCATTTCCATTATTCATCCTTCAAACCAGAGGATTGAAACGAGTGTTTTGAGGGCAATAAAATAAAAAGTTTAGTGTTCCAGTGTAGGAAACTAGAACGCTGCACAGGAAACATCAGAGCATGTGTTTGTCAGACATGATGAACAGACATGTTTGCTCCAGGATCAGACTACTGATGATCCACACTAACACGGTTTAATTTCTGGAAAGGATCGGATGCAAACATTAGACAGACGTAACAGATGGTTAGCATGGATGCACCGAATGCTGAGAAACTCTCAGATGTTGTGATGTGTTTTTACTTCAAACCTTTTCAATAAATTAAATAACCACATATTGTTTGTTTTTAGAATTGTTTTGCACTTGTTGGTGAAACTAATAGTCCAACAAACTGCTCCCACTCAGCCCAGTCACAAAGTCTGAATGACGTAGGAAGACATTTTGTTATTAATACAAGCTCAGACGGCGAACTGTTTATTTGTCCATTATGGATGGGTTTGGGTTGTGTGACAGTGCTCTTGACCTCTGACCCCTCTAGGTGCCACAGCTTCGGCCCGTAAAGAAGTCATCCGCAACAAGATCCGTGCCATTGGAAAGATGGCCAGGGTGTTCTCAGTGCTCAGGTATGAAAGCATGACTTAAAAACTATTGTACAAAATGCTCAACAAAACAAATGTTCCTGCAAAAACGTAACATTTTAACAATAACTGGTTGGGTTTGATATTAAACTTTTATTTTGTGGTGTTTGTATCATCGAGGTTATTGTATATTATAATATTAACCCTTTTCTTGTGGGAGTGGATCATTGTTTTAGCCACTTTCGTTTTTCGGTTTTTGAGAACGTCCGACCTTCTGATTTCAGTTTTTGAACATTTTCAATTTTTCTGGAATGTTTTTTTTCATTTATTTTTTTTATCATCATAAACTTTATGGGTGAGTTGATAATTGTTACATGTGTTCATAATGTATTTGAAATTCAAATCATTTATATTTACTCCTAAAGCACCAAGTTCCAGAGCTTTCTTTGTCAGTGCAAAGAAATTAATTATTTAAGGACTGATCCTGCTGGTTATTGACCAGTGGTGTACAGTCAGTCTTCTGGGGTCGGGTCATGGGGGAAGCAGCTTGAGCAGTGGGGGTCCAGACATCTCTTTCCACAGCCACCTCTTCCAGCTCCTCTGAGGACTCCAAGGTGTTCCCAGTTCCGCTGACATGGTCTCTCCAGTGTGTTCTGGATCTTCTACAGGGTCTCCTCTCAGTTGGACATGCCCAGAAAACCTCTCTAGGGAGGCGCCCAGGGATCATCCTGACCAGATGCCTGAACCACCTCAACTGGCTCCTCTCGATGTGGAGGAGCAGCGGCCCTACTTCGAATCTTTGTTGAATAACAGAACTTCTCACCCCATCTCTAAGGGAGAGTCCAGCTACCCTGCAGAGAAAACTCATTTTGACCGCCTGGATCCACAGTCTTTTTCTTTTGGTCACCACCCAAAGTTCGTGGCCATAGGTGAGGGTTAGAATGTAGACTGATCGGTAAACGGAGAGCTTCACCTTGCAGATCACCTCCCTCTTCACAACGGACCGGCACAAAGTCTATGAACAAAACCCAGCAATGCTTAAACTCCTCCAGTTAAGCAGCACCTCACTCCCAACCCAGAGAGGATAGTCCACCCTTTACCGACTGAGGACCGTGACCTCAGATTTGGAGACGCTGATCTTCGTCCCAGCTGCTTCAAACTCAGCTGTGAACTGCTCCAGTGAGAGCTGAAGATCACGGTACGATGACGCCAGCAGGACCACATCATCTGCAAAGAGCAGAGATGGAATCCTGAGGCCACCAAACCGGACTCCCTCTGATCCCTGACTGCACTGAGAAATTCTGTCCAAAAAAGTTATAAACAGAATCTGTGACAATGGGCAGCCCTGGCAGAGTCCAGTCCCACCCTGAAGGGGTCCGACTTACAACCGGCAATGTGAACTAAACTCTCACACTGCTTGTATATGAACCGAACAGCTTGTAACAAATAGCCCCAGTCTCGTACTCACGGAGCACCTCCCACAGTGTGCCCCGAGGAACACAGTCAAATGCGTTCTCCAAGTCCACAAAACACACGTAGAGTGGATGGGCAAACTCCCAGGACCCCTCGAGGACCCTAGTGAGGATAAAGAGCTGATCCAGTGTTCCACGGCCAGGACGGAACCCACAATGGAGACCAAAGTTACCCCTTTTAAAAAAAGAATTATTTCTCCTTAACTTTTTTTTTTAATTGTCCTGTGAACCCTTAAAAAAGCCTTTTTTTTCCTGCATACCTCTTAATTCGAAGGATCAGCTGGTCTCTCAACAAAATCGATCAACTTCTCCCGACAGGAGTCAGGGTAAGGAGGACCCTCTGACCTCGAAGGAAACAAATTGGATTCATGATGACGACTAGAATCTACTGTTTGGGTTGGTGAAATCTGGTTGTCTACAAATTTGTGTGGAGGTGTTGAAGGTTGACAGTGCTCGGACTGAATGTGGAGCTGTGACAGGGAATTGGAGCAGCTGTTATCAGGACTGTGTTCTCCCTGGCAGCACTCATGAATGGTGGAATAATCTGGAGAAGCTGTGAGCTCGACTTTTGGAGTAAAGGATCAATTCGGCTGTTTTGGATTTCCATCAGAGAATATGTACAGCAAGACTTTAAAGGCAGAAACAACAATTACGAGTTCTGCCTGACCCAAACTGTGGCCTTGATGCCGGACTTATCTCAACTCCTCCTGGAATGTTTTGAAAACAACAAAGATGCTTTGATTGTTTCCTCACCCCTCCCTTTCCCAAGGCCGTGGACATGTCACAGAACCTCAACTGAGCTGAAGATGAACGTCACCTCTTATCTGGACAATGGCTGAGGGGGGGCTCTGGACTATGCTACGACTTTCCCTTAAAAATTCAATGTTTTCACCGCCTATATGTTCATGTATAACATCTGTTTATGTTGCTTTGCTGTGGTAGGTTTTTTTGATGCCTCAAATTGTGCCCTGTCTAGGACACGGTGTGAGAGATCTTTTTTTTTATACCGTCTCTCCTCGTGTTTTCTTTTCTTATCTAAGCAAAATATTATTTTGAATAAGAATAAGAAGGCCGCGCTAATTATTTATAGCCGCAGCTTCGTGCACTCCGCCCATCTTCGGACAACTACGTACATATTCACGTTGTATCTCGGTGCAATGCCAATAAAGTTTATTCTGATTAATTTTGCAAACCTTTAAACTTAGTGCAGCAGTTCCATATCTCCCCCACCCACACACACACACACGTGGTGTTCCCCAAGGATCTATTCTCGGTCCCACTTTATTTTCACATATTAAAACACATTTTTACTTATTGGCTTGTAATGCTGGACAGCACGGTGACGCAGTTGGTAGAGCTGCCGCCTCTCAGCGAGAAGGTTGCCTCGGTTCAAGTCCCGGCCCAGGACTTTTCTAAGTGGAGTTTGCCTGTTCTCTCTGTGCATGCATGGGTTTTCTTCAGGTACTCCGGTTTTCTGCCATAGACCAAAAACACGCATGTTAGACTGATTGGTAACTCTAAATTGTCCCTAGGTGTGAGTGAGAGAGTGAATGGTTGTTTGTCTCGCTTGTCTCTATGTGTCCCTGTGATGGACTGGAGACCTGTACAGGGTGTCCCCCGCCTCTCATTTGATTTTTTTTTTTTAAGTTTATAAAAGCTTTTTCTGTGGTGGAGATTTTTACTGCATTACAGCAGCAAATGTTTCTGTTGAAAAAATTAATGCAGGTGTTTTTTATTCTTCTGGAAACCTCCGCTGCAGAGAGGAAGGGAAATCAACAAAGACCGTGTCTTCCTGCCGTAAATCTGTCCGAGCTTTAAACCATGAATTCATGAGCCTTTTACATTCAACCCTTCTAGAGCTACAAAAACAAGACAACAGTAAAAAATGTCTTTAATGCAACTGCACAGAAACTGAGTTTAAATTTGGTCAATGTAAGAGTCTGTGTTTTTGTGCTTTAGTTCCTTTCAGGCTTGTTGTTTTGTTTTTAATCAGATCGTCTGAAGTTTGTCTTTGCTCGTTCCAGAGAGGAGAGCGAGAGCGTGCTGACGCTGAAGGGTCTGACCCCGACAGGCATGCTGCCGAGCGGAGTGCTGTCCGGTGGCAAAGAGAAGCTGCAGAACGGTAAGAGTGACACAAAGAGTCCCACGTCCCCCCCACCCCACCCCCACCCTCGTCCCCTGGTCCCCAACGTGTCCAAACACAGAAGAACCTCAAACACAGTTTTAGCTGGATTGTCCTGTTTATTTGAACACTACAAACCAAAACCAGCTGCTCTATGTGGCTTTTTTTTTTTTTACCTAAATGAAGTTCTGAAACAAGTTACAGTTCCAGTCCCCTCTTCCCCCGACCATGTTCAAACTCGTTTAGCAGATTTTCTTGAGTCTTTTTGTCCTCTTGGGTGTGTCCTCACTTAACGTCCTGTTTCTGTTTCCTGAAATCCTCTGCTTTTGATCTCAAATGTCACCTGTGTCTTTTTCTTTCTCTTTTCTCCCTAGAAACTGCAGGTATAATCGATTGTTGTGCAAGTATGCTCCTGTGTTTTCTGTTGACTGTTCAGATTTAGAGAGGAGTTTAAGATCAGGATATTCTTCACTCTTCCCACTAGATTTTTTATTTTATTTTAGGCTGCACTGGTGTGTCCTCACAGCGCCTCACAACAGTGTTCGTACCTCTTGAACCACGTATTCTACCAGGATTTTATGTGTTCCCGGAAAAAACACACAATTGAGACGGGGAAGAAAAATAATCATGTGGTTTTCTAAAATTTTCAGCGAAATCAAAACCAGAAAAGTGCAACGCTAACTCAAAATTACCTCAAATCCAGTGCGACTAATTTTGCCTTCAGACATCGTGATCAGGCTGCGCTCACACGGCAGGTTTTAGTGCTCAGACCAGATATTTTATTTTTCTGCGTGGTCGTTCACATTACAACTCTCATCAGTCCACGGCCCTGAAGTGACCCGCAGAAGATGTGACGCAGCATGCTGTGTTTACAGAAGTATACATAGGTGCTACATGTTAGCATATGTAGCACGTGACGTTGTCCAATCGGAACTTAGTAAATTATTTTCTGACGGGCTTGTTTCGTTCAGTGATTCCATTTGGTCTAGCCTCTTCGTGGCTGCTCGGTTGCAGAGTTCACATCTGGAACAGGAGCGACGCACTGAAGGTAGGAACAAACTCGAGTATCGATCCCATCACGTTAGCAGCCGTTTGACTAGCATTGGTTCATGTTGCTGTAGACTGTCCTCCAGGACATGGCAAATGAAAAGAACAAAGATGAAGCAACTGGACTTTTGTTCTGCAGCTGAAGATGTAGAGCTCCAAGCTGTAAACTGTATGAGCTTGGTATCAAATACTACTACTAGTACTACGAGTATCCAATACTTAGATTGATCCGCTCACCCCCGCCTCACTGATGTAAAGGTCTGATGAAACTGCAACATGACCGTTCAGGCTGCGCTCTCTTTGAACAACATCAGACACGTATCTGATTTAGTACCACTGGTGAAACAGTCATGGTGGCGCAGATGTTGGAGAAGGTGGGCGTCTCTGATCGGAAGGTCGCAGGTTCAACTCCCCGGACTAACAACATCAAAATGTGGGTGGGAAAGGTGAAGCGCCCACTCCTGCCTCCACTCTAATTTGCCCCACTCTGGGCCCTTGACTGTACTTGCGTTAGCAGGGCGCTCCTCTCTTCCATGATTTTTGTTGATGGGGAGGGGGGGCACTTTTGTCTTGCACACTGTTTGTACCAAAAGTTTCCGAGGAGGCGGGGCTTGGGAGACGTCTCAGTGTGAGGGAATCGGAGCGCTCAGTTCTGTTGACAGGACGCCTCACTTGTATAATGGTAGGTGAAACCCTGATTCTGGGGAAAAAGTTGAACTAGTCACATTCAAACTGTCATAAAAAATCAGATTCGGGCGCTTTCACCTGAAGTGTGACCGTAGCCTTACGAATTAGTCCACCTGTGAGTCATTTATTCTCAGTCCAAAGCTGTTCTGTGAAGGCCTGCAAGGTTCGTTGCAGAGCCAGCATCATGAAGACCAAGGAACACTGCAGAAAGGTGAGGGGTAAAGTTGAGAAATTTTAAAAACCACACGTCATTTTCCTTCTGCCTCACAGTCACGCACTCCTTTGTGTTGGTCCGGCGCATCAAATCCCAAACACTTTGAAGTTTGTGGTTGTAACGTGACAAAATGTGGACGAGTCCAAGAGGTGCGAATACTTTGTCGAAGCTCTGTGGAAGAATATAAATGTCCAGACAACAATAAATGCGCTGCTGTGGACTGCCAGCAGCAGAGTCATCAGCTCAGTCTCTGACAGCAGGTAGATTTGTTTACTTCTGTTTTGACACCACCTCATGCCGTTCATCGTTACCTGCTCAGGTGATGTAGCAGAAACACCTGCAGGACGTGGTCGTGATCGGCTGCTTCCTTTGGGGGGAAGATGGGACTGAGCTTCTAATAAGTGAAAGATGACGTAAAGCAGCGTTTTGTAGTTTCCTGCAGCTTTAGAGGTTTTTAAATCCTCACCCTCGTATCTAGAGAGGCAACTCTGATTTCTCACAGAATGGGTCCTGGGGGGGTTATTGTATTCAAAATTGGTTTCTGCAGCTTTCGAACCCTTTTTTGTTGGAAGCAGCTGACACTAAAGAGAGCTCCATTAAAGGTAGAGTGATGGTGAGAGATTCCTGCTGCCAGGACAGGAATCGTTGAAGCGAACACCGGCGTGTTTCTTCTGTGACGTCGACGTCATCTACCGCACCGTCACAACACGCTCGCTGTCCTCGTGCTTCTGTTGTGGTCGCCTCTCATCCTCGTGGGCATTTTGTTCTGTGCTCTTCTGTACTGTAAAGGGATCTTTTGAAGGGCTGTCACGTGTAAAGGTGATGAACAATTAATATCTTACCTGTTGTACATAGCTCATCAATCTGGACTGAATAAAACAGAAGTGAACAAAGAGGAAAATGGATCGTTGCCGTCTTGAAACAACTCCAAGCTAAAGATTTTTATAGAAGTTTCATTTGCAGTTTTCCAGACTCGTGTTATTTGTGAGCACTTCCTGTGCAGTCTGAGGCACTTCCTGCAGGAAGATCGTAACAGTGCGGCCGCAAAATCAAGTTACAGTAGTCCCTCCTTTATTGTGTGGGATTCGTACCCTGAAGCCTCGCGATAAGTGAAAAACCACGAAATATGAATACGTTAATCCAAGTTCAAGTACATTAAACTTTATATTAAGGTTTTATAAACTCTTCTCACACTCTTGGAATGTTCTAAACTCTTAAACTTGAGTCATTTTAAGAACAAATGTTACTAAATTTTACTTACTAGCTCTGCAGAACAGCAGTAGCTCTGGTTCAGGTCCAACTCTGTTCTATTCAGTTTGTTTCTGCAGCGATGAAGTCCACAATCAGTCCTCTAAACTCTTAAACCTACTAATTTTACACTTACATTTTACTTGTATGTAAATTAGCTACAAAGTATTACTTACCAGGCTCTGCAGCACAGGAACGGCTCGGTTCCTGTCCGACCCGATAGATGAAAAAAGTCCCGGTGCTGCATGACTGAAGCCCACCGCTCCATCCAGCTTGATGTGCACGTGCTGCTGCCCAGGATTTAATCCACCACCTCTGGCCCAGTCTGGACCAGCACTGCGCGGCCAGAACCTGACTGAGCCCTGCAGCCGTCTGTCGTCTGCAGCTCCCAGGATCCGGGTCACACTGATTCTGGATCAGCTGCAGTTCAGCTGCTCAGCAGTGAAGATACAACTTGAAGGACGAGTTCGGCTTCAGAATTATTTGAGACTTTCCTGAAGTCCCGTGAGCAACAGAACTTACAGAACTTCTGACTTTGCTGCAAAACATTCCTTCCATTTGCAGCAAGCAGCGGTTGAAAGAGCAGTGTTGACTTCCGGGAAGTGATGGCTTCTGGGTAATGTAGTTCTTTAGACCGGCAAAACAGTGACGGCTTAATGAAAGAAAACTACAAAATGGTGGTGCTTTTTTTTATTTTTTGAAAATATTATGTACATGTACAGTACTTTAAAAAAAACCCACAAAAAACGAATCACGAAGTAGCGAGGGACTACTGTATTTCAAACTGACGGCGATTTAAAGGTATAGACATTTTTGAAACTGGAGTTGTTTTAAGACGACAACAATCCACTTGTTGGGACGAGTCGTCCATCCACAGCAGGTAAGATATTGTTTACACCATTTGCACAAACCCTGCCTGTAAAAGATCCTAACTGTCCCTTTTAGCCGCCTGCTTCACCCCAGCCTCCGTGTGGAGCTACTTTTCCTAGTTGTATGTAAATTTATGACCCTCAGGATGACTGTCGAGCATCGGTAAGTAGCTGACAGGTGTTCTCTCCCTCGAATCAACCAAAGACGGCACTTTTGATACGTCTCTATCAAAAGACGCCTCTAACGGGCTCTCTGAGCTTTTTACTTCATCGCAGCAGTAACTGTACTCCGTGTGTCCACAGTATTTTACGTTAACATAATAAAAGCACCAAAGTCACGTCTTTGTCTTGAGTTTCTTCATCTGCGCTGTCATTTCCACAACAAAGTGTTTTTATTTTAGCTTTGTGTCATGCTTGCTCCAAATATTCATCCATAATATATTTGATTTTATTTTAGCACCTCCTCTAAGAACCTGCAGTCCTCTCCGTGAGGTTTGCTGCTTCAAAAAATGGGTCACCTATCCTTTCTTTTTCTCCTTCCCCCTCCTGTTTTCTTTGCTAACATCCTTGTTCTTTTGTTCTGAAATGTGGAGATGACGTTAACCTCTGTTGTCGGTTCTGGCTGTCTCTGCTGCTCGTTTGTTCCTGGGACAAAACAAACTCCTCTTGCTCACTTCTCTCATTCGTTTTGCAACCCCCCTCTTCTTCTCTTCAGCTACTATTGAAGCTATTGAGGCTGACGAAGGTAAATGGGTCTGGCCGCCCTCTTCTGTTGCTTTTCACGGCAATAGACAGGGGGGGGCTTTTGGTGGGCTTTCCATCCATCTTCTCGCTGGTGCTTGAATAGAGTGTGTTTGGGCTAACAAAATGTGGCGTAGTAACAACAGAGTAAACAGACGTAAGTTAGAAAACCTTGTGGTGGCACGTTTTAAAGGGGAGCACGTTTCATAGCACAGAGTTCACGATCACGGAGTGTCGCTGTGACTCTGGAGCGAGGGCAGAGCAAACCTGAAGAGCTTTACAGAAACGTCACTGCACGAACATTTGCTTTGTGGTGACCGTTGCTCCACAACAGGGCTATTCAACTGGTGGCCCGGGGGCCAAATCAGGCCCACAGGTGAGCTCATATTTAATAAAAACTGGATTTTAAATTGGAAAACAAACGTACTTGATGAGAATAACTGCTGGACGGCCGGCCCCTGAGCTCTTGGCTTTCACTAACTGTGGTCCCTTGAGCAATTTAGTTGAATAACCCTGATCTACAAGGACTGAAGTTGTTTGATTTACATTTCAAGAGAACAGCTAAATGAGGATTATGGAGATTAATGATAAAAGCTGTCAGGATAGATGCAGCACCTGAAGAGGTGCACAATCACACTCGCACAGTGTGGGAGGTGTAAATATACGAGTGTCTTCAGGTCCTCTGGCTGCTGCAGAGAACCTTCCCCAGAAACCAGAGGAGCTGGCAGGAGAGCATCCTGGATCCTTAAAGCACCACTAAAACCCACTTTTATTTTACTCTGTGCTCGTTTGACTGGACTTTTTTTTTTTCTGTAATAAACTCGTCAGAGCTCCGCAGAAATCTAAAGTTTGAAAAACTTCACAAGAAAATTTAGAAAATATATTTTTTCTGGGACTTATGATGGTTCAGTTTTTTTTATGGAGCTGTTCTAGCTAGTTCCTTAAAAAGATCCCCGTTTGGAGAATTTTGAGTTTAATTCTGACCAAACTGACGAGCTAAAGGCTAGTCAGAGCGTCGCCAAAACCAAAATGTCACAGTGGTTCATGGCGATGCTTTTAAATAAATCTTCGCACCGCTGTCAGATTTATATTTTACAACTGTTTATGTTTAAATGTGTTGTTATTCACAAGCCCAAATAACTGTAAAAGCAGCTAGCTGCAGCGCTTCCCGTAAGAATACATGATTTATTTTGCCGGAATTAAAAAAAAAAGTGCCAACTTGCTAACACAAAGAAAATGTTAAAGTAATGAAATGAAGCTTAATAGTGGAAAAAATACATTAAAACATTAAAATATAAGAAAAATTGCTAACCGCTAATCTAACAAACTGATTAGCAATTAATTATTGAGCAGTCATTATTTTTTAAGCTCATAACTGGATTTAAAACAAACAAAACATTCAGAACATTTTGCGTGGCAAAAATATGATCGGTAACACAAGCTAGCTGACAAGTAGCGAGAACAAGTTTATTAAAAGTAAAGATTAGCGTTAGTTGACGGTAGGTTTGTCTTTTAGATTATTATTGTCAAATTAAACAACTGTTTAGCTAAGAAGATTTTGCTAAACAGCTGAAATGGTTAGCTGAAGCTATCTTATCACAGTGTTCGTTATTCACACAAAATTGTTTTGTTATTTACAAGTAGCAAGCAGTTAGCTGTAGCACTTCCGGTGCAGCCGTGGGCGCTTCCTGTAAAATTATTCTAATATTTCTGCCATAATAACTTTGTGAGATGAAACTGCAAACTAGTGCAGGTTAAGAAAAAGTTAATCTACCGGAGCTAAACGGTGATAAAACTCTTCACATTAGGATGTGAAAGGCAGGCTAGCTGCTAAGCTAGGCTAACCAACTGGTGATTTTTACCATGCTAATATGAGTAGCAGTAGTTTGCATCAGTCTAAAGATATTTAAAACCTTTTTGAGCCCATAGGTGTAATGCAATAAAAGTATATACAGTAAGCTAACACTAATAAGCTAGCAAAGTAATTATTAGCTTGTGTTGATAAAAGTAGATTAGTCTTTTTGATTAGTGGCGAATTAACGGAAAATTTGAAACTGACTTTTAGCTAACGAGTCTTTGCTAAACAGTTGTCCATAATGGATTATCACAGTTTTTATTTTTTAACATTTAAGTCTATGGTATTTTGTTAGTAGGTAGCTGTAGCACTTTTTATTTAGCCTGTGGCACTTCCTGTACGAATGTCATCATATTTCTACCAGGGCTGTAAATATTTATTTATTTATTTAAAAAAAAAAAAAAAAAAAACTTCATATGAGCCACTGTGAAATTTGTGAAAGAGGACTAGCCTTTAGCGTGTGAATCGGGTCAGAAATAATCTCTATATCCTCAAACCAAAGTTCACCAAAGAGTTGTCTTCAACAGGTAAGATATTAATTTTTCATAGCGATTGCACAGAACCCCACTTTAAAATGTACCCCAACTATACACTGGTAAAGATTCTCAGTCATCCAGAACATGGTAAATCCAAAAAAAAAGGTTACAAACAAAACAACTAGACAAATAAAGTCCAGTTTTGTTTTTAACCTTTTTTTTTTTTGGATATCCCTACTATAACTTTAAGTTGTTAAAAGTGCCACAAAATAATAGAAATCTTAATGATAGCAGCAGAAATGTTGCACCTACAAGCACTACTCCATTGTTAGTTGTTTAAAAGGTTAATAATGATAAAATAATAATAACAATAATGATGCAAAGTAAAAGTATTTTCGTCGTTGCACTGCCCTCACACAGTTCACTGAAGTCTTGCTATGAAATCTTCTGTTTTCTCCCCTTTGAAACAGCTGAAGCAGTTGTGCGTTGTTGTTGTTGCTCTTATGTTTATTTACAAATTACCGGAGAGCACGAATCCAACGCTCCTTGGGAGTTATCCAAATTGGATTCTCCTTCTAACCAAAATAATAATAATAATTTTATCTTTCTTTTGGCGCAAGAACAACCTCAACTGCAAGCTAAATAGTAGTATGGCAGCTGCTATTTACGTTGAAAATGTCCGGTACTTCCTCTTACACCCCACAGAGGACAGTCCACTGTAGTGTCCTCTCTGCGTCTCTCTCTTCATGTCAGTCCTCTGTGGCGCTGCTGTGTCGTGTTCTTTTCTGTGAGCTGCTAATAACCTGTGTCTGACCTGTGCCATGCAGCAACACAACTACACTACCCATCATGCCCTTCTCTCCTCTCGCCTTCTCTAAAATGACACCCCTTCGGCTCTCGTCTCAGTAAAGGGTCATGTTGTTTTCACCACATCCCCACTATTAAGAGCCTTTAACAACCCATAGTATTTATGATTTATTGAATAAAGTAACTAAATTTGATCTCAAATGAACTTCAGTCAAGCTGAATGTTTGAATTATTCATTTTATTTCTAATTCCCATATTCAGTTCAGTTGATCCTGGTTGTTTTTATTTAATTTAAAGGCTTTAGTGACTTCCATCCCTCATGCTTTAGAGTAAATCCTAATTGCTGCATGCTCTAAGCAGACTGAACAAGTGGTTAGCACCATGAAGTATCTGTAGTGTTTCTGTCCGTGAACTCAGTCTCATCGTGGTTCTATCTTGTGGAAGTGAATGTCTCCGTGAGCTCCACTCTTCTTTTATATCGTCCTTCCCTCCCTTTTTTTTTTTTTTTTTTCATTGTTTTCTCCTATATTTTTTTGTTCAAGCTGTGATGTGATGGGGCAGTCTGGATGTTTGGGGTCCTCAGGTGTTCTTGAACAAGCCATTTTTTTTTCACATTTATAAAATACAAACAACGTTGAGGATATTTTAAATGGCAGTACCGGATGTCCTCTACTATAAATGTCTTTTTCACATTGACTCTATAAAGCATGGATTCATGTTAAAGTGAAAACCTGTTGACCCTGATGCCAGCAGCCCCTTTTATAGATTTAGGATATTTAATCCCTTTGTCTGTCCCGCTGTATTTTTTAAACGCTGACAAATGGGTTTAATGTGTCATCTTTTTATAGAAAATGAGCAACTTAAAATGATCCAGTTTCTAAAATGTACGTTGTTACTAATTGTTGGAGAGTTTGTGTTAGCCGTTCAGTTAAGAAAAAAACAACTCATTGTCACAAAAAAATTAAAAACACTTAAACACTCAGATGGAGTGGTGGAAAATAAATCCAACCACATGTTGCTCATAAAATATTCAGATCAAATGGATACCATGGCACTACACACTGACTACTGGTCCACTGTCAGAAGGGTATGAAACCACCAAGGTCAGAAGATCAGCTTGAAGAAAACAGAGTTGATGACTCTGAACATCTCAAACCCCACACTGGTGAAGGACTGGAGAAGATAACCCCATAACTAAGCAGTTTACCTACTTGAGCAGTACTGTTCAATATGATGGAGAAGCAGGCAGTAACGTAATGAATTGTCTAAGTAAAGCAAGAAATGCCTTCAGAATGTTAAGCAATGTTTGGAGGTCCCATAAGTACAGCACAAAGACCGAGTTGAAGCTTTACCAGAGCTGTGTACCTTGTTTCATTGATCAGTGTTGGTGGATGACTGCTGGGGATCTTTACAAGTTCTCTGTTTTTCACACAAGGAGCCTGTGGAGTAAACTGAGTCTTCTGGACCGACACTGTCTCAAATGAACACTTGCTTGCTCATTGTCAAGACAGCATGTATACCGTTATGGTGGATTGGGCATGTGCTTAGGAACAGATCCTGGTAACATTACCCATACAACCTTACATTGGACATCAGAACGCTAGTACTAAAGAGGGAGACCGAAAAACACCTGGCGATGAAAGGTAGAGGTAGAGATGAAACCCTAAACCACACCTCAGGTACTATGCAGAAGTTGGCCCAGAACAGACAGGAGTGGAGGATCTTCGTTGCTATCCTTCATGTCAGTGGGCAGTAAGTAAACTCTGCTCCTAGTCTGAGTTGACAAATTCCACTGGAGTCCACATTTGTTTGATTGGGCTGTCCATGAGAGGACCAACGCAAACAATTTGGCCCGATGTGGATAGGTGTTGCCTTGTTGGAAGATTATACAAGGGTGCTTTCTCTGAAGGGAGAATGTTGCCCATAGCTGACAGCATCCCCTGAGTCACTGCCAGAGGTGATTTAAACTCTTTACCTATGGTTTCCCACACCATGATGCCAGGAGTAACACAGGGGTGTCTCAAGAACATTGACAGGATTAGTCCTTTCCCCTCAGCACCTTCATATGTGCACACAATGATTGTCCACTGTAATGCAGAATTGAGATTCGTGGTCTAAAGTGATTTGATTCCACTTATCATCGATCCATGCCTCCTGGTTATAGCAAAGGTCCAAGCATAGCCATCCCTGCACTAAGGCTGATGGCCAGTCAAGACGTGTGTGTTGTAAAAGGTCCAGTACCTGTGTCCAGACAGAAGGTGTAGCTGGCATGGGGCTCTGTAATGCTTGATGCACGATACAGTGATTCTCCATCAGTGGTCTCTGTTGGTTGACCTGAACCTTCTTCACGTGTGGTGTTGGCCTTGCTTACTCCCCGGTTCTGACACTGGGCCACTGGTTCACATGCTGGACACTTGGCACAATACAAGGTTATCAAACTCTTGTCAAGTGCTATTAATGCCTCAAGTGTACAAGACTTCCTCTAGTGACCTTCACTTACTGTTCTGACCACTACTTGTGTTTTCTGATGCTCAGTCTAGTCATGCCAGATGCATACAATCCCTGGTCAGCACGTGTACCAAACTACATCCAAATATGACCTCCTGTATCCATTCCTTCTGGGTGTTTAAGTTTGTTAGTCAGTGAGTAGTTTGTTCATATATTGTGATATTTACCCTTTCATTTAAACATGAGATGGTTGAGGCTGCATTCCCCTAGCATTTAAATTTGAGAGTTGGCAGTAATAAATGTTCAAAACAAAAAGTTATCAGCAGTAGTTTCTGAGCCAAATCCTCCCATGCAGTCTTTATGCTTTCATTTTCTTAGTGAAACAAGATTTGTTCTCACTATTCCACGAGTGAAGATCAAACCAAACAGCAGCTAAATTTGGTTACGTGTTGGTTCCTCCTCTTCTAAACCCACCTTTGATTTATTCTTTTCCATCTTTTTTGTTGTTGTTGTTACATCTCAACAGCCATCAAAGGCTTCTCACCTCAACACAAGATCACTAGCTTTGAGGAAGCCAAGGGTTTGGACCGCATCAACGAGAGGATGCCGCCACGGCGAGACGCTTTGCCCTTGGACTCCAGCCTCAACTCGTTCAACAAGGCGCTGTCGTCGGAGACCAACGGCACGGACGCTAAGGGGAGCACCAGCAGCGGCGGCAGCAACATCCAGTGAAGGCCGGCGGCCGCAGGCGCCACCTCGGCCGACGGGGCTGCCTGGCCCCCCCAGCCTCATCACAGCACGCCACTTTGCTGAAAAGGGGCAGGGGGTGAAAGAAAGGGGGAGGGCTAGAGTGTGGATTGGGGAGGCAACTATTGAAACTGGGTGGACATGTCACTTGCTAGTCTTTGGAATTGCCTTCATTATTTTAGTTTCTAGTCAAATCTGCGACGTTATTGCCAGGTCACATTTCTGCAGTCACGCATTAAAGGCGCCTGACTGTGAACCACATCACACTTCGAAAGAAACAGGAAAGAAAGACCGACTTTAGAGTTAAAGGATTATTTTTTTTCCTCAAAAGACCCTCGCTCACTTACACCGAAATGGAAAGTCGTATAACTTCTTACTAACATGTACGTTTACAAAAACACAGCACTAAAAGGACAGAACATGAGATAATGTTTTTAAGGGTGTACAAACTAAATAAGGACTATTTATTGATAACTTTTGTTTTTGCTACTCTTATGAAATAGCTCTGAAATTAATTAGGCAGTCTTAAAAGGAATGTTGCAATGTTGTCGAAATGCCAAATAACGGAACGTTTTATGGTTTTGTACATATTCTGCTTACCTCAGGTTCTTTTGGTGTGTGCTTTGACCTGATTTTTTTCTGTATAATGGTTAAATAACTGTAATGAATACCTATTTTCTTGAGTTTCATAACTGGAATTTACACTTACCTATCTATCATTTGCAAATATGTTTATTTTACGTCTCCTTTTGGAAGGGAATGGGGGGGTAGATTTTATTGTGGCTTGCTGGAACTGAGTGTTAATTTTTCTCTTTTTAAGTATTGCGAACAAAGTAAAAATAGAGATCTTATATTGTGTAAAAAAAAAAAGAAGAATATATTAAAGTGTCTGCCTATGCATGTTTTATAAAAATCAAAGACATTAGAAAATCTGAATACCTTTGGCTGTGAAGGCCTGTTTTGAGATATATTGCGCTTTAGTGAACATATACTGGAAACGTATACTTGCATACTGTCAATTAACACCATGATGCTCTATGCCTTCAACTCCTTTTGTAATTGAAGCATTTAATTATTTAAGATGGATGAGAAATCTTATTTTTAACCTGCGCTTGTAAGTGCACACAGTCCAGTTAAGCATGTTTGACAATTCTTGTGAGGTGTGTGATTACATGTGGAACTCCAAAATGCATGATTAGCTGTTTGTGTCATATACCAGGTGAATCAGTTTTCGTTTTGTAAATGTGCCACAGAAAGTGTAATTTGATTCCTATTATACCATTATTTGGAACTCTGCTTTGTATATCAGTTACAGGTTTGATACTGCTCAATACTTTAAGATGAAACTAAAAAATATACTTAGGTCTTTTTTAAGGACTGCTTTAAGTGCCCGAGTAATTCACTACACGACATGAAGCCTTGCTTTTGTAATTTAACTTCAGAACTGTTGGCAGATGAGGCATGCACTTGCAACTATGAGAAGTATTTTATATAACTGTTCAATAAAAATGTGCATGAATTTCAACTTGAAACGAACCTGCTTGTCGTGTGTTCGTGTGACCCCAGCTGATTTGCAGTCGCCCCCGTTTGCAGAAAGGCGTCCGAAATAAAAATACACAAGTTTTTCTTCTCGTGAATGATCACAGGAAGCACGCGTTCAAACGGGTATAAATTAAAAACGCAAGGAAGGTAAAGGCATGAACAATAGAGATCATAGAGTCGGAATGTCCCATTTGCACCTGGAAAAATGCCTGAAAACAAAGAGCTAATTATTCATCGTGTCAGTCATATGAAGTTTAAACCAACTTCAATGGCAGTCTCAAGCTACATGTTTTTCTTGCTTTCCAAGAGTCTTTTAAAAAAACGTTCAGTGGAGTTTTTGTTTTCAGTCCCAGTAACTGACCATTTTTGATAGTCATGCCACCCTGAACTCTAAATAAAAATGGGAAGAATAAAATTTTATCCTAAGCTAGTAACCAGCTAAAGGTACTAGCTAGCAAGTAGTTGTCTTAGGAAAGGATCAAAGTGGATCTCTTGTTAGTAACTAGCTAAAGTACTAGCTATCTAGTAACTTACTAGCTAGTAGTTAACATGGAAAATAATCAAATCATACCTGCCAACATTTGCTGATGGCAATGAGGCACCTACTGGTACGTGTATTTGTGAGCGCCAGCAATGTAAAGCAGTGTTGGGGGGGCGGGGGGGTGTTCGGGGGCATGCGCCCTTGGAAACTCAAAACGATGCTTTTTCCAGTCTTGAAGAGCAGCTGATGAAATTCCTAGAATTAAACATCCATCCATTATCATTACCTGCTTCTTCCTTTTTGGGTCACTGGTGCCCATATCCAGCAATCATGTGTGAGAGGCGGGGGACAGCCTGGACATGTCTCCAGTCCATCAAAGGGACACATAGAGACAAACAAGACTAACATTTGCTCACACCTAGAGACAATTCAGAGTTACCAATCAGCCTAACATGCATGATTTTGGTCTGTGGGAGGAAACCGGAGTACCCGGAGAAAACCCACGCATGCACAGAGAGAACAGGCAAACTCCACCCAGAATTGCCCCCCCCCCAATCTGGCGACCATCTAACTCAGAGGCGGCAGCTCTACCAACTGCACCACCGTGCTGCCCTTCAGACAAAAAAGCATAAAATCAATATATTTATTGAAAAGTGGAACAATAAACACTAACTGGCCTTTAAGCTGAAATTGATTTTTATCCGGTTTTTTTTTTGTTTGTTTTTTTTACTCGCTGAGCTCCATGATTTTGTCTTGACTGCATCATACTGTACTTTTTTAATCACAAAATGTCTTTTGCACTGTTTACCCCTCTATAGTAACAAAGCAGGCTACCCTGAGAAATCTACTAGGTACTGTAGGTAACGGAACAACTACACATACAAATAGAAAAAACAAGCTGTCCTAGAAATATGTCTACAAATCTTTGAGCCCACCATTAGTCCATAATGGCCACACCAACTAAAGATTAGATTACTCACTTTTCCTGGAACATTTTGACATTCAAAACACCCCCAGCACAAGCACCAACACTCAAGCAATACCCCTATCAATATTCAATACAGTATAACAAGCAGAGATTTTCAATCCTAATAAATTATGGTTGATGGCTGAACAACAAAATGTTTATCTTTTATTCTGCGCGTTTCACCGATGGCACTTTTTTACAAGCTCGGTTTGCATTACCGTAACTTTGCGATAGTTTGTGCTATCAAAAAATTGCCAGCAGTTTCTGAAAGCAAAGAAGTTGCACTTTACAGCCAACATAGACTACTATAGTAATTTCATCAAGCCCACAAAACAGCCCCTCTGCATCCCTCCACCCACACATACACGGCATTAAAGCTCAGCTAGCGCTTGTCAAATGCTGGACATTGAGCTGTTGCATGTGTCCTTATGTGGGATGTGGGACAGGAGGGACAAAATCCAGCACTGTCCCACCCAAATCTGGACAGTTGGCAGGTACAGGATGTCAAATTGGATCCTTAGCTAGTAACTACTGTGCTAGTAATGAGCTAGCTAGTAGTTGACTTAGGAAAGAATTACTGTTAAATGGATATTTAGCTAGTTGAAGTACTACCTAGCTAGTAACATAGCTAATAAGTAACTTGGAAAATAATCAAATTGTATCCATAGCTAATAACTTACTAGCTGGTATTTAATTTAGAAAATAATCAAATTTGATTCTTCGCTAGTAACTAGCTATAGTTCTATTTAGCTAGCAAGCAACTTGTAGGTGACTTGGAAAAAATATCAAATTACATCCTTTGCTAGTAGCGAGCTACAGTAATAGCTAACTTGCTAGCTTGTAACTTTATTAGCAGCCTTTCATAAAGACAATTTGTTTCCATTTTTTTTGCTAACACCATAAAAATACTGAAAATATGATAGTTTCACTCAGAAAATTGTGTTTTAGCGCCAACAAGATGACTACCAAAGGGATTTTAGCTGAAAGAATGCATCCCTTAGGTCTTGTTAAAAAAAATTATTGTCTCCCAAAGAAGTGACATATATCTAGATATTGGTAATTTTATTAATTAACTTATTTATTTTTTACACCCAAGCTTTAGTCCACTTTCCTCATTTTTCTTGAGCAGGCATTGCAGATTTTGGTGTGATCATCGGATACAAAGTCCTGACAGAAAATGGGTGGAAAATCAGAATAAATCCAGTCAAAAACTTTAAAAGACTTTCAAATAGCCTAAAATACTTTTACTACACCCTCATTAAAAGACTAGAAAAAGTCTGGCTCTATATGTTTAGTGATTTTTTTCTTCTTGTCTTCAGTTCCTCTTGATCGAACAAATAGGCGTCTTCTGGCGACTGTCTCGATGCTTGTTGGTGATTCCTCAACAAAGGTGTTTCCTCTTTAGCAACCTTGGGGACTTTGATTAAACTTGAAAAAATGAAGCCAAGATTACACAATCATACCATTGTGCATGATGAGCGACAAATATCCGCTCCTCTGCACAAAGATTAAAGTACACGTTAGCTTGAATTACAAAACATGAGTCAAACTTGTCACTATTTAAAATTTTAAAACAATTTAATTGGATTCTTTTTGATTTCACAGCTTTAGCTAAGAGGCTCTGGCCTTGGTCACTTTGAATCTATTCAAACACAATGCTCGAATCAAAGGAAGTAAATGCCGACATCCTGTTTTTTTTTGTGATTTATTCATTTGTTTTTTACAAAACTGAGGTTTTTCTAGTTCCAGTGGGGAAAACCAGTTGAATTTGTTTATTGTGAAGTTGACAATGAAGTGAAAAATTAAGGCTGTCAGCATTTATTGGAATTTCTCCTTGGCCTAATGTTTACAGCTTTAAATTAATTACAATTTCACACATTGTTCAGTAAAATGTAAAACAAAAAAAATTGAGCTTATGTCCTGGAAAAGATCACGGTCAGCTTTTTTTAACATCTCCTATCGTGAATAAACATTCAAAACAACTGCATCACAGCACATGATGATAAAAGAGCTTTAATAGTTTATTCAATTACATTTTATTAAGTTGTTTATCAATCTTGAGATAGAGAAGCTTGTTTCTTAGTGATGACAGCACTTATTGGATCTTACAACTACCAGTACAATACTCAAGAATGAACGGGGCGAAACAAAAGAACTACAAATTTTTACATCATGATCTTGCAATCACACACAAAAAAAAACGGTTTTCCAAAATAACGTCATTTCAAGAATTAAGTGTTTTTTCTATTCTGGCCTTATCATCTCAAGATAACAGAATACAGTAGTCTCTCGATACTTGAACTTTCTTGGACTCACACTTTCACGGGTTTTCAATGTAAGATTGTACACTACACACGATGGGCGATGGGGTAAAACAGACCCCCCCATCCCCTCCTTTCTCTTTCTGAGGCTGTCTGTCACAGCAGAACAGAGACACACAACAGACGGGTACAAAACCTGTTGTGTGTCTCTGCTCTGCTGTGGCAGACAGCCTCAGAAAGAGAAAGGAGGGGACGGGGGGGTCTGTTTCCCCATCGCTACTGTTCACTCTGGAAGCTGATACCTGAGTGAGCGACATGGGTTGTTTATTTAAAGTAATCAAGCGCGACCCGAACCGAGCCTTTGGTCCAGCCCCTTGGTGATCACTGAGTGGGCCAGGCCACCAGGAAATGTCCTGGTGCTCCCGATGGCCATTCCTCCCCTGGGATTGGCTCAGTTACTGTAGCATCAGTCTGTCTGCTCTTGTTAAGAGCATTGCAAGAGTGTGGGAAGGGTTTATAAAGCCTTAAAATATATAAATACAAAAATATATATATTGTCCCTACTTTGCGTATTTTCACCTATCGCAGGGGTGTCTGGAATGTAACCCCTGCAATAAGTGAGGGACTACTGTAGTTGTAAAAGAGTCAATAGTTGACTATTGTTTTGCAGCCACAGGACCTACATGTAGGTACTTTGCATTCATTAAGTCAATCCTGAACTTCTCAGTTTACCAAACTATTGAGTTAAATAGTTTTTTTTTTTTTTACTCCATCGAAAGCCAAGAAATCTGTTCTTATTGATGTAGTTGCGTGACGCAAAACGCTTTTTTTTTCTTGCAGTAGGTTCATCCACTCCTTCTCAGAAACGGATATATAAATATCAAATGACCAAAATCTCCTGGTTAGAACTTGCAACAGACTTTGTGCACACCTCTGCTAAAAAGTGTTGCATGACTTGTACTACAGTGGGAGGGATTTCCCAGGATCTCTGTTCTGTGTCTTGTAAACTATGAATGGTGTGCAAAAAAAAAAAAAAGCCTCACAACCACATAACCATGAGACAACTTCTTGGCTTCGGATGGAGTGCCCTTAACGCTTGGGCCAGATTGGTTCAAATTTTTGACAATATGAATGAAAGGGTAAAAAAAATGAAGGACAATGTCCAGACTTTAGCCAGGGTTAATGCTGTGATGCAACTCTGAGATAGCTGTGCAGAAACAAATGTCTGCAAACTTCAATAAACTGAAACAACACCGGACCAAAGCTTCCTCTCCACACATGTGAGAGACTTTAGAACATCTACTCTACCAGTCACTGAACAATGGGGTTCGCTGAGCTTTTCACAGTTTTCGTTTTGGTGAAAGTGGCGGACTTTGGTTTGTGTTTTGGTACACTCGAGTTGAGATATGAGCAGTTGCCGAACCTGATAAAGACCAGATTATTATACCTTCGTATAAAAAAGCAGAATTAGAGCATGACTTTATTTTTTTCCGTCACTGCACTGATTTAGTTTATTAGTTGTTTTTTTTTTGCTTCCATGTTCTGGGTTCCTCCTGATTCATCCAATGTTGTCACAGCAGGAAAAAATAAGTGATGGGAGTTGCCTCAAACACACGACTCTGAACTCAGAGTATTGTTAACCGGACTCAGGTTTGTACCGAGGGGGTCGCCTTGTTTCAGTCTCCACATCCACCCACTCTTCGTCAGGAAGGGAAGCCGATGTATTTCCTCCCCTTCTTTATCTGAAGGAAGTGTGAAAATAAGCATCAGTGACGGAGCGCCCGAGCTTGGACACCAACACAACTGGTCACTCAACTCGAGTCTGTGGGAAAAGTCAGAGATCACATTCATCATGAAGTCCGTCAGGGTCCTCGTCTTGTTGCTAACGTCAGTCCATGTCTTCACACCAGGTAGGGTGATAATTCAGAATATCATCTGGGAAAATGTATTATGGTTCAGGCTTGTTTGTAGACAGAAATGGGCCTTTTCACTAATCCAAGAGTAATTTATTGCTTAAAATCACTTAATTTGTGTTCACTTTTGTGGATATTTGATGTCATTTTTTTAAGTGCTGGAGTATTTTTATCCCCACTTGATATAATTTAGTTTTGGTATGCATGAAGATTAAGATCACAGGGATGTTCAAAGGAGTTGCACACTTTGAATTTTGCCTTTGAGATACTTCTGAGAGACTATTTGTGTTTATCTGGACAAAGATAAATCAAATGAGTTGGGTTCCCTTGAGTATTCGCCTTCAGTTTTTTTTTTTTTGTTTGTTTGTTTTTCAAACTATAAACCAAATTTTAGCTTTGAAAAGTCCATAGATTATTTTTTTCATAGAACTAAAATGCCTCCCAAAAGTTGTCGCCTGATTGAAGGAGAAGACAAACGTTGGCTCTTGATTTGTTTGTTTTTCCTAGTCCTGAGCCAGAAGGATTTATACCAGCCCTGTCCTGTGCTGGGCTGATAGGTGATCAAACAGTAGATAACCAGTGGGAACCAGACTGCCCCCTCTCTCACAGAGACAACAGATTATTGTCCTGAAACCAGAAGGTCCCAGATGGCAACAAATCAACTTCCAGCAGTAAACATCTGGAGGAAACACCCCTAACCAAGCTTTGTCATTAAATGGTGGCAACCTGCAAGAGTTCTACAAGTTTTAACCTTTTAAAACACAATGTGTTTTGTGTTAACGCTATAGCACACCGGTATTTTCTTTGAATTACTAAAAGGGACATCTGACGTTTGATCTGTAGAGTTGTCTTGATTACCAAAAAACCTCAAGACGAGCAAATGTTCAGACTCGTCTCCTAAAAACAGTGTTTACTCATACATCCACACTAACGTGCTCTGATTGCATCTAAAAAACTTTATTTTCCACCCATGTCTGCTCTGAAATATGGTGAATAAAATCCCAGCAGACAGCAGGAGACAGCAGGGAAGACGGGAAGCTTGACGCAGGCCCAGGGGACAATAATTGTGTCTGTGACAGGATGCAGCTTCACACTTAGTTGAAGAGGATGTCCACCTCGTCATGCCACAACTTCCGCTTGTCTTTTGACTTTTCATCCCAAGTCGGACACTTGGAGCAAAAAGGTCTTTGTCTCAGACATCAGCCTTTCAAACGCTGCCAAACAGGAATCCAACAAATAAAAGTGCAGGCCTAAAATAGCGACTCTGTTTGAGGAAATGTCTTACACAGACAAACTGACACTTGTGTTTTTGTACCACAGTAGTTCTAAATGTTTCCCTTTAACCTCCTCTGCTGTAGAGCACAGCACACCAGCAGCAGGATTGCTTAGTGTTCTGTTGTACTTTTGATGTACATTTTGCAAGAAATTACTTCTTGTTGTATTTCTCTAAGAACAGTTTTATCACGTTGCAGTATATATATCTGGAAGTAAAAAAAAAAGTAAGTTTCTGCAGTATGGATTTTTAACATGAAAACCAGGTAAACATTTAATAAAAGAGCAAGTTGTTCCATCTCGTTTCCAACCCAAGGCTGGTGACCCACCCTTTACCAGCTGAGGAACATGGCTTAAAACTTGGAGTTGCTCACACTGGAGTGCCTGTTGGAGGCTAACCTGGCCATCTGCAGAAGGTAGCAATTAATTTCGAAGTGGATAAAACCTTCTGTCCCCTTGCTGTGTCTAGAAAGTCTGTCCATAAAAGCGGTGAAAGGCTTCGGTGCCAAAGGTATCCCTTTTAGAGTCCAATTCTTGCCTAAAACAAGTAGGACTTATTACCATCAATGCAAAGCAGGCACTCAACTTTGCTGTATGAGAACTGAATGAAGCACCTCCCTTGGAGCAACACGTGGCCAATGGTTGCAAGCCTTTTCTAAGTCAACTGAACACAGTTTAGTTGGACAAACTCCATTGCACTCTCAGATACTATCGCCAGGGTCTATGAACAAGATGGAATCACCTGAATGAAATGGTAGACTATCTACTGGTCTCTGTGCTCTAGAACCCCAGCTTGTTTTTCAAATAAGGGTTTGAAATTCAAGGGCTCTGTCCCTTACCTTCATTTATGGAAAATGTCTTGGCAGTGGAAATGGATCAGAATATCCAATGAGACAGTTGTTGAAGGAAAACTTGGGGTGGTAATAGAACAAAGGTTATAATGGTCCTGAAGGCCATTTGGGCATACTTGCCTGAGGATTTACCTTGAAAGCAGCATGGTGTCAACAAAACTGGTAATAGCAGGGATTATTGTCTGTGTCTGATTTCTACTTCAGACATAGTCTGGCGATTGAAAGCTTTTCCGGATCTTTTCAACCTTTTTAACATATTGCAGGTTAAAGAGGCAAAGGTTAGAAAGTTTGGGAAAGATTCTCTAAATTCTGGAGCTGGGTTTGCTGATGTAGGTAAATAAGAGGTTTGTTCTTCAAGGCTCCAGATGGGTTGACTGTTTTACATACAGTACCTGTACAACTCTAAATGAAGGGTAGGAGCGCCAAGGCCCTTCAGTTGCCACGGACTTTTCACCTGACCAGTGTCATAAGAGAGGCTAGACTTAATGTCTACCTGCTCTTGTAGTGCTGGAAATGCTCCACTAGACGTTGGAGCTAAAGATGTCCTGAACTGGGGTAGTTTGCCAGAAGTTCCCAGTTTATTTGGTTAGGTGGTACTCCATGTCTCAAGTATTCTCCACTGCCAGGTGATCCAGTTAACCATCAGTCGGTGATCCATTGACATCTCAGCTTCAATCTCATAGCACAATTATTTCTGATCTGACATGGAACCCAGTGTGACCTGGACCCACATGTACTTATGAGGACTCCCGTACTTGGACCTGGTGTGCTGTCATAAACAGATCATGACCACAGACTCCAACAACAAAACACCACTCTGGTTTAAACCAGGCGTGGTGTTCCATCCGATCAGGCACAAGAATATTCAGAACCTCTGAAGGTAGTGTATCCATCAGTTAAATCTGTTTTTTTCTCTAACACTTGCGTTTCTGTTTTTCAGTTTCATCAACAGAAACAGCTACTCCAACTCCAGCAAACCCCACAAGTATGTTAAAATTTAAATAACTCAAACATTGACCTGCTTCCAGCTGCATCTTTTATAAAGCGAACGAAATCCAGTTGGTCTGGAAGCATTTGATTCCGGAAATATAAACCTGTTTACTTTCTTACGTTGAGTGATCACAAACACTTTTTGATTTGAGTTAAAGGGAAGTAGCTAGGTTAGTAAAATTAAACAAGGACAATAAAATCAATTTCAGGAAAACAATTTTCAAAAGTGGACACAACATTTTTACCACTGGGTTGTTGGGTAGAATGTGCTGTGCAAGACAGAATACTGGGATAAGCCAAGCTAAGCTAAACTACATTTCAACAACAAATAAAATAAGGAGTTAGTGAAAATGTCCGACAGAGGAAAAGGCGGGAAAGGACTCGCTAAAGGAGGCGCTAAGCGTCACCGTAAAGTCCTCCGTGATAACATCCAGGGAATCACCAAACTCTCTTATCCACCGTTTGGCTCGCCGCGATGGAGTGAAGTGGATCTCCGGTCTGATCTACGAGGAGACCCGCGGCGTGTTGAAGGTCTTCCTGGAGAACGTGGTCCGTGACGCCGTCACCTACATGGAACATGCCAGGAGGAAGACCATGACCGCCATGGATGTGGTATTCACCCTGAAGAGACAGGGCAGAACCCTGTACGGCTTTGGAGGTTAAACTGCTGCTGGCTAAAGAGTTAAATAAGAATTTTATTTTAATCAAATCATACAGGATAACCTGGTTAACACTACATAAACCCAGTAAAAGCAAATACCCTCAATTTAAATATTCCTCCTTCAGAAAGTGAACAAGTTCCGTTTAATTCTGCGGACCAATAATTCTCATTCATGATACTGTTTTCTTTTCTTTAAGCACCAGGAGAACTACCGGTAACTGAAGCCAAACCAACAACTAGAGTTCCAGTAACTCAGATCATCTCCACTACACCTCGACTTACCATCGGAGCAAACTCTACCAGCGGTAAGTCTGTTTTTAACCCTTCGCATGATTTTGACCGCTTTACTTCATTTTATCTTCACGTTCTCATTCATTTAGAAGAAACGGAGAGTTCAAGCGTCCTGACAGAGAGCGAACACTTTGAAGCCCAGTCAGTTTCCAACACTTGTAGATCGGGGAAAGGCTGTATTTACTGTTTGGACTTTCTGTTAGTGAAGAAGACGTTTTGAGTTTGACCTTATTATTCGCATGTGGACAGAAGACGGATATCTGCTCATTGTTGGTGCTTCTCGCCGTTTTTCCACCCAGACTCTCCTCAAGTGAAGACGACTCCAGCTGTAAAGACGATTACACCGTCACCTGAACGCCCTACCACACAAACACCAACCGTGACCACCACAGCTGCCCAGACCACCCATAAAAGTTAGTCGTATTGAAATTTTCAAGTTTTATACAATCGTTTTTTTAAGCGCTTCATTTCACCCCTTAGTATTAACGTACATTCTGTGACTCGGAAATGGTGTAAAAGCAAAGAAAATGTGTCCTTAATACCAGTAAACATATTTGATGCATTTAAACCGGATCCAACTTTATGAAGTACGATAATGTTCGATTCAGAGCTGGAAACCGCTAAAACTTGTGGGTTTTTTTTTAGTTATTGAAAAAAATGAACATTTATGAGAGAGTTTTATTTATTTATTTATTTATTATCAGCTTGGACAGGCAGCACTGCTGTATCACCAGAGACAGAGGACCAAACTCTACCAGAGGAGCCAAAAGGTGAGAAATGAATTAATACAAACAGCTTAATATTTATTTTGTAGTCTGCTCAGTTAACTGACATTTTCGACCATGTAAGACCTCGACGAGCGAGATAAGTTTCAAGTAGCCCTTGAATTTTACTTATTTAAGTTTTGTTTGCAGCTGAGGGGAAGAAACGGAGATGGAAATTTTGAAAAATACAAATCTATATGATCTTTACACAGATAATATTCTAACATTTATTATGCACTGATGAAGCTGCTTCTCACATACAGTTTATCATACATGGTTGGGCAGCAGATTATTTCCTAACTCTGCATTATTGTGGGGGGGTTTTTCTCTTACTTGGATTATAATTTCATTCGGAAGTATCAAACCAGACAACCAAGCCGATATCAGAAGAGCCCAGTGGAGGAAAAGACCAAGAACAGGCTCAGCTGAAAGGTGCTGGTAAGTTTGATGGCCCGCCACGCTCGTGTTATTATAGATCACCTAAAAATGGAGGCAGAGTTGAAAAGTGTTTCTGGACTTGACTTTGGAAGTAAAAAATAAAACATGACGTGCTGAAATCATCAGTTGCTGCGATTAATGCTTTTATAGAAACAATACTTGAACCTCACATGTGGAAATCACAGATTCATTTTCGAATGTGAAACACGTTTTTGCGCATTTTATAGTGTAAATGTGGAACAAACATACACGGCGGTAAGCGTGTTTACCATGTTAGCGTGCTAGTCACTGCAAACTACTGCTAACTACTCGACATGTCGGTAAATAAACGCAACAAGCCGCTACTCATAAGAATAATGAAAATACAAGTTAGACAAATTATGGAAACAATGTTTGCATTCGCTGCAGTCTAAACAGGTTTTAGACCAAATTTAGAAAAATAAATAGCATTTCCATTAGCATAGCCGTTAGCATAGCCGTTAGCATAGCTATGTTAGTACGTCTGACAATCTAAACACGTGTCTTAACTGCTTAGCATTAGACAAATTAATTGTGAATCACCGTAGAGTCCAAATACAGAAACTGTTTACATTTTATATGTTGTACCGTATTTTTCGGACTATAAAGGTGCGCTTAAAATCCTTTAATTTCTTTCCAAAATCGACAGTGAGCCTTATAATCAGGTGCACCTTATGTATTAATTCTAGTTGTGCTTACTGACCTCGAATTGATTTTATGTGCTTATTGTGAATGAGTTGAATAAAGTTTCACTTATCTGCTTTGTTTCCCTTAATGCGCCTTATAGTCCGAAAAATACGGTAGTTGTTTTTAGGCTAAATGTAGATGCAATGTAGCCTTTTGGCTAACGCTAACTCGTTTGCTCTTTTATTAACAATGAGCAATGTTTTTCCAAGAAAACTTAGCATAGCCACTAGAATTTATCTTATTTTTTAGACGAAATATTTACTGCAGCCTACCCAACTAAAGTGGTTAAGGTTGTTAAAGTTAAGGTTGTTAGTAAAGGTTGTGAACCAACTAATCTATAACCCCCTTATTTTGAAAAAAAACAAAAAAAAAACAGAAGTGTCTGAACTTCTACGAGACTTTCTTTTACACCTTTTTAAATCAAACGTGAACTGTATTAGAGTATTTGTAAATTAGCTGGAAAATAGCCGTTTGACATAAAAATACACATTTTATTTTCATTTTAAAACTTTTATCTTAAAGCACTTTGAAGGGATGATGGGTTCAGGTACATAAATCCAGAGTTTACGTTTAGTTTCATTATGTTCTTTATGTTTGCTCAGAAGGTTGACAATAATCTCTCAGACACACAAATGCTGACGACTCTTTTCTTCCTGTAGCTTCAGACAAAAGGCTGTGGTGGATTTTGCTGCCCGCCGTCCTCGTTGTAGGTGCGGTCGCCATCGTCTTCAAATTCAAAAGCAAGAAAGTCCACGATCACACAGGTAGCTTGTCACATACGATCTTTTTTTTTTTAATATATATTTCCATAAAACTAGTTCAGTTTAAAGGTGTATTTAATCCTCACTTGTATTAAAATCTACAATTTCACGTCTTTTCTTGTGCTCTGTTGAACAGAAACCCTTGACACTGGAACAGAGAAGTAAGCTGGCGTTCAAATATTATTCGTAACTAACGCGAACCAGATGATAACCCATCCCTTCGCCTCCACAGCGCATCTTTCCAGAGCCGGCCCGAAAGCACCAAAGATGGAGTCATGCTCCTCGGAGTGAAGTCGTCAGGCGGGGAAGAAAATGGTGAGCGTCCTTTTCCTGTGACAGTTCCTCTGGTTAGCGGCCGCTCCTCCAAACACAACGCCTCGCTCTTGTTTCAGGGAAGTAGCGGGCTTTTAATATCTCATTGTACTCTATGGGCTTTAGGGCCTTTGCCGAGCAACCGAAGGTGTTTCCTGTGATTTCTCTCCCCACACCCTAAAACAAGCAGCAGGGACTGAAAGATAGGGGCTTCCTAACATAAACACATTATTTTAGAGCTATTGTGTGGCGTGTAAATGCCACCGCTGTCCAGACGCTGGAGAGTGCATGGGTGAATGCACACGCACAGTACTCATGTGTCATGCATAGCTTGCATGCCTCATGTCAGAATTTAAAACGTCCTGCTTTTCCTCCCCAAACACAATCAGGCTGGACGTCTTGGCTTCGAGCTACGAAGATAAATGGAGTCACGCTGTAGGAATGTAGCGAGGAAGAAGGTGTTTATGTTGGTACAAACTACTGGATGTTTTGGGATTGCAGCTTTAAAACTTAAGAAAACACTGTTCAGGAACTTCCGCATCACCCACCGCCTGTTCGTGTTAATCCAGGGGCATCCAAAGTGTGGCCCGAGGGCCATTTGCGGCCCTTGGAGTGATTTTGTGCGGCCCTTAACTACAGTTAAAGAATGGTAGAATTTTGACCTACAGGCTTAAGAGATTTTTTGCATATGTAGACCTTTAGATTAAAAGTGGTGCTTTTTAAATATAATTTTTAGTTTTAAGAGCAAAAAAATTAAAATTATCTTCTCAAAATGAGCTAAATTATTTACAATACAAATATTTAGCTATCATTAATCCCTTTATCCTACAACAAAACCTTCACTGACCTATCAAAATAGAATTTTTTGATAATTCATTAAAGTTGGTTAAATATAACAAGTGTTTTCAAAGAAAATCATTTCACTTGAGTTAATAATCAATAGAAATTGGACATTTTTAGAAGAATATAAAGTGGTATCGTCGACATACAAGTCGATCAACTTTATCAGTGTCGCTTCAAACCTTCTATGAATCTGTTTTAGCGACCGCCAGCTGGGCGTTTTTTCAGAACTTCGATGGCGCATTTGGGCGTCTGAATGGGTGATTGAAGCTCCACCCCTTTTTTAAAAAGGGGGTGGAGTTTGTTTTGCCTATGAAAAATAAAGGAAAGTTAACTTTAAAAGCACAAAAAGTTGTTAAAAATGAGGAGAGGAAAAAAATCACACTTAAAAAAAAAAAAATTCTTAATTTCAGATTTTTCTGTCCCACAAGTCCTTTCATCGAGACAGTTCTGTCCCACCTATGAAAATGCCCCCCCCCCCCCCCCGTGTTTATCCATTCTCCAGTCTTGTTTCCTTATTGCTTCTGCTTTTGTGTCTGTTTCAGCTACTGCAAGTTAAAAAATCAAAAAGAAGAGCTTTAAAAGTCGAGATCGGCGCACGGAGGAGTTCCCTGGGTGCAACCGGTCTGCAGGAAGAGTTGACGATTGATTGATTGATTGATTGATTTTTTTTCTGTTTGTTTGTTTGCTTTTATTTTGAAGAAATGTTTAGTTAATCAGCAAGTTCACTTTAAAAGCTAAAAGCCGATTCGTCGGATGGAAGCTGCGACCCAGAAAAAGCTAAAAGCTTCTTCACGGCAGCAGTGATGAAGGTTTATAATCATCAGCCGTTTTTAATGGAAACGCTTAAAAGAATGGTACAGACTCTTCAAAGTGGGGGTCTATGTAATGGTTATGAATAATTAACATCTTACCTGTTGTAGATAGCTTTTAATTCTGATCAGACTGACGAGCTAACGGCTAGTTGGAGCTGAGCCAAGAGTGCTGCCGTCTTAAAACAACTCTATCTCAAAACTTTCACGGTGATTTATGCAAAAACTGTTTCATAAACATTTACATTATTGTCAATTTTGCATTAAAGTAGTCCCTCGATACTTCGCGGTTTGATATTCGTGGACTCGCTCTTTCGTGGGTTTTCAACGTAAGATTGTACACGACACGATTGTCAACTTTCATATTACTCACGTGATTGGGATGGTATGAGATAAAAAGTTAATGGAAGCGGAGGGGAACAGGAATCAACCACTAAGACAAAAAACAAAACAGCAAACAAAAAAAACTTTGGACAGACGCCGCCATTTTATAGTTTTCTTACAATAAGCCTACACTGTACGGCAAGTCAAAAGAACTACATGGCCCAGAAGCCAACAGTGTTCCGGCTGCTGCTTTCTGTCGAAAATCAAAGAAGAGCAATGGAGGGAGCAAACATTGGCGGAGAAACTGAACCAAATGTACTTCAGACAGGCGAACTGAACCGAACCGAACTGAACCAAACCAAATGTACTTCAGACAGGCAAACCAAACTGAATTGAACCAAATGCACTTCAGACGGGTGAACCGAACCAAACCAAACTGAACCAAACCGAACCAAACCAAATGTACTTCGGACGGGTGAACCGAACCAAACCAAACTGAACCAAACCGAACCAAACCAAACGTACTTCAGACGGATGAACCAAACTGAACCAAACCGAACCAAACCAAATGTACTTCGGACGGACGGACGAACCAAACCAAACCAATCTGAACCAAACCGAACCAAACCAAATGCACTTCAGACGGGTGAACCGAACCAAACCAAACTGAACCAATCCGAACCAAACCAAATGTACTTCGGACGGATGAACCAAACCAAACTGAACCAATCCGAACCAAACCAAATGTACTTCGGACGGACGAACCAAACCAAACCAAACCAAATGCACTTCAGACGGGTGAACCAAACCAAACCAAGCTGAACTGAACCAAACCAAATGTACTTCGGACGGACGAACCAAACTGAACCAAACCAAACTGAACCGAACCAAACCAAATGTACTTCAGACGGATGAATCGAACCAACTACCGGTAAATGTACTTCGGACAGGGGCCACCATTTTATAGTTTTCTTTCAATAAGACTATACTGTAACACAAGTCAAAAGAACTACACGGCCCAAAAGCCAACAGTGCTTTCTGCCAAAATTCATAGAACAGCAATGGAGGGAGCAAACACTGGCGGAGAAACTGATGTGGTAAAAACAGTTTTGGAACATAAAGTCAGAAGTAACGATGCATCTGTTAAACTCACAGAACTGGAACGAAAGTCGCAAATAATCCTGAAGCTGAACATCCTTCAAGTTGTAGTACCTTCACTGGTGAGTACCCATGTAAAACATTGCAGTACTCTACAGTACGTATATGTGTGTTGTTACAATTATGTAGGTTTAAGAGTTTAGAACATTTTTAAGAACATTACAAGTGTGAGAAGGGTTTATAAAGCCTTATTATATATAAATATTAAAATAAATACAGCATTCGTACTTGGCAGTTTTTCATCTATCTTGGTGGTGTCTGGAACGTAACCCCCACGATAATCGAGGGACTATCGTAAACGTTTTTTTAATCAAAAATGCTGTCGTTATTCGCTGACAGGACTATCATAACTTTTACTGCCATCTCAAAACAGTTTATCTCTCAAGTTTCAGTACAGTTTATATAAACAATATATTTACACCACTGCTCACGTCCATCTGTGAACTCGTCAAGTTCATCTCTGTTTCTCTGAAACAAGGCCGTTCAAGGACTAATCCTCAACAGGTAAGATGTTGACCGCTCATGACTACTCCACTGAACCCCACTTCCAAAAGATCTGAACTATGTCTTTAAGGTGCACGGCCGTTTTCTGTCTGTAATTATTTTTATTTTTGGTTCACAAACGTTTCCTGTAAAGAGACTCGCCACTTCTTTGATGTAATAAATCACATTTGGTTTGAGATGTTTTCTGTTCTGAAGAACTTCTTTGACCGTTCTCAGTTTTATTTCTTTGTTTGTTTGTTTTTTTATTTGTTCTTTTTTCACTCATTTAGAAGAACCAGCTCATTTTACATTCATATAGTATGTTGGATTATTATTATTAATATTATTATTATTATTATTTTCCATGCAGCATAGTGTAAGTAAGAAGCAACACCAATGTAATTAATTTTCTGTAAAGATGCTTTATGGCCTGATTTGGTTTCTGTCAGACAAAGTTTTCTAAATAAACTTCTAGAAAATCTATTTGTTGTGTATCTTTAAATCATCAAATATGATCTGCTAGCTATTTTTAAAACAAATTGAAGCTCATTAGACAGTTTATATTAAATGGGTTTTTCTAAGGAAATTTTAAAGGTTTGTAAAAAATCTGTGACAAATGAATTATTAGGATATTGTCTTTAAATTTTCATTTAATGTCATTTATATTGTCGTTAAATTCAGCTTTTAGCCATGATGTCTGTGCCCTCTGTCTACCAGCGCACATTAAATGTAGTCATTTTGCACAACGTCTATGTTCCTGTTTCCTGTAGTTCAGTTCAATGGTTCCCAACCCTGGTCCCTGAGGAACACCATCCTGCATGTTGTAGTTGTTTCTCTGCTCCAACACACCTGATGTGAATGAAATGGTGATTAACAGACTTCTGCCCAACTTAAGGAAGTAATTAAACCACTGAATCAGGTGGAGCAGAGAAACAACTAAAACATGCAGGATGGTGTTCCTCAAGGACCAGAGTTGGGAACACTGGAGTTGAATAATTTTTAACTGGGATCAGATTCGCCAGCAGAGGGAACCGTCAGCCAACATGTCCCTGTGTTTGACACTGGAACAGGAACTATTTTTTTAATTTTTTTTTTTTACAAATTGCATAATACAAAACTCTTGTAGAAGATACATATCAACCAGAAAGAAGGAAAGAAAAAAAACAGAAAGAAAGAAGAAGGGGGGATTACATAAATCTCACAATCCTTGTAATTTAAACAGTAAAGACAGAATCATGAGAGCGTAGACTACATGAGGAACAAATCAAAAATGTAAAAACCTGGAAACGTCTTCATAGATTCTTACATAAGTGTTAGATTTCTGCCTCTTGAGAGAAATAAAGTATTGTTTAAAGTCACTGATAAACCTTGTGAATGATGGTAATAAATTCCTCCACTTACTACAATGGATATATTTCCTCAGAAGAATAACAACGTTGATCATGTCAGAGAAGATTGAAGGTTGTCCTTATAAAACATGACGTGTGATCATTCAAAATGTGGGACATTACTGATTTTTAGTGACGACCAACTGTGTATCTGCGACCAGAAATTTACTGATACAGGACATGAACAAAACCGATGCTGTGTTGTTTCACATACCGAGTTACAGAAAGAACACGTCTACCTCAAATTTGAATCGTCTCCTTAGAAAGTCTGCTACCGGGTAAATGTTATTAATTATTTTGAAATGTGTTTCTTTGATTTTTGGAGAGACGGGGCCACTTCACAAATTTGGAGAAAGCCTTTTCCATGTAAGACTGATCCCCATTAAAAGCTTTTAAATGCCTTCCTGAATTATAATCATGAAAAAGAACAGATTTAAATTGAGCATTGATAATCTTATTATCAAAACTACTATCTGATAAATTATAATTTTTTATTTTGAGATTAGGTAGTGTTGGTTTGACTACTGAAACCAGCATAGTGTTGTATAGTAACTGTCTTAAAGCCAGTGGCTTTACAGACTTGCCGGTATTCTTTTTGTGTACAATTTATATTATATTTCTTTAAGAAGGACATAAAATCTAGCAAATTGCCATCTGAGTCTAACAGTTCAAATACAAACGGAATACCACACTCGAACCAATTTCTTTTAAATATCGACTTCCTGTTAACAGTTATCACTGTATTGTTCCGTAAGGTCGACATATGGGGAGAAAAGTTATGGGTAAACATCTTCCAGAAGGAAAGAACTTGCTTGTGGAAACTAGCTAATTTTATAGTAATTTTACTCATTTCAAAGTCACATTTTAATACAAATTCAGTTCCTCCTAGCTGTTTAAATAGAGATGTGGGTATTTGAAACCACATGTGTTAAACAAGCTTTAAACCAGTTTATCTTGATGGTTCCTACAAGTGATTCAAAATCCAGGGCTTTAACACCACCTTTATTATAATCACCAACAAGATGAGATCTTTGAATATAATGGGTTTATTTTTCCACAGGAACTGAAATATTATAGAGTTGTCTTTCTTGATGTTTTGAGGAGAAATATACAGAGAATGGAATGGGTAAATTAATTTAGAAAGACCTTCAGCTTTGGAGAGAATAACTACCAACTATGGTTAAGTCTCTGGTTAGCCAACGACTAAGAGATGTTTTCATGTTCGAGATACAATCAGAAATGTTAGAGTCTTCTCTTTGGACCATGTTCTTGGAGATACAGTAGCTATTCCTAAATATTTCACTTCTGGTTTTACTGAAGCTATAATAGAATCAGAACATGGGTGAATAGGTAAGGAACAAACAAGATCTGACTCATGACCTCGAAGTGATGTTTCAGATCTGAGAGAACGTCTGTGGAAATATTATAAACAAATAAGATCGTGATTGTTACTGAGGGAGGAGCTGCGGAGTGTGAGGACGTCTGGAGGTGTAGACCAGTTTGTTGGACTGGAGCAGGACACGTCTTTTTTCATTTACCCTTTATTTATCCAGGAAGTCTCATTGAGCCACGAGAACTCATTTTCAAGAGAGACCTGTTTATGGAGCAGATGGTGGATAAGAGCCTTGCTCATGGGTCCGGAGTGGGGTGAATGAGGGTGGAGGGAGGTGTGGGTGCTTCATCTACCCCACCCACATTTTTGATGATGTCGGTACTGGGGCTTGAACCAGCTCTCTTCCGATCACAGGCCCACCTTCTCTAACCTCTGTGCCACCACTGCCCTTATGAGGACAGCAGGACATGTATGAGGACAGCAGGACATGTATGAGGACAGCAGGACATGTATGAGGACAGCAGAACATGTATGAGGACAGCATGACATGTATGAGGACAGCAGGATATGTTAGACTGGTACAAGACACATATGAGGACAGCAGGACATGTATGAGGACAGCAGGACATGTTAGACTGGTACAAGACACATATGAGGACAGCAGGACATGTATGAGGACAGCAAGACATGTATGAGGACAGCAGGACATGTTAGACTGGTACAAGACACATATGAGGACAGCAGGACACCTTAGAATGATACAAGACACATATGAGGACAACAGGACATGTATGAGGACAGCAAGACATGTATGAGGACAGCAGGACACGTTAGACTGATAAAAGACACATATGAGGACAGCAAGACATGTATGAGGACAGCAGGACATGATCGACTGGTACAGGACACATGAGGACAGCAGGACATGCTAGACTGGTACAAGACACATATAAGGACAACAGGACAAGTATGAGGACAGCAAGACATGTATAAGGACAGCAGGACATGTTAGACTGGTACAGGACACATGTCAGAGTCAGAGTTTCTTTATTGTCATTCGCACCTCATGTGGTACATGTGGTGGAGCGAAATTATGTACACAGGGTCCCAGTTACATCCAACAATAAAATGTAAAAGAAAAACAGTAATAACATCTAAGATATGAACTAAGAAAAACATCAACTAAATATACAATAAGCACTCATAACATAAAACATTGAACATCAGCACAAACATGAACATGAGTCTGTGAGCAGATGTGCACACATGAACACATCAACATTGAAACAGATCAGCAGCAACATGAAACAGATCAGCAGCAACATGAAACAGATCAGCAGCAACATGATATGGTTTTTCACAGTGATTATTCTAGTTAGAGATTCATGAGTCTAACAGCCTCAGGGTAGAAGCTGTTCCTCAGTCTAGTGGTTCTACACTTAATGCTCCTTAACCTCCTTCCTGAGGGGAGTGGGGCAAAAAGTGTGTGTGCTGGGTGAGTGTGGTCCTTCATGATGCAGGTGGCCCTCTTCCTGCATCTGGAGGTGTAGATGTCTGTGATGGTGGGGAGGCTGATTCCAACAGATTTCTGTGCAGCCTTCACCACTCTCTGCAAAGCTTTTCTTTCTGCAGCTGTGCAGCCTCCATGCCACACATTGATGCTCGAGCACAGGATGCTCTCCACTGCACACCTGTAGAAGGAGGTGAGGACTGAGCTTCCCAGACCAGCTCGCCTCAGCCGTCTGAGGAAGTAGAGTCTCTGATGAGCTTTCTTGATCAGGCTGGTGGTGTTGTTGCTCCAGCTGAGGTTGTCCTTCATGTGTACACCCAAGTACTTGTAGCTGGAGACCACTTCCACCGCAGATCCTCTTATGTTCAGGGGGGTGTAGGTGTTTTTGTTCCTTCTGAAGTCCACAATCATCTCCTTTGTCTTCTTCACATTGATGTGAAGGTTATTCTCTCTGCACCAGCTCTCCAGGTGTTCCACCTCTTGCCTGTAGCTGGACTCATCATTGTTTGTGATGCATCCCACCACCGCTGTATCATCTGCAAACTTTACAATGTGACAGCCTGGATGGGTAGCTGCACAATCCTATGTGAGCAGAGTAAACAGGAGGGGGCTCAACACACATCCCTGAGGAGAGCCAGTGCTGAGGGTTATGGTGGAGGAGGAGAAGTTGTGGATCCTCACTAACTGTGGTCTGTTTGTTAAAAAGTCTAGTACCCAGTTGCAAAGGACATGAGGATATGAGGACAGCAGGACATGTTAGACTGATACAAGACACATATGAGGACAGCAGGACATGTATGAGGACAGCAGGACATGTATGAGGACAGCAGGACATGTTAGACTGGTACAAGACATATATGAGGACAGCAGGACACATTAGACTGATACAAGACACATATGAGGACAACAGGACATGTATGAGGACAGCAAGATATGTCTGAGGACAGCAGGACATATTCAACTGGTACAGGACACATATGAGGACAGCAGGACATGTATGAGGACAGCAGGACACGTTAGACTGGTACAGGACACATATGAGGACAGCAGGACATGTATGAGGACAACAAGACATATTAGACTGGTACAGGACACATATGAGGACAGCAGGACATGTCTGAGGACAGCAGGACATATTAGACTGGTACAGGACACATATGAGGACAGCAGGACATGTATGAGGACAGCAGGACACGTTAGACTGGTATAGGACACATGAGGACAGCAGGACATGTATGAGGACAGCAGGACATGTATGAGGACAGCAGGACATGTATGAGGACAGAATCAGATGTGCTTAAAAAGGTTTGTTGCAGATTTGCATGTTAAAAAAAAAAACCCAGCAGGATTAGGATGTGCGTGCGTGTGTGTGTGTGCGTGTGTGCATGTGTGCATGTGCGTGTGTGCGTGTGTGTGTGACATACAGACACACAGTTGCTGCAGCTGTGAATCAAAGTGCAACTGAACAAGCAGCACGTTTCCCTGAGAGCAGAGCGATGCCAGCGGGACATCGCAGGCGCCTCCAGAGAACGATCCGGACCGTCAGCAGGATCATCTGAGCTGCGACGGATCAGTGGCCTGAAACTCAACACTCACCACAAGATGCCAAGTCAGAAACTCGCACAAGAAGACTCACGTCAAGATTTGATGGACAAAAAAGTCCAAACAAGTACTGAACAATTCATAAATGTTATTTGTTTCTGTTCATCTTAAACTGAAAGAGACTCATTTTAGATTAAACTTCCTGAGTTTATTTGGTAAACCAGTTCATCTTTTAATCACTTTACAGTTTCTGAGCGTATAATGTTTCCTCGTATAGATCTACTGTCAGAAACTGAGCCAAGTCTGGTTAATGACGAGAAGACGTTTTCATCAATCCTCTGTATATTTTAGATATAGTCGTAAGTCTTGTAAACACTTCAGATTCAGAGATTCTTTATTGTCGTTCGCAGCTCATGTGGTGCAGCGAAGTTATGTTCACAGGGTCCCAGTTACATCCAACAATAAAATGTAAATGAAAAACAGTAATAACATCTAAGATATGAACTAAGAAAAACCTCAACTAAATATTTAATTTACCTTATTAAACTGAAATTATTCAAATCCTTTGATTTGTTAGTTTTGTTCATTTAATATAACAGTTTTATTTAATCTCGGGAACAAAAGCATAATTTGAGTCACTTTTCTTCAAAAACAGAATGGGTTGTGTGACTTGACAGTCAATTGTTAAAAATGAAAACTACCGGTGTGAGTTTACACTTTGAACCCAACCTGAGAGAGTTGTTTTCAAACATCTTCTGAACCCGTACGACCGTGGATGCTCGTCCTAAAAGGATGAGCAAGGCACTAAAAAACTGTAGAGCAAAAATTGATACACAAATGGTTTGAAGAGCTGCTAATTAAATTAGTTATGTTCATTTCATATTCTTGTAACAAAGTCCCGTTTTCATCCATCAATAATTAAATGAGCAGTATCCCGATGCATGCTTAGTAATCCAGGTATCTCACCCTCTGGATCACAAGTTAGGAGTCATCAGGACTCTGTACCACAGAGCAGACAGTGTCCTCACTAGCTCAGGAGCCAGACAGAAGGAGAAATCCCACACAAGACAGGCTCTAGAGCAATGTGGATATCCTAACTGGGCCTTCCTGAAAGCAGAGAAGAAACCCAAACAGGACTCCAGTCAGCCAACAGGTGAAAAGCAGGAACCCAGACCAGTGGCCATTCCATATGTTGAGGGAGTATCAGAGAAACTGAGACGTTTATTTTCTAAACACAACGTCACAGTGGCTTTTAAACCCAAAAATACATTACAGCAAAGACTGGTCCATCCCTAAGATCCAGTCCCCCGGCACAGAGTAATATTGTGTATGTTGTTCGGTGTCAAGAGGGTGATCAGTCTTACATCGGGGAAACTAAACAGCCACTGGCCAAAAGGATGGCCCAGCACAGAAGATCAACATCATCAGTCCTGGATTCTGCAGTCTACACTCATTTCCAGGCCAGCGGTCACTCTTTCAGGGATGAAGATGTTCACATCCTGGACAGAGAGGAACGATGGTTTGAGAGAGGAGTAAAGGAGGCCATCTTTGTGAAATATACGTCAGATCTAGCCTGGTAACACAAGTGGTATTTACAAAATCAGTACCTAAACAATTTGAAATCTTGGCCCTTATCATACCACCACATCTGAAAGCCTGTTGTCTTTTATGCAGTTTTTATATAATCTACATCCCAATGAAATGGTTCTGGTAGGTGATTTTAATTTAGATTGGCTCTCTCCTGTGTCTGAGGAATTTAAAGAATTTCGTTTGTCTTCAATTCTTCAATCATTGATAGTCCCACTCGGCCTAATCCAAAGTGCCCTGCCAAATCATCTCCTGGATCTTATCATCACAAACATGTCACATTAATACACTGGGTTTGGTGTTTTTACAAATTATCTAAGTGACCATTGTGTAATTGCTGCTATTAGAAATACAAAAATGCCTCGTTTTAAACCTAGAACGATTCTAAAACAGAATATGAAACATTTTTGTGAACAAGCCTTTCTTTGGGATCTGTTCTACTTTGACTGGCATCACATATCATTAGTTGACAATGTGAATCTTGCTTGGAACCATTTTCATAATAGTTTCATTCTTTTAGTAAATAAGCACGCTCCACTTTGCCAGCTCAGAGTAAAGGGCCGGGATAGCTCCCGGTTTACTTCTGAGCTGACCTCTTGCACAGGACGGACCAGCTTTGGGCAACAGCAAGACAGACTGGTTCGGACACCCACTGGTTGCAATTTCGTCAGTTATGGAATCGCTGTACAGCTTCCATTAAAGCAGCAAAACACAACTACTATTTATCTCAGACCACCAAAAATCTAAACGCTCATAAGAACTTCTGGAAAACTATTAAATATCTTGATGGCAGCACTCACTCATCTGACCTACCACCACAACTATTTGTCCACTCTGCTCCTGTGTCAGATAAGTATGAGATGCTAAATTGTTTCAACAAGCATTTTATTGCCTCCAGTTCCTTGTTTGATACAGTTTCTAAAGGTAAATCAACTACTCCACCAACAAGACAAAGCTCAGTAAACCATACATTCTCTTTTTCACCGTTCTCTGTCAGTGAGGTTACCAATCTGTTAAAAGATTTGGATACTAGAAAAACTGCAGGCCCTGATGACCTCCCTCCTTACTTCTTAAGTCTAGCTGCACAAATTATAGCAGAACCGGTGTCTTACATTTTCAATCTGTCTATACAACATAAAACAGCTTTTGTGCTGCCATTATTGAAGGGAGGAGACCCCACTATACTGAACAATTATCGACCAATCTCCAAACTCTGTATTTTAGCTAAGGTTGTTTAAAAGCAGATAAATACTCAAGTCAAGAAGTATTTGGACTCTTTTAATAGTTTATTTTCTCTCCAATCTGGCTTCAGGAAACAATATAGCACAATGACTGCTTCGCTAAAAGTTTTTAATGATGTTGTTGAAGCTTTGGACGCTAAGGATTATTGTGCTGCACTTTACTTGGACCTGTCCAAAACCTTTGATGCTGTTTTTTCATGACATTTTATGCCACAAGCTCTCAGATATTGGCTTCTCAGATCAGTCCAGGACTCTGCAGTCTACAGTATCTGCAGGTCACAGTTTCTACTGTCACCAGCAAACTAGTTCATCCATTTTGCAAAGGTGCTATTTATAAGTCTGAGTTTATTGTAGCTCCTCAAACTGAGGAAGTCTTTTGGATAAAAGACGAAACATTTCAACAAGAATCCAAAAAAGTTCAATCTGGTCCTCTGGACATTCAAAAAAACAAAAGCAAAACAAAGCAAAAAAAATCTAGAAACGTTTCGTCTCTCTTTTGCTTTGTTTTGCTTTTGTTTTTTTGAATGTCCAGAGGACCAGATTGAACTTTTTTGGATTTTTCTACCTGGATTATTGAGCATGCATCAGGATATTTCAACAAGAAGAATCTGTCCAGAGAGCCTGACTTAACCTTGTTAGATAAATGAGCAGTCTTTCTTCACTATATTTGGCCATTTTATGAATGGGTACACAAAAGTCATTTATGGTAAAAGTTGATTGTTTATGGTTATTTTTACCATGAAACTGCAGTAAAGACAAGTAACGCGGTTTACTGAAGACAAAAACACATTGTACTTTGTACCTAACATGGCACATTAAGAGGATTTTAAATCTAAAATTACAAAAAGACCCTTTAATTTTGCTAAAGGTATCCATCTGCAGTAACTTCTTAAACCTAAGGGCCAAAATTATACAATTCATAAATTGCAGTTGCGGGCCGCAAAAAAATCATTCAGAGGGCCGCAAATGGCCCGTGGACCGCACTTTGGACACCCCTGTTTTGTATTTATTTAGTCACTATCTTCTTTCCATTTTAGCTACAATCTGACATCGAAAACATCCCCTCAAGTTTTTATTTCACAGTCAACGGGTGAGTGATCTGGGACGTCCTGAAAGGAAGGTGAGCACAACCAACAGAAATATTATCTGCTCTCTTATGATGGAGAGGGATCAGTGTTTGTCACTGTTTCAAACAAAATACTTTGAAACGGTTTTCCTTGCAGATGTCAGGAATGTGCATTAGAATATTTGCACAATGGAACCCCACCTCGTCCGGTGCTTTATGCCGGTGCTGAACCCACAGAGGCTGCGACTCCGGCTAAACTTGACCTTTTTCCTTCTTCTCCATGTGGTTCTCCCCATGTGACTGAGGGAAACCCAGTCCAGCGAGTCCTCTGGGTTCCATCACTCCTCAGCCAGAGATGCCAGGTGGAACGGAGCCGGATCCAGTTACAGCAAGAACATTTCAACTGGGTCTGTGCATGATAAGAGGTTGACGGCCGATGAACCAAATGTTTTAGCTGCCAAATACACAAACTCCTGCAAATATGGCAACATATAACATACATAATATTGTGCTAAAACTTTATGTAGTAGCTGAGAGTCATTCACAACATTTACTCCAAGGGCAAGAACTTAATCACTATCATGTTTGTCTGTTAGCAAAATATCTCATGAACCAGTGGATGAATTTTAATAAAACTTTCAGAAAATATTCACTGGATGGACTTTTACAGATTAATTATCGGTGTCAAGCCAGTTTAAGATGGCTGCTACAACTAATTGACATTACCCTAAACAAAAATGGGTATAACTCCCATCACATTTGCAAATAATGAGCTAAAATCTGGTGTGTTAGTTGAGCATCATACCCAATGCATGCATATTGATCCAGGAGTGTGTTTTGTTGTTGGTGTTGCCTAAAAGCAAGTATTCTCGGTTTGATGCTTTTAATTAATTTTCGGTTATATTATAATTTTTTTCATTAAATTACTCCAATTGATTTTTAATGTTAAGCACTTTGGTAACAGCTGCTGTTTTAAATGTGCTTTATAAATAAAGTTGACTTGTTGTCAACGCTTTCTGATGTGGAAATTGAGGAAATAAACCAAAAAAAAAAAATACTATAAATACAAATAAGTCTAATGAACCATTTGGTCATAAAAAGCAAAAATAAAAAGTAAAATATGTCTAACTAAGCAGCCAATTTTAAGTGAAAACTCATAAATCACAGCTAACAGGTCACCTCTGCCACATAGCAACGCCGACGCGCTCCACAAACGTGATTGGTGGATTATTCACCTCGTGGACTTGTCTCAGCCAATCAGAAACGAGCTTTGAAAAGCAGCGCAATTAAAGCCGCGCTCTGATTGGCTAAAACAAGTCTGCGCAGCTGTGTGGAAGAAGGTATAAAGATTATTCAGAAGTTCGCTTGTCGCAGTGTTTTTGACAAACAACGAGTGTTCTTGAGAAAAGTAGCCGGCTAGTTCGCCTTTATTCACAAACAAACGCATGTGAACTAAATTACGTCTTGTCTACACTTCGCTTTCAAGGTGAGTAATTTATTATTTCGAGGAGTTTGTTACCTGCGTGGATAAAAAAAAAAAAAAAAAGAAGCGTTTTAAGCATCAGGTAGCTGCTTAACTGAGCTGTTTCTTTAAGGAGACGTGCTGCGGTGGATTGATTTAACTTTGGGGATTTTTCTGACAGCTTTTGTCCAAAAGCAGCCCAGAGAAACAGCCGTCATGGTCGCCACGAACAAAATGAAGACGAAAAGCACAGAAGGTCCGGTTGAAAGGAGATATGAGCAGGTGTGCATCGATAAAGGTGAGTTTTCAGTGTGCGTGTGGTGCATGGCAGCTCTGGGTGGGGGTGTCCACATGGTGGGGGGGTGCATTAACAGCCTGCAGGCTACAGGTGAGCCTTCCAGGTGTGGTTCAACTGCTCAACTAAAGGAAACTCAAAGAAACCTCCAGGTTTCCTGCATGGAGCTCACATGGCGACAGTCCTGTCAGTGCTCAGGGTTTCTGAAGCTCCAGTACCTGATTGGTTTTTAGAGTTACGTCATTGAAGCTGATCAACTTTGACCTTTCAGACATTAAAAAAAAAATGCTCAAAGATGAACTGGTTAATGTTAAACTTAATACTAGCAGCCTGTCACAAATATGCAATTTATTCTATATATAGTTTTTATTTCTAAACGTACGCAGTTAAAAGTGTGCATTTCAGGGATTTTGTTTTTAATTTTGTAAAAGTTTTTCTAAAACGTTTTCAGCGTTGGCTGGTGGTTAATACAAGGCCCCGTTTACACGACGTGTATTTTAAGTGCTGTTCCTCTGCGGCTCAGCCGTTCATTTACATGACAACAGCCTCAATCCGGAGGTTTCTGAACCCAGTTCCCAGGAAAAACCCCCCGCAGAGGCGTGAAGAGCACGGAATGCAGTCGTGTAAACGAGGACGCTTTTCCTCAACTCATACGAAAAACTCTTCGTTTCCCCCGGCTGTGTCCGTGTGAAGGGACCAAACTCTTAAAAACGTAAAAAATAGTTTAAAAAATGGCAAATATTCTTTGTTTTTGTATAAAACTAAACTGGTCAGTTATTGTTGGTTTGGATTATCTGCACGAGAGATCCCATCGAACAACTCTGATTTGGTCCAAATGAATGAAGCGCGTTCAAAGGTTCCTTCTTTGTAAGCAGCGATTTTGATGTTTTGATTTCATTCAAAATGTTCCCATGCGTGAAATATTGATCATATTTTGAGAAAATGCAATTATCGGAAAGTTTTCATCAATGTCACAATGTAAACCGACTCCTCCTAACTGAGGCAAAAGAACAAAGAAAAATATTAAGCAGAAAACCTGAAGACCACTTGTGTTAAAGCAGGGGCGCATACAGAAAGTTTTCCATAGAGGGGCCAGATTTGGGGGCCCAATGACAATCTTAAGCTACGTTTACAAAATGTTTTGACCGTATTGAAATGTTTTCAGATTAAATAATTCAAATGTATTGTTTTAATGGGCACAATCTGATCATGACGAGCGTTTACATGCAGCGGGCTTTGTTCTGAACAGAAGTACCGACATGCGCGGAGTGGTAAACTTAAAAACCACAGAAGAAGAAGTTCTACTTCCGGGATGAACGTAAACAAACCTGAGCACCCAAAATGGACCTGCGACAGGTTTTCATGCCGGTGGAGACGTTTCTCCACTCCCTGACTGGTAATTCAGATCATTTGGAGCTCTTTCAAAGTTTCTAGTAGAAATGTTGTCGCTCCCCGACATGCTAATATTATTAGCATTAGCCAGGCGGAAATGACATGGGTCGCACATGCGCAGTCGGGTCAGTTTTTCACCATCGGATCAAAAACAAAACGGATCGAGCGTTTACATGCGCACCGTTCGCGTTATGAATCGTCGTAAACCGCCCGTTTCGTTCTGATCACAAATTATTTCTGATCACGCTGAATAAACCAAAAATAACCCGAACAGGGTGTTTACATGACGCGTTTTTATTCCGAACGGCCGTTTGATCCGGTTACTTATGTCCATGTAAACATGGCTTTAGAGTGACGTACCCTTCGTTCATTCAACCTTTATTTAGACGAGTTGATCCCATTGAGCCTCGGGGACTCATTTACGAGAGAGACCTGATTTTAACAAAGTGATGACGACGATGGACAATCGTAAAAGGAAAACCTGTGTGCGTGTGTGCGCACTGTTCCTTTTACTGTATGCTATTTGAAAAATACAACATTAAGATGGTAAAAGAATACAAAAATAAAAGTACACATTTATCAGAATATTATAATAATAATGTCATCACAATGTCAGCACTGCATGTTTCCATACAATGGCGAAATTAGTCTCTGCATTTAACCCATCCACCACCAGGTGGTGCAGTGGGCAGCAATTGAAAGTGCCCGGGGGACATTAAAGTTAAATACTAATTAATAGGTTGAGTATTGACTGATGATGTTAAAGTTTGTCCTTTTTCAAATTAGTTAATTTAAAAAATGCATATACTGTATTTTTTTTTGCCCAATAAGTTTTTTTTTTTTTTTTTTTTTTTTTTTTTTTTGCATAATTTGCCCTGCAACTTATATGCTGAAGCAACGTCTTTATGGATTTTATTTTCATATTTATAAACCAATTTTTGACGTGACATGGGCTCTTGTCTACCTCCTTTTTTTTGGGGTTCTCAAAATGGCGGACGCTCCGTGTGGTTTGAGCTCTTTAGCGTAGCATTTTTCACACAAAGCTTTTTAATATTAAAAAAAAAAATAGTAAACAAGTTCTCAGCTTCTTTTTGCAGAGAAACTTTTTACACAAAGGCACGGGTTTCAACTGTGAACTTTGGAGCTTCGAAAAAACTGAACGCCCCCCACCCCGAGGTCGGCCTGTTAGCTTAGCTCGTAGCTTAGCTTCTCAGCTTAGCTACTTTTAACGATCCAAAAATGTGATTTTTTTTTTTTTTTTTTTTTTTTTTTTTTTTAATTAATTTATTTATTTTTGGGGGGATCGTTAACTGATTTTAAAGCGGAAGGGAGGGGTCAGTGAAGAGCACTAGAGTTGAGCTTTTTGTCATCCAGTGTCTTCAGTAGAAAGAGACACGAAGAAACGATAAAGCCGATGAATGAAAATGAGGTTGATGATTTATATTATGTGATTAATTGATTTATTTATTGCGACAGGCCTATTTATGACTAAATAGCCATTTTTGTGTTGGCTAATATCACTCAATTGTGGCAGCCATCTTGTATGATCATCAGTTGTGGATGTGCGTCTTGTGACAACTTTCTGCAAGTTTCATCAAACTCCTTCGGAGATATTTCGCTAACACCTTAATGACAAACCTAAATCTTCCCTTCAGTGATGGTCTGCTTCCACGGAAAGAGAGGATGGTGCAACCAGGAGGGATTAATATCTTGTGTACAGTCCTGTTTTATTTTGTAAGCAGGTTCTTTGTCAGTAAAAAGGTTCTGGATCCCTAAAACCTGCGACTTGTTTTCGCAGAGTTGGATTTCTGGGATCGCTGCTTGGCCGAACCCCAGATGACCGCAGACGTAACGGAGGACAGGACGTGTCACCAGCTGGCCAAGATGTTTGAGAACTGCCTGTCGCGGGCCAAGAGGACGACGCTGCACTGCTCCTCCGTGCTGGTACCGGAGAAGCTGACGCGGAGGGTCGCCCGGGAAGTCCTGCGGCTGGCGTCCTGCGAGCCCTGCGGCCTGCGCGGCTGCGTCCTCTACGTCCACCTGGAGCAGGAAAAGGGCTGGAAGCAGCTGGAGCGCATCGCCTACGACTCCTCGGTGGTGCCCACGTTCGAGCTCACGCTGGTGTTCAAGCAGGACGGCACGGCGTGGCCCAGCTTGCGGGACTTCCTGTTTATGGGCTCCTGCTTCGCGCCGGCGTTCAGACACGTACTGAAACTGAGTCCAGGCTATCGACTGGTCAAGAAAAAGCTGTACTCATCCTCGGCTGGTACCGTGATAGAGGAGTGCTGAACTGTTGACGGATCGTCGAGCTACCTGCGGGCTGATGCACTTACGCCTAAACATGGCGCCCAAGTGGTGCCACATTATCTCCGGTGTTTTTGTACTAAAGTTCGGCTGTTGGCCTTTTGGCTCGGGAAGTAAAGTGAAACCTATAAATGAGCTCAGTGTTTCAGGATTTGGCTTCGTTGTCTCTAAAAGTCATTTTGATCATCCTGTTTGTTGAAAGCTCAATTTAAGGGCAATTGTTGCTCAAGCACACTTTTAAAGTTTTGTTTCTTTTTCTTTTGCAAATGAATGTAAGACTGTTCCCAACATGTTTGAGCGGGACTTCCTGTGGGTACACCTCTGTTAAAGCCACGAGCCACTTTAAGATGCGTCTGCGTTCCCAGGTGCATTGAATGTTGAGCAGCCACCACACCTGGGCTTGATTAGGAGACGCCACGCGTGGTCGCGCTGCGACGCCGGTCTGACGGTACGAGCTCGCATCACCGAGGAACGTGAACACCTTCAAATGTCGTGGGGACGGAGCGTTCCGTCGGATCACGGCAATGACTTTTCGTGTGAGTGTTTTATTGTTTTTATTTTTATACCGCCTCCCGCAGATTCACGTTGTCGAAGCAGAACCTTTAAATGGAATTAAAAGTTTGGTTCACCTGATTGTAAAGGCCCGTTTGGTTTTTAATGTTTTCTTTGACTTGTAAAGGAAGCGAGACTAGCGCACGTTTTTATTTCAATGATAAAGGCAACTTTTGTTTTTTTATAAAGAATAAATTCTCATAAATTTAAGTATTTGCTCTGTTTTGTTTTCACTTGCCTCATATCCAGATATAAAAAGCATTAACCCTCCGTAGCTCCGCTTTTGGTCTTCAGGTTCACATTTGAGGGGTTTTCCTTCAAGTTCAGGCTGTTCGGCATCGACTTTCAAGTGTTGCCCAGTGCAATATATATATTTTTAGTTTGCAAATGGAAAAACCTGGACTGGTCAGGTCTAGTTTAGTTTGGATGCACTTCACATCCAAAGAGCTGGTTGTGTGATTCCAGTGTTTGTGTGGCTTTCCTCGCTGTAATTAACCTCCATAACGACTTTTAAAAGGTCAATGAGACCGAGCCAGGCGAGTTCAATTTGACTCGTGAGGTATTTGTCAAGTCTCGACCCCGTCCTTTCTCTGGTCAGTTTTGGTAAAAAAAAGAAACATTTGACTAAAAACGTCACTGTCGTAATGATTTAAAGTTGTGTGTAGAAGTGTAACCAGATATACAGGGATCTTGACACGGGTGTGTCAGGTCGGTGGAAGGATCACATGATGCGTCCGTCAGGTGTGATGTCAGGACAAGGCAGCGCTGATCTTTCTGTCCCCCAGAACGCCCTGGTTAAACTTCATACGACGTGAGACATCGAAACTTGCTGACGTGATTGTGAGACGATCTTTTCCGTATGGACAGTTTATACTTGAGGAGTTTCCCCTCAAGTCCTCCCACTGTAGCGCACGTCACGCCTAAACAAACATGGCTGGTAGACTATTTTCAGGTGATGTTGGAGGAGAAATACCTGGTATTTCTGTTAACTGAGCGTTGCTATTTTGTAAATTTGTCATGTATAGACCATCGTTTGAGTCAAGTGTACTGGACCTGTGCTTTCCAGTTGACGCGCACTCCTTCCTGGTCAGCACAGCCTTCCTCGGGTTCTTTTACTATATAGGTTTAGCTGGAACGTTTGCAAAGATGGATGTACTTTACAGCTTTGTCCAGAAATAAGAGTACTGCAGCCACTTTCCATAAACACGCCTACAAAGTTCTGACCAATCACACAATACTTGGCCCATACCCTGCAAGAAACGAGCTGTGACGGGACCAAGCACGAGACGGGGTCTCAGTGGGGAACGCAAAAAGAGAGAGACCCAATTTTTCATCACACAAGACATGACAAAATTTCAGCACTTCTCTTGGAGTATAAACCAGACTTTAACGTGGGTCAGAAATACTCCATTAAATTGGTGTTTATGTACAAGACTGAAATATATTTTAACCCTATCCTTCAGTTATTCAGAGCATCAATATGTCAAATCATTCTGCTGCCGGAAAGGACACTTTTTGAACTGGGTTCCTCTGAAAAAAGTTGGTAGGGATGTCCTCTCCGTACATGGTTTTTTCCGGGTACTCCGGTTTCCTCCCACAGACCAAAAACCTGTTAGGCTGATTGGTAACTCTAAATTGTCTCTAGGTGTGAGTGAGAGATTGAACGGTTGTGTCTTGTCTCTGTGTCCCTGTGATGGACTGGAGACCTGTCCAGGGTGTACCTCACCTCTCGCACAATGATGGCTGGACATGGGTTCTGACACAACGTATCTTCAGCCTCATGGAAAAGCGCTGAAGGTCAGTTTATGCTGCTGCTGAAGCACAAAAGAGCTCCACTGTGTGGTTTCAGCAGTCTCATGGTGGATCCAATGGTGGTACTATATAGATCTTCTGTGTCAACATGATTTATCTCAGCCTGCGTGGTATGCGGACGGTGGCATGGCGTGAAAGGTGTGCAATCTGCCACAGTCTTACTGAGATGGTTCACCCAGGCTCTGTGCCTACAGATGTTTACCGGCTCTCTCCGTCCCTCTAGGGGGGGTCAAGGGAGGGCTCAGAGTCACAGGATAGCCCTGTTTGTTTCGGCGTCCTCAGAGGTATGCCGGGCACGAGTCCATGTTTCCTCCTAAACTGCATAACGACCTCCTTCCTGGAAAGTTCGAAATCTGATGAACTTGGCAGAGGAGGTGGATGCATGTCACACTGTGTCTCTGATGATCCGAATGCGTTTCTGTTTACTGCAAGTTTGTGTATGTCAACAAGACTGTTTTCTTTTGTGTTATCATTTTCTCAGTACTTCAGGATTGTATCGCGTATCTTCAGATCTGGTTGTTTGTGTAGTCCTTCACTGAGACAAGAAATTGTTGGCTTTTTGAAGCTAAACCAAGATTGGCTTTCTTAGGAAGACTAACGTCCTGTTGACGTATTTTTTACGATCTGAAACCGTCTTGGTGAATTTTTTTTACACCTCTTTCATTGATAATTCTTGTTTGTGTCTAAATCTTTCCACGTTTCAGTAAACCTAATTTTGATTTGGCCATTTTATACCTCTGTTTTTTTTTATTATTTTTTAGCTACATCCTCACATTGACATCAAGCATTACTGACTTGGTGTTGCTTTTTAATTAAATGATTGAAGTCTGAAGAAACGAGACATGCTAGCAATCTGACAATTTATTAATTTAACAAACGGGGGCCTCAGTAGCATGTGGAAGAACCATACACAGCCACAACGACCAGGCACCTCCTCCTCATGCTGATAAGCAGCTTGGGCCCACACAGCTGAGGGAAGGAATCTCATTCTTCAACCAGGATTTGTTGCAAGTCAGCCAACTTGGTTGAGTTTGGTGTGACGTTCATTCAAGAGTGACCAAGTCGATCCCTCAGCTGTTCAGTGGGGTGGAAGTCAGAGCTGCACCTGTGATACCAGAAGCTCCAAACGAGTCAGTAGCAGAAAAAGTTGGTTGGCAGCGATTTGACAAGTTTTCCATGGGTGCCTCCCACATGTTCCTCTCTGCTGTTTCAAATGTGGCATCATTTAAGGGTGCCATTTGTTACAATAAAGAAATAATTGACCAAACACCATTTTTTTTTACTTTTTGTACTACGTTTACATGAACATGCAGTGTCCATGAATAACCCCCCATAAAACATAGGTCATGTGCACGTTTGGCAGCACTGACGGGAGCTCCACTTTGACTCACTCTTTTTTTGTTCCTGCCGTTTTAACTTTTTTTGTGCCTACACTTTGCACCCACGCTACGGGTATGACTGCGATACTTTTGGAGTTTTCTGTGTCGCTGCCTTATCGTGGTTCAGTTCCTGGCCCCCTTCCAGCCTCGGGTTAAGGCTCCAGCCTGTCATGGAGGCCGTCTCCATGATCCTCCATCTGTCTGCACGGATTGAACTTTACGGAACAATTCGGTTCTGCGGGGAAAACCTTGGATGTTATGTGTTTGCCGGACCTAGTTCTGGAGGACAGTCATTGTCTTGTCTCGGTTGTTATTATCATCATGCTGCTAACAGGACTGCGCAGCTAACAAGACCACACCGCTAACAGTACCATGCTAAAAGAACCACACTGCCAACAGAACCACACTGCTAATAGGACCATGTTGCTAATGGAACCACACTGCTAACAGTACAATGGTGCTAACGGGACCATGTTGCT
>NC_056498.1:34363821-34364323 GCF_014905685.2 Nematolebias whitei
TGGTGCTAACAGGATCTTGTTGCTAAGAGAACCTCACTACTAACAGAGCCACACTGCTAACAGGACCATGTTGCTAAGAGAACCACCTAGCTAACAGTACCATGCTGCTAACAGGACCATGTTGCTAAGAGAACCTCGCTGCTAACAGAACCACACTGCTAACAGTACCATGCTGCTAACAGAACCACACTGCTAACAGTACCATGTGCTAACAGTACCATGCTGCTAATAGGACCATGTTGCTAAGAGAACCACTCTGCTAACAGTACCATGTGCTAACAGTACCATGCTGCTAACAGAACCACACTGCTAACAGTACCATGTGCTAACAGTACCATGCTGCTAATAGGACCATGTTGCTAAGAGAACCACACTGCTAACAGTACCATGCTGCTAATAGGACCATGTTGCTAAGAGAACCACTCTGCTAACAATACCATGTTGCTAAGAGGACCTCACTGCTAACAGAACCACTTTGCCAACAGTACCATACTGCTAACTG
>NC_056498.1:34364333-34414538 GCF_014905685.2 Nematolebias whitei
ACACTGCTAACAGTACCACGGTGCTAACGGGACCATGTTGCTAAGAGAACCTCTGCTAACAGTACCATGCTGCTAATTTTGCTACGAGAACCTCACTGCCAACAGAACTCAGCTAATAGGACCATGCTGCTCTAGTAATATGTTTTTGCTGTAATATTTTTCACTTATGGCCCCTTGATTTTGTATTTTTGTTGCATGCTTTGGTATTTCATGTTTTTTTGGCGAGTCGAGGCGGTTCTTCTCGTCCTGAGCATTTCAGAATCAGAATAAACTTTATTATCATTGCACCAAAATACAACGAGAACGTGTACGTACAGTCGTCCAAAAGATGGGCGGAGTGCACAAAGCTGCTAAAGTACGACCTTCTTATTCTTATTCAGAATAATATTTTGCCTAGATGAGAAAAGGGAAGAAAATTGCATTGTTGACCTTGTGGTGATCTGCATATGACAATAAACCTAAACCTTATTATAAATCTCAGATTTTAAAAAAAAATATTTAAAAAACTGATTATTTTTTATGTTGCAGACAACAAAGGAGGATGTTGGCCTGAACTCTTGGTTTGCTGAGCAAGACCTCTTGGGTCTTGCTCACGTTTTGTCACATGGTCTGTGAGTTCTGAAATTTCAGTCTGACACTGACGCTGCTCACATCTGATACCGTGAGTGGAACTTCAAATCTGCTTTGCCAAACTGCGCCCTGAAGTTTACTTTACACGACTTCTACAGACAGTTTAACTGCTGTCATTTTAATAACAGTGTGCTGAGCCTCCTCTATGTTAAAAACTACTAAAGATTTCAGAATAAAACTGTTTCTTCAAGAACAAAACGTCTAGAATGCACTGAGTTAACTATTTAGAGCTAAAGCAAAGTAGCTTAAAAAGAAATGTCTTTTTGGGGACTGCCGTGCATGGCAGGCACCTATTATTCTACACCTCGGAAGTGAGTCTACATTTCTATCTCCGTTAATGTGGCCCGAACCAAAATGTCTACCCCCACAAAAGTTATAGCAAAACGACCGGCTCGACCCCGTGATAAGTGCTATTACTTTTATTGGCATTTCGAGTTACCATGGCGACGTAATTTGTTAACAAAGATGCCAAATTCCCCACAGGAAATGAATAGGAGAAAACTCTTCACAGAAACTGAGTAACGTATGGAGCCATTTTGGTTCAACATGCAAGGAAGGCAGTGCATTATGCAATTCATGGAAGGCACCTATTATTATTATTAATTAGTAATCATAATTATTAACATAATGTTTAATGTAAATTAATGTATATGAGAATGAACCATTAATGAATATTATTAACATTGATTATTAATAATTATAAATATTCATATAAATATTTATTATTAATAATAATTTTACAATAAATAAGCAGTCTTGAGTCGACTCTCCTGAGTGTCAGTTAACTTACTCTTCTCTCAACTTTAATGCGGCCCGAACCACAATGTGTACCCCCACAAATGTTATATCAAAACGACCGGCTCAGCCCTGTGATGTTTGCAATTACTTTTATTGGCAATCGGAGTTACCATGGTGACATATTTTGCTAACAAAGACGCCTACATTCTTCATAGGAAATGAATGAGAGAACACTTCTCACACTAACTGCTGCTGTCAAGTCACATGACAGAGTGAACAAACAGGTTCCTGATGAAAACAGAAACTGTTTGAAACTCACAGAAAGTAATCATCAATTAAATGTCTAGAACTGATTAAGTTTTGGAGCCATTTTGATCCAAGATGGCTGCCACGGCTACCTCGGCAAACACAAAAATGACTATAACTCAGCCATTTTTAAAGCTATTCAGCTGAAATTTTAAAGAGTGATAGTGCGAGCGAACCCAAACACTTTTACTATCAACAACCGTCAAAGTTTCTCCAAGAACTTTCTAATTGTTTTCTTACTGTTTAGCTTATTTTAGCTTTTAGCTGCGATTTAGCTAAAATTAGCTTTTGTTTTGTTTTGACTTTTTCATCTGGATTTCAGCTTCTGAGCCAGATTTGTTCCTTTTCCCTCCTCGTTCTTAAGTTCAGCGTGTTCCTCCTCCTGTCAACAGTTTGTGATCTCCTGGCAGCACAAATGCATTCAGTTTCGGCTCGAGGTCGAAGCCGAGCAGCACCTCCTGCTCTGATCAGATTTTATTAAGCAGGATGCATGGCTTTAAGCATGGACTGCATCTTTAATAAAGTGAGTGAAATCATATCCTCGACTGCCACATGATGGGACGGTTTAACTGAGTCTCTCTAACAAAACAAAGAAAAAGTGGATGTTTGGAGATGTTGCCGTGCCGTTTGCAGCTCGCTCCAGTGTTTGCGTCGCTGCTCTGTGACCTTTGTGGGCCGCTGCCTCTGGAAGCTGTTACTGCTGGCAGCGCCTCATGACGGATGACCCGCCGGCTCCAAACGTGGATCTCTCTGGCATCTGACAGCTGGGTGTTGTCCCTCTGCTGCAGGAAGGAGGCTGTTGTGGGGATGAAATGAAACACCTTCACTGCGATGTCCCTTTACGGACATAAAACTGTTTGAAGGGTACTGGATGGATTTTTGGTCCAAACGAGACTTGGGTGCAGAAATAAACGAGAATTCAGTTCAGTTTCAATTCAGTTTATTTATATAGCGCCAAATTACAACAGAAGTTATCTCAGGGCACTGAACAGAAACATTAATATATAAAAGTAATAATTGAACAGTGTTTATTTGAGGAGCTTTGCTTTGATTTGATAACTCCATCACAGATTCTCATCTTGGGCAAGATTAAAGGCAACGGTGGAAAGAAAAAACTCCCTCATGAGGAGAACCAGGCTCAGGACAAGCAGTTCGACCGGCTGGGTTTGGTAGGAACAGGAAGGAGGAACAGATACACAATGGCAGGTCAAGAATCACATGTTAAGATAGAAATAGAATCAAATGAAAACTATTCAATTGTAACAATTCATTTTAAGCGAGAGATGGATCGACGGTAATGAGGGCGTTGCTTCGGTCGGCCGTGGTGAAGAAAGTTCTGAATGGAAAGGTAGAGCTCTCGATTTACTGGTCTGTCTACGTCCCAACCCTCACCTACTGGATCACGACCAAAAGAACAAGCTCTTGGATGCAAGCAGCTGAAATGAGCTTCATTCGTAGAGTGACAAGGCTCAACCTTAGAGAGGGGGTGAGGAGCTCTGTCCATCCGGGGGGAGCTCGGAGTAGAGCTGCTGCTCCTCCACATCGAAAGGAGTCAGTTGAGGTGGTTCAGGCATCTGATAAGGATGCCTCCTGGACACCTCCTTTTAGAGGTTTTCCAGGCACGTTCCACTGAGGCCCTGGGGAAAACCCAGAACTCGCTGCAGGGATCGGGTATCTTCTCTGACCTGGCAACATCTCGGGGTCTCCCAGGAGGAGCTGGAGAGTCTCACAGAGGAGAAGGATGACGGTTTCTCTCCTGGACCTGTTCCCTCCTCACCCCGACTACGGATATGTGATAGAAGATGGAAATGACTTGTTGTTCTTTTATTGCTCAAAAGTTTGCCTCAAATGATTGGAGTGGCCAAAGATTAATTAGCCAAAATAAAACCCTCTCTGCTTACAGGAAGTGCTCAAACATGGTTTGTTTTAGTCTGAATCGTAGGTTTTTTTAACGTTTTATTGAGTTTTGCAAAAGAAATAACAAATATAAACAACAGTTTAATGGTTTAATATGACACTAATTGGGAACATTAGTATTTAGGAGCTACATTAGAGCTGCACACAATAAAAAGAACCCTAATGATGGTTTTGAGAATCACTGCGGCTCGTCGTGCTGGTTAAGTGTGTGTGGGTGTAGTGAGGCATCCGCAAAACCTTTTTTACATTTCTCTCTTCATTATCATTCATTTTTCATCATGCTGTCTTTAGATGCATTCCACTTGAGTGTTATTTTAATTAGCATTCAAATCACTCGTTTTCTTTATATAATACACAACAAGTCCATGTTGTCTGAAATATGCTTCAAACAAGATTTTAGTCTTAAGATTTACAGAAAGATGCTTCAGAGATGTTTTTTTTATTCTTGTTTCTACGTTAAATGAATCCCTCTTCTTCTTTTTTTTAATCAGTCATGATATTGGACACAGCTTTGTAAGATTTAAAGACTGGACTGAGCAGGAAAACTGCTCACAACTATAGTTTAAGAACAATTAGTGTTCCTGTGAGCGTATGCGCAGCTATTTTCTAATTATTAGGTGACAATATTTACTATTTAAGCCCTTATTAAAAGGTGATGAGTCACTAGTTTTATCACGTGCCATGTTTGTTTTAAAACAGAGGTTTTGACCCAAGGGCAGCAGGGGGGTCAAGGCCTTATAAAGAGGACTCTCAAGCATTCTGCTGCCATCTAGTGGACATACAAAGAACTAGAACATTAAACTATATTTTTGTTTTGTTTTGTTTTGCCCCTTTAGAAGATAATATAGTATATAGTGAGCGCACTCGGTATAATTTCTGATTTAGTTTATTTTATTTATTTTTTTTGCTACTACAAAAGAATGCTTTTATTGTGAAGGTCGGTTGACTTCCTGTGACCTGGTTGCTAAGGGCAACCCAAACAAACATACTAAAAATAAAAGGTTGTCTTGGCTTAACTTTAACTTTTAGCCTCGGAGTTGGTCGGTTATTGTAGCAATATATATATTATTTTACCATCCCTAAAAATAAATAAATGCCGCCAGCAGGTAAAAAAGGTTCCGATAAAAAGCCCGCTGGACCTGCGGCGTCTGTGAACAAGAACTGGGAGGCTGGTCTGGTCAAAGCACAGTTTGAGGAGGTTTGTCGTTCCATCTGCTTCTTCTTTAACTGTTGTTTTCTACTTTTGTTAATTTAGCGGCTGTTTTGTCTTAGATCGTTATTTTTTAAGCTAACAGTTTTAGCAGTTAGCCTGCCCGTTAAATAAATACATTTGTACCGAGACTTTTCACTATTAAAGTCTCCTCCGTACAGTTTATGCGTAGAGCCGAAAATCAGAAGTTTAAAAAAAACAACAACTTCCAAACGAGTTAATAAAATTAAGATTTTTTTTTTAAATTAAAGACTGATAAACGGTAAGCTGTTCGGGCTTTTATTTGGAAAAGGTTAAATGTACTAACCGGAAGTCGTGCTTTTTCTTTTTTTTAAAAATGCGTCATTTTGTTTGTGTTGCGTTTTATACAAAAATCTCCACGGGACACTTTATACAGAGACATGAAGGACAATAGTAAGAAACAAAAAAAAAAACCGAACAAGTAAATAAAATTAATTGTGACGCGAAAACGGTTGGTGTTATGCGGCTTTTGTTTTGAAAGAGATAGCAGCACAAACCGGAAGTTGTGCTGCGTTGACGTGTATTTTCATGAAATCACGTTTTGTTCCCAAAGAAAAAGTAGAGGAAGCGAAACGGCTTCTGTTACAAATAAAGTCCAGTTGTTTTTGTCTTGAACTTTTTTGAATTCAACCTTTATTTAGACAGGTTAATCCCACTGAGCCTCGAGGACTCATTTACAAGAGAGACCTGGTTGAGTGAGTAACAATGACAAGAAAGTTCCTGGAGAAACTTTGACGGGGACTGCCTATTTATTATTACATTATTATTAATAATAACTATTAATATTAATGATTATTAATATTAATATGAATGATTATTAATAATGTATACTTATTAATATTAATAATTATTAATATATTGTTAGTTTATTAATTATCATTAAATATTAATAATTGATAATCACTATTAATAATATTCATGCAAATAATTAGTATTATAATTAAATATTACTTATTGATATTAAAATAGGTAATTATTAACATAATTAATTACTATTACCTATTATCACCTATTATTATTAATTAGTAATAATAGGTGCCTTCCATGAATTGCATAATGCACAGCCTTCTTTGCATGTTGAACCAAAATGGCTCCATATGTTACTCAGTTTCTATGAAGAGTTTTCTCCTATTCATTTCCTGTGGGAAATTTGGCATTTTTGTTAGCTAAATATGTCGCCATTGCACACTTCCCGGAGCCGGGCCGTTCGTTTTCATATAATTTTGTGGTGGTCCACGTTGTGGTTCGGGCCGCATTAAAGTTGAATACGCTTATTAGGTGTAGAATAATAACTGGGCAGTCACAAACTAGTTCCTGGAGTGGGTGAAATTTGGCATCTTTGTTTGCAAATTACGTCGCCATGGTAACTCGAAATGCCAACAAAAGTAATAGCACTTATCACGGGGTCGAGCTGGTCGTTTTGATACAATTTTTGTTGGGGTAGACATTATGGTTCGGGCCGCATTAACGGAGATAGAAATGTAGACTCACTTCCGAGGTGTAGAATAATAGAATAATAGAATAATAGGTGCCTGCCATGAATTGGTGAAGTGGCTGATTTTCCATTAGTAACTGTGTCAAATAAAGAACTAGAAGCAACAAAATGTTTGTTGAGACAGTTCAGGATCTCGTGCTTATTTGACACAGGAACAGAGTTAATGAGAAGTTGTGATGGGAGGTCAGATGATTGGAGGCTGCCTGAGAGAGATTGGATGGTTTTCCAGAATCTGTTGGGGTCATTTAGATTTTTGGAGGTCTCAGGTCCGAGACTTGAACTTGAGCCTCAAATTAAAAGACTGAAAGACGAAATGTAACCAAGATAAATGCTGGTCCTTTAACCCTCCCGTTGCCCCGGGGCCACAATGACGTGCAAGCCCAAAAACAAAAAGCCTCAAAAAGTCCCCCAGATAGTCTCCAGCTCTGCTGTGCATAAACTTTTTATAATCTGCACAGCTTGAACACACATACTCCTACTTCCTGTCTCGCACCAACTCATAAGCATAAATCCTCCGTATGGATACACTGGGCCCATCTTGAAGTGGGTCAGAGCCTGCAGACCAGTTTTGTGAGCAGCAGAGGAGCAGGTTGACCTCTGCTCTCATTAGCAGTGTCAGTCAGTGGCTGATCGATGTGATCAGACGAACCCCCCCCCCCCCCCCCCCCATTGTTCCGTCTCCATCTGACGTCTGTGTCACATAAAGGTCGTCTATAAAAGAAGCAGCGTTCTTCAAGTGTTCACTTCTGGGTCTCCACTTTTAAAAGAAGTCCCACCTAACGGGCGCGGTTTAATTAACTGAACTAATTATTCCACTTTTCACCCCCACCCCAGGACTCATGGCAGGCGTGTGTCTCCCTGCTGGTTGGGAGAAGTCCAGAGGAGGAAGAACGACTCCTCGGCCCTCTGGTTTTAGCTGTTCAGAAACCACAGCGTCGACGTTTCACCGTACTATCCTGGGACAGCGCCCTGACTAAGGTACCTGCAGACACTTTCATGGGTTCAATCCACGCAAACTGAAAATCGTTACTCCTCTTTGTAGCTGGTTTTAGTGCATATATTAAATATGACATTTAACAAGTCACAAACAACATAAAAGATGATTGACTGGCTATAAATAAAACCTCTGACAATAATTTATGTTTTTTAAATCAGTCATTAGTATTTTCTTGCACTTGCCCTAGTGGTTTTTAATGTTGAGCTTTATTTTTGTCTGATAAAAGCTTCTTTTTTTAATTTTTAATTCAGATCCATGAACTGGGGAATCCTAAAGCCAAAAAACCCAACAATCCTCCCATGTTCTGTGAGGTAAAGATCATTTCTTTTCATAAAATGTTTTTTTTTTTGTTTCAGTGTTTTTGTTTATTTTGACATAATTTCCTGATTGTGTGTCTCCTGTAGGTTACAGAGTCTGCTAAAGTGCTGCTGGATGCAGGGGAGGAGATTCCCAGTGACCTGATGGCCAAACTCCTGAAGTTCCAGCTGCTGCAGATCAAAACCAGCGATCAGCAAAGGAGGGAGGCAGAACAGGCGAGTGGTTCTGAGTACGCTCCTCAGAAGGTCTTTTAATGTTATGACAGAAAAAAGGAGGAAACTTCAACTACCTTAGAGCTACCTCAGCCTGAAATAAAAAATATCCAATTTTAATGGTCTTTTTTTTACTCATTAAGGGCTTTTAATTTGAAAAAAAAAAAAAGTAAAAAATCCACATTTCATTATTTGCATTTGTATTTTTTGAATTTTACTAAATTGAGAGAATACTTTTAGATTAGGACTTTTAAGTTACTTATCACGTTCTGAACTAAAATAAAAATCAGAGACAAATATAAAACATAAAACATTGCTGAAAGGAAGGTATTATTTTATGATGTGATAAATGTGAGATCAGAATTCATTTATAAAGGACTTTGTAAAGGAGTCGATTTCCCTTTAATGAACACTAGGGGGCAGTATTGTTGCTAAGAGGTGACTGGAGTATTTAAAACAATTCTGACAAAATAAACACATTTTAAAATATCATTAGGCTTTGTCAGGAACAATTGCGTTTATTGACAAAAAATAAAAACCTCAAAAAACAAATATAAATGTGTGACTGATTTATTTTTCCCCAATGAGACCTCAAAGGTTAAAAATCTATTTTTTGAATGTTTACCTGCGGTCAGGTTTTTACTTTACAACACTAGTTAAGACTGATTGGATCTCTTTCTGAACGCTCACCAGAGGATTTTTTTTTATGTTTTCTTGTACATTTCAGCTGAAGACTGAGAGACAAGCAGAAAAAGTCGTCCGTCCTTCTGACAGCAGTGCCAAGGGTTCTGCCAAAAAAGCAAAGGGTTCATCTTCAGATCCAGAAGCCAAGGAGAAGAAAACAAAACTCAAATCCAGGAATCATGTTGAGCCACCGACGTTTATTGGTAAAAATGCTTTTTTTATGTTCATTAAAGTAGCTTTATACTTATTACTTTAATCTGCCAGGTTAGGCGTTCTCAAACTTTATAGCCGAAGATCCAGATTTGGTTTCTAGATAAGGTCAAAGGTCCAGAACAACTAGAACCATTTTATTAAATTTGCTTACAAGTTACAACCAAAAGTAAAAGATCTGTTTCTCTTTTATTATTTGCTGCATGCCCAAGTTATGACGGTAAATCTTAAATCACTGCAGTTTAAGACATTTTAACCCAAATGTGATTAATCTAATTAAAATAAAATCTCTGTTTTCTTACAAGAACAAAGATTTGTCTGAACCATCCTTGTTGAACAGGCCCTCCCTGATAGTGTGGGTCTAGAAGATTTTTTTAAGAGGTGGGGTTTGAACTGCGAGTTGATTACAGTTTTTATCCACATTTCCTAACGCCACGTCACACGACTCCTTTTTAGCCATTGTTTTTGAAGAAAACAGTGTTTTTGAAGAAAACAGTGGCTAATCCAGCCTATCTTCCCAGGAGTCTGAGCAAATTCACCCCAAGGTCAGGCCGTGTAATGCTCAGAGAAAAGACAAAAGTTACACGTTTGTTCCAGAGAATGGACTAAAATTAACTTTCCAAGGTCCAGAAAAACATTACAGATCCAACAAACCAAAGGAAGTGAATGTTTTTCTTTAATTAAGGTATAAAAGTTTTGCGATGCTTTATATATTTTGGAACTACAGCAATTTAGAACTCCTTTTCCTCCAAAATTAGTATATTTTAGTTTTTTCTATAAACAACGTTTCGTTTAAGGACTATAAGAACTAAGAACTATAGCCCTCTCTTAATTGTGGTGTACCACACGGCTTCTTCTTAGGCCTCCATCTCTTCTCATCAAATATATGTGGATGCGTCCTGATACAAAAGCTTTTGTTTGCCTCATCAGATGATGAGCCAGAGCACGGTCCTCAACACTACATCCTGTTGGTGGGCTTCTTCCAGCCACAGCTGGTTTGGATGCTCAACGCCATTGGTGTACATGTAGCCAATGTCATCAAATTATGCTCAGAGCAGACACAAGTTTTCGTGGAGAAGCAGGAACTCAGCGGCTGTGAGGACGATGGTCCGAGCCCGAAAACTTCTCCAGGTCTGGGTGCAGGTTAAGACTCTACACACCAGATGGACCTTTACTCAGAACTCCTGAACAGATCTCATGTTTTTGATGTTGTGCTTCTATTTGGTGTTTAGAGCTTTCTTTAAAGGCAAAGAGGCTTGATCAGTTCTGGACAAATCTGAGACCAGTTCTTTACAATGGGCCTCCAGACTCCAAGCTCTACGATGCGGTTCTGCTCAGCTACACCGTCCAAGATCTCACACTGTCTCTCCAAACGCAAGACCCCGAGGCAAAGGTGATAGGGGCCCGATGGATGAATCTTCTTTTAACTGATCACTTTTCCTGCTGTTATTCCAGCTAGTTTTGTTTGTGTCTCTGTGCTGATTTTCCTTTTTATTTAATTCCTGTGTTAATGTTTACAGCTGGAGCTGGGAAGCCAAATCTTTGAGGGCGTGGCCAATCTCATCTACGACTGTCTGGACTGGCGCAGGCAGCATCAGCACTATTGTGACAATGTCAAACTCCTCACAGTACCTTCTGTAGATGGACTGGACTCACAGCCCGTACAGGTATATAGTCATGAGATAAAGAGAGGTCACCATCTTTCATACGAGGGTATAAAAACCAAGCAATAAATTCCGTTGTGTTATTTATTTAACAAAAAGAGGCAGAAATGTAAGAGCTTTATGAAAAACCAAATCTGTTTCTGCTTCCACAGGTTTTAGTGAAAAGTTGCTGCTCACCTATCAGAGGTTATCAAGATCATTAGGCCATTTCCAAATAACTCATTTAATCATTTTACAGGTCTTTCATAGATAGGTAAACATTTAAGAACCCCGCCAGTCTTCCCAGGAGTGGACATCTGAACAAATTCACCCCAAGGTCAGGCTACGTAATGTTCAAAGAAATCACAAAAATCCCAATAGCTTCTCAGACTTTACATGCCTCAGTTACCGTGTTAAAGGTTAAAGCTCATGACCATTGGGAAAAGACTGAGCAAGTATGGTTTGTTTGGAAGGGTTCCAGGAAAAAAAAAATTATAAGATTATGACAGCACAATCCAGGTTTTTAAAGGGATCTCTGACTTATTATATGACTGCCGCAGCTCTCTTCTCTGGTTCATTGTCGTCTGTTGTAGCTCCACCGGTCTTAACATCTACTGCAGCTCCACTGGTCTCAATGTCTGCTGCAGCCTCTGTGGTCTCATCGTCTTCGAGAGGGTCCAGGAGGATGTCTCTCACTCATTATCCATCCACCTGAACTCTTTTTTTCTTGTGTTGACTGTTTTAGTTCCCCATGCTTTTCTTGTTTTCTTTGCGCCCTCCATCCATTGTTACACCCAAGTTAGGTAGACGTCCCTTGACATCCCTGTCAGGATTGTTGTGTACTGTGGTATTTTTGTCGTCTTGTGATTATTGTATTTAGTTTTCTCTGAGTGTCTTTCACTTGTGTTTTTAACTTCCCCAGTATTTTTCCACTCTTGTAGTCACCTCCTGCTCCTCCCACCATCACCTGTTCCTCATTGTCTTTCCCCAGGTGTATGCCATTGTCCAAAGTTAGTGTGTCTTTACATAAAATCCATCCATTATCTTCTACCTGCTTCTTCCTTTTCGGGTGCGGGGGTCACTGCCCATGTCCAGCTATCACTGTGCGAGAGGTGGGGGACACACTGGACAGGTCGCAAGTCCTGTCATTTTGTCAGATTGTGCTTCCCAGCATCATGCTCCGTTTCCTCCGTGTCTTCCCATCCTATTGTTTTTTTTTTTTTAATATTCATTTTTGCCTCGTCAGCTTTTCTTTCGAGTTTTTGTTCTCTTTATTTTTACCCTCAAGTTCCTCGGAGTCTCTTTGCACCCTGGGGTTCAACAAACATGTCAGAGCTTGATAGTAGTGGAGACTAAAATACAAGGTCATGAAGTTTTATTTTGTCACAGTCCTTATGTACAATAACTTATGTGTAACAGGGGCAACGTGGTTCCACTTGTCATTACTTTTCATTTGGGTCTTATGTGAAGGGTGAAACAGCGCCCCCTCTCGGTGGCTGGTTGTAGGAAGTGCAGTGCGCGCGCAGATATTTCCACTCTGAGACGATGCGCGCGAGGTGAGTTCGGTAATATTAGCGCTGTGGTAAAAGATATTGCTGATCATTGTCCATTATGTGATCACTGACTAACAGTAAGATGTACTTATGTCAGTCAGGACAATGATAAGATTCATGTTGTACATTTTTTGCGTTCATATCAATTTATTTGACCACTACGCACCAGAAAATATCCGCTAGCTTGGTGCTAATGCTAATGCCTCGTAAGGTGCTGTATCCGCTGTGATGCGCCCATGATTCTGGCCAGTACTTATTTTGTTAAATACCAGTACATATTTTTATTATACTGTACTTTTTTTTTTTTAATTATCATATTATATTGGTGTATTGTAGTTTTCCATTCTGTAAGAGGACGGACACGAGCTGTGACGTAGTTTATAACGAGCCCATGATTATTTGCGACCATATTTTGTTTATGCAGATTTAACAGCATTCGGTTCAGTTCGTCTTCTGGTCAACATTAAACACAGCGCAGAGTAGTAACTATAAGAAGACTAAAATACGAACTGACAGGTTGATATTTATTTATTTATTTGGACCGAGTTGAATTAATATCCGGTCAAGTTCAGCGCGTTAGCTCTTTAGCTGACGTCATGCAAGTTAGCTGTTGAGCTAATGTGAAAGCTGGTCCTTCTCCGTTCTCCCGGCAACTTGTTTTGAATTAAAGAGCTGAAAGGTGACGGGCTTTCTGTTTTCACGTTTTTGTCTGTTGACATTTATATACAAATTAAAATCCTAACTAATAGATCTTTGCATAATTTACAAGTTTTGACAAATATTCATTCAACCTTTATACAGGTTAGTGTTAAAGAGCCTCGGGGACTCATTTACAAGAGAGACTTCAAAAACGTTCAGTACAAAAATAAATAAATAAATGTCCTCACCAGCACAAGATATAATAAAAAAAACAAACAACTAAGAATGATGACAACAGTAGACAACAGTATGCATGTGCTTGTTGTAAACAAAATAAACGTGTTTGATCTCGCTTTCTTTACTTTGGCTCTTTAAATCAATGAGGTTTAGATAAACAGATGTTAAAAATTTTGTTCATAGCAGAGGATGGTTTCGATCCATCGACCTCTGGGTTATGGGCCCAGCACGCTTCCGCTGCGCCACTCTGCTATATGTTGCAACAACGACTCAGACCACCTTTAATCATCTCAGGAGTGGGGGAGGGGAGGCTGTTGTTAGCTGGAGCTCACAGAGCAGCTCCATGTGGGGAAGAGAGCGCCGTTTTTATTCATCTACACTGACAACCCCCCCAAAACAAAAAACAATGCCTACATTTTTATCACCCTCGAAGGCAGGGGATAATGAGATTACCCGTGCGTGGTCTGTTCGTTGAATATCTCGTGAACCCGTGGACGCACTTTATGGAAACGTGCATGAAGTAATCATTAGATGCGCGTCTGCAGCTGCTTTCGTTTTTTTTGGAGTCGATTCAAGATGGCTGCCACATCTGATCGCTGTCGGCCAACACATAAACAACCTCTACTCAGTCAGTTCGACAAATATTGAGCTAAAACTTGCTGTGGTAGTAGCTGAGAGTCATTTACAACACGTTCTCTGAGCACGACGGTTTTTTATTTTTCAGGGTTGGACCAAACAGCTACACCGCTGTTGTTTCATAAGATGATGCGAGTCTGAAACTTAAGCATGACAGGCGGCGGGCGACAAGCAAATGAGTTTAATCTAATCCTACTTTGTGCTTTTTTTTTGGACCAGGTGGTACCGGCGGTTCCTCTGACCCCACGCTCTAAAAAGAAGTCCGTTCAGGAACAAGTCCCACCAGAACAAGGTCAACCCTCTCCTTATCATACGTCTTTCAGCATCTTTCTCGTCCCGCAGTTTTCAAGCTATTGCAACAAATCTTAAATCCAGATGTTCAGCTCTATCAGGACAATCCTGATATGACTTTTAGTTTTGGTGCAACTTTAGCTTTTTGAAATATTTAGACTTTTTGGCTACTTTCTTTAATCACTGAAAATGAATTGAGCTCATTGCCATCCTTCAAATCTTTAGGTCTGTTTACAACTCATTTAAATTAACGTTTTTCAGCCTAATTCAGCAGAAAGGTGCTCTCTCCTTCCACCTCCGTCTTGCAATTTCAGCTTCTTTCTGTTTTTTTAAATACTTTTCAGCAGGTTTTTTGCTAATGTCATCTTTTTTCAGATAATTTCCACTTTTTGTGCTCATTCTGCTTCTTTTAGCAAACGTTCTTTTTTCTGCTCATTTAGGCTTGTTCTACTTTTTCAGCTACTTTTTAAAGCATTTTTAGCTCATTTCTGCTGTCTTCAGATACATTCAAGTGTTTTGTGGTAATTTCTGTTACTTTCAGCCAAATTAACTTCTTTCTGATAATTTCAGCTTTTTATGCTCCTTTCAGCTGATTTCTACTAGTTCCCAATTTTCTGCTATTTCAGCTACTTTTTAGCTGTTTTTTGTGCTAAATTGAGCTTTTTTAACTAATTCCATTTTTTTTAGCTCCTTCCACTTCCTTCTGCTAGTTTAAGCTTCTTTCTGCCTTTTCAGCTATATTTTTGTTGCTAATTTCAGCCCTTTTTTTTAGCTAGTTTCCTTATTTTCATGGCTCATTTTTGCCTATTTAAACCTAAATATATGTTCTTTCTGCTTTCTTCTACTAACTTAGGCTTGCTCTTCCATTTCAGCTAAATTTCAGCATGTTTTTAGCTCATTTCAGCTGCTTTTCAGCAAGTTCCTCAGCAATAAACATTCACACTGCATTTTTGCAGGAAATGCATTTCTTTAGTTTTGATTGTTTATGTTTTCACCTGAAGACTAATTAGATCAAACTTGTGGATTTGACTTCCTGTGCTCAGGGACCCAGCTGTCTCCTGTCTCTGTCCATGTGGACATGGGTCACTACAACAGTCTGCTGGACCTGGTCCCTCCTGAAGCCTGCTCCGTGCCTCTGCTCCTGCACTGCATGCTGGAGCAGGTACATAAGAACTACTTTAACCTACAAATAAAAACAACAATTGAACTGCTAATAAGTCTTCGTGTCCAGGTGGGGATTTCCGCAGAGCAGTCTTTGTCCGGCTTGTCACGAACGCCCGAGAAGCCCAAACCCGTCTGTGGCCAGTGGTTCAAGCCCCAGCTGCTTGGTTATCTGCTCCAAAGCTTCCTGCCCCTTTCACACACAGACGAGGAGAGAAAACAGCTGCTGGACAACCTCCCAACTGTTGAGGAAGACGACAAGACGGTACATGTAAATTTATCTCATCGATGACTCATTCATATGTAGCATTGGTGGTTCAGTGGTAGAATTCTCGCCTGCCACGCGGGAGGCCCGGGTTCGATTCCCGGCCAATGCATCGACTTTTGAAATCGGATCATATCATTTATAGTTTCTTTGTAACAGCACTTACTCAAAATTGGTAAATGAGCAACGAGCTGCTGAAGAAATACAGCGATGTATATTTAATCTGCTAGATTTCAAAAACAGCTGTGGGAAAAAAAAAAAGGTTGAACTCACTCCCCGTCGGGGAATTGAACCCCGGTCTCCCGCGTGACAGGCGGGGATACTCACCACTATACTAACGAGGAGCTGTTGTTAGGGATAAGTAGCATTTTTCTTAACTTGTTCTGATCGTACGGTGTATTCAGACGTGGTACATAAATCCTAATCTTAACATCTGTAGCAGCCATATTTACTTAAACGCAACATGCTGCCTGTGACATCACGTCTTCTGTGCGGGTCTTCTCAGAACTGTGACTGGTTCACTGGAGTTAGATTGAAGTTGCATTTTTACGATCACATAAATATACAGTATGAGCACGTCCTGCAGTGCGATTGTGAATGTGCTGAAGCTTAAACTCGCACCAGTTGTGTGTAGCTGTAATCTCTTGCAAAACAGGACATGCTATCAGGACGTGGGTTTGAGTCCCGGTCCTGGCAGATAAAAAAAAAAAAAACACTTTACCCTAACCCTTATTATTTTTAATGTTTATATTCTAGTAAATAAATAATATATACAATAAATCTTTTTTAAAAAATCAAGCTACTGCTATATATAAGATGTTTTATGGCTGGGGCGAGTTGTGCATAGGCCTGTCACGATAAGCAATAAATCAATTAATCGCATGATAAATGAAAATTATTAAGCTAATTTTCATTTATCAGCTTTATCGTTTCTTCGTCTCTGTCCTTCTGCTGAAGACACTGGATGACAAAAGTCTCAACTCGGTATTCTTCACTGACCCCTCCCTTTGTCTTTTTTCCTCTTTTCTCTTTAAAATTCATTTTAACCGTCCTAAATTGTGTTTTGTGTACAAAAATTGGAATGAATTACAGGTTTTCCACCATAAACAATATGAAAATATTCAGGACTTTCCTGAAAATACATGCATGTTATAGATCAGTGGTTCCCAACAGTGGTCCTTGAGGAACACCGTCCTGCATGTTTTACTTGTTTCTCTGCTTTGACATTTGATTTGAATGAATGGGTGATTAACAGGCCTCTGCAGAAGTTGAGGAAGTCATTAAATCTCTGAATCAGGCGTGTTGGAGCAGGAAATAACTGAAACATGCAGGATGGTGTCCCTCAGGGACCATGGTTGGGTACCACTGGTATAGATAAATAAAATACCAAAAGACTGTGTGTCCTTGTTATAACATGTTTTCTTTCTGTGAATTCTGTGAAATATTTACATATGCTAACTTCCCATATTTACAGTATTTTCAGATTTTTTTATTTGTATAAATATCTGAAGGCACAGAATAAAAATAATAATAATCAAATAACTAAACATCTCAATAGAACTATATGAGGTTTATTGTTCTCTCTCAGCCACCCATCTGTTTCTCTGCCTCTTAATAAGGAGATTTGGAGAACTCCTTCCAACTCTCCCTGACCTTACCCTGTGACTGATAAATGGACAGAACCTTTGATGGACAATATTTTCCTGGAACACCAGGGAACCCAGTATGAATGTGTGGGCTGCATCTAAAACTATTCAGCGCCACAAGGGTATAGTGGTCAAACATATATTAAATCCGTAGTGGTTTTGCACTGCCATAGAAATGAATGGGAAACGGTTTAGGGCAGTCTGCTTACAGCAGCATTGGTGGTTCAGTGGTAGAATTCTCGCCTGCCACGCGGGAGGCCCGGGTTCGATTCCCGGCCAATGCAACAAGTCTTTTTATGTTTTTATTGTTTTTCCCACTCCATTTTTAGGCGAAGCCTTAAAACTAGGAGCCTCGTGCTTCAGCGGGCAGGTCCAGCTTCAAGCTCTTAAATCAGAACTGCTGATCTTGTCTCGCTGCTTGTGTTTCTCATGACCTGAACAGAAACGTGCGGGTCGTGAACGTGTCACTGCCCTGATGGACGCTTGTTATTTAGAGGGCTGAGTGATGCTCACAATAACAGCACGTGCTTTTCCCCCACCAGTAACTTCAGTGATTTCCAGTCTCGTGAATGTTCAGGCTCGAGTCGTTGCTGGAGAAATAAAAATAAAACTGTAATACAGAGTTTGTCCAGGAGATGGTGCTACTCTCCTGCAGCTCCATATTTACACAGTGTGGCGCTTGACATTCATTTTTACTCTCCTTGTTTTAAAATATACCTTTTTTAAAGTGTTTTTTAAAAGATATATTATTTTAATAGTTTTCTGTATCATCATTTTTGGCTAAAGTTACCAAACTTCAGGTTTCCTCCTGTTAGGACCAACAGAACATTTCAGTCTCTCTTACGAACGCAGATATGGACAACTGGTTGTTTTTGAGATCTTTGTTCTTCTTGGTTTAAAGGTTTTTTCATATTTTATATCATGTAAGCCTGCAGTGCATCACAGTGGAGCAGTGGTTGGAGCTGTTGCACAGGTTCTGTGTTCAGTTTGCATGTTCTCTACGTGCATGTGTGGGTTTTCTCCAGGTTCCTCCCACAAACTAAACACATGCGTGTTGGTTAATTGGTAACTCTAAATTGTCCCTAGGTGTGAGTGAGAGAGGGAATGGTTGTCTCTTTTGTCCTGATGTGTCCCTGTGATGGACAGGCTACTTGTCCAGTTGTCCCCCACCTCTCACGCAGACTGCTGGAGATAAGACAGCAGCTGCCAGAGACCCCGAGAGAAATTGAAGGTCCAGAATACAAATGGATCATGTCTGCGTCAACATAACCACAAACCAACAAGAACGTTTATGATGGATTTTGACTGTAGCAGCTGTCAGACAGCACCACAAGGATGTAGTGGTCAAACATATATTACATCTGTAGTGGTTTAGCACTACCATAGGAAATGAATGGGAAACAGTTTAGGGTGTTTTGACTGTAGCAGCATCCATACTGGGTTCCCTGGTGTGGCAGGAAAATATATATAGTAGTCCCTCGTTTATTGCGGATGTTTGGGACCACGTCCACCAAGTGAATAACCGCGAAGTAGGGATACAGTAGTTCAAGTTCAGTAAACTTGTCATGACGTGCCAGGCTGCAATCACACTCACTCATCACCAGTTACTCCCAGTCTCTCTCCTTAAAATTGCAGCATGGATTGTTTATTTAAAATGTTACAGTATTTAAATTTAAATTGTAGAGAAGAGAAGCGCAGCAAGACATCAAAGGGTTAACCATTCACACAGCTGATGCAGCACGGAGCAAAAATGTACTTCTTGATCAATTACACTGAAACAACTGAACACAGAAGTTCTTAAATACTTAAAAATAACTTTTAACACGTTTATATTTTGTGATTATGACGATTTTACAATGTGACATACTTAGAATTTTAAGTTGGAAGACAAAAGTCGATCAGTGCATCTGGACAGTAAAGGGTTAACCCTTCACAAAGCCGATGCAGCAGGAGAAATGTGTGCGACAGAGAAGGAGATCAGCTGATCAGCTGCAGGAGAAAGCTTTGCCCTGCACTTGTGGGCTTCACACATGGTGCAAAATAATTTAAGATAATTTATTTTAAATAAAAAACCCATGGCTCATCCATCACTCAACCAATTGCATCATGTCCAGTCTTATTTTGAAAAACCGCGATAATAGCGAATCTGCGAAAAACAAACCGCGAAGTAGTGAGGGACTGCTGTATATTGTCCATCAAAGGTTCAGAACAAGTGAAAGATAATGGTATGAAAATATAAAACAAAAAAACATCTGGATTGTAAGGTGGTGTAGCAAACTAAAAACAGAAACATGTCTTCATTGGTCTTTGTCAGGAACTTCCTGAGACTCTGCATCCACATATGGGACATTACATTTTGGCTTTGCTGTTAGGGCTGGATCATATCATATCGTTCACGATAATACCGGTAATAAAGCTTGCCCAGACAAATAAATCATATCATGATATGCTAATTTCATGATGTAATACGTCAGGGCGCCCCGTTAACAGAACCGAGCGTGACGAACGACCAAACCAAACTGCACCCCCCCCCCCCCCCCCCCGCCACCTGTCATTACCGGCGAAACGCTAATTAGTTGCGCGCAATACTAGCTAGCTAAAAAGCTAAAAACAAACAACGTGCGGCTCGGCAGTCAAACTGCAGGTACAGACAGCTCAACTCCCTCCCCCCACCCCGAGCTGAGCTGCCGGTGCGGGCGCAGCCCTCGGCTGCGTCTCCCCCGCTCTAAACTGCCGGTACAAACACGCTCAGCTCAACTGTGTCTCTAAGTTCCACAGTCCATGGACCAAGATCAGAGGCAGGTGATCAAAGACAGAGCATGAGAGAAATGAATCATTCCTGCAGGAACAGAGGAAGCTGAAACACCACAAGCTTCAGGGTCAGCTGATCACCTTGTCAAGTTCTGGAAGTTATAGCTCATTTAAAGGCAAAGTATTTTTAGTTGTATGTTACATTTATGCTCAACAGATCTTAAGCTTCATTTTATTCTGTTATTTTGGGAAACTTTACCTGCGCTTTAGTGTTTGTGGTGGATTTTGTTGATCTATAATTTGTGCAGATGTTTTCAATCTAAAAGAAGGATCATTTTTATTTTTTAGTTTTATACTTGGAGACTGAATACTTTACTAAATAAAGTAATTTTAGTAAAATTAACCCTTGTTGTTTTTAAACGTTTTTATATAATACTGCAAAGCAACATGCTAAGTTAATTTTGTCAAATGAATAACTATGATTTCTGTTTATTTATTTTTTTTGTTATATCACAAAATTTATCGTTATCGCCAGAATGCTCTTAAATATCACAATATTATATTTGAGCCATATCACCCACCCCTGCCTGCTGTACCTTATACTTCACTCTGTTCAACAGTGTTTTATACTTTATTAAGCCTTGGTAATGTTGATGTGTTAGGCTGTAAAATAAGCCCATTGTCCCTATCTGAGGACAATTTATTATTATTATTTTTTACAAAAGTATGTCATAAGCATGTAACAAAACACAACTTGCAGTTCAAAGAGGAAGCTTTATTTATACATAAATCAGGTCCATCTAATCACAAATATCAAGGAGATATGAAAAATGCATCGCAAACCAGAGCTCGGGATTCAGGAGGTTAAAGCCACTCAGAAAGGTCAAGGTGGAGAGCTTCAGATCTTTTTGCAAATTATTCCAGGAAACAGGAGCGGAGTTAAGAGCAATGCTGCACATCTTTGACCTCAGCTCCTCGTTAGTATAGTGGTGAGTATCCCCGCCTGTCACGCGGGAGACCGGGGTTCAATTCCCCGACGGGGAGTGAGTTCAAACTTTTTTTTTTTTCCCCCCCCACAGCTGTTGTTGAAATCTAACCCACAAAATATACAACGCTTCAGTAGCTGGTTGCTCATTTACCAAAGAAGCAATTTATGAATTAAATGATACAACTTCAAAAGTCGTTGCATTGGCCAGGAAATGAACACGGGCCTCACGCGGCAGGCGAGAGTTCTACCACTGAACCATAGAGCTGCATCTAAAACTGGACAGCGCCACAAGGATGCAGTGGCCAAAAATATATTACATCTGTAGTGGTTTAGTACTGCTATAGGAAATGAATGGGAAACAGTTCTCGGGCATACGGAGTATACACACTAGAAGAGGTTAAGAATTCAGTACACTCACTTAAAAATGCCCAGTAATACATGACATATGATTAGACACGTGTCACTGATACGTGCAACGGCAGTTAAACGCTTTCGTAACAATCTATTGGTATGCAGTGCTTGTTTATTACATTCGTTTATCCAGCGAATTATTGTATAATTAATGCTTACCACTTAATAAAAAAATAGTTTTACATTTTTTTACTACTTAATGCTTGAACATGTTTTGCTTTGATACTGTTTTCTAAATTCTATAACACGTTTTTAATACAAAGCCAACTGTTGCACAAAGTTTGTTGTTCATTTATTGAAATAAATGTTCATTATGCTTAAAAAGATCAAAATAAATTAACGATTACATTGTGCTAACCAGTGTACTTTGGTTTCTAAGCACAGTATACGGACCGACCGCAGTAAAGTTAGTTTTAAGTTGGACATTCGCACTCTGTGGCTTCACCGGTGTCCAACGTAAAACTAACTTTACCGCGGTATACCCACTACAAAAATGTAGACTACACCACTGCATACATTCATACTGGTTTCCCTGGTGTGGCAGGAAAAAATATATATACAGTAATCTCTCGTTTATCGCAGATGTTTGGGACCGTGCCCATCCGAGATGAGTGAAAAACCGCGAAGTAGGGATACAGTAGTCCAAGTTCAGTAAACTTTGTCTTGACTAGGATTTATGTACCAGGTCTGAGTACATTGTGCTATCAGAACCAGTTTTTTGTTTTTGTTTTGTTTTCAGCTTTTATTTATTCAGGTTAATCCCACTGAGCCTCGGGGACTCATTTACAAGAGAGACCTGGTTTTAACAAAGAGTGACAACAGTAGACAATCATAAAGGAAGCATACAAATTTAGAAGAACAAGTGAAAGATAATGGTTTTAAAAAATAAAACAGCTAGGTTGTAAGGCGGTGTAGAGAACTAAAAACAGGAACATGTCTGCGTTGATGTTTTCCAGGAATTTAACAGATGTTTGACTCACTTAGAAAGGTCAAGGTCTTCAGATCTTTTTGCAAGATATTCAAGGAAACAGGAGCGGAGTTAAGAGCAATGCTGCTCAATCTTGTTCTCAGCTCCTCGTTAGTATAGTGGTGAGTATCCCCGCCTGTCACGCGGGAGACCGGGGTTCAATTCCCCGACGGGGAGTGAGTTCAAACTTTTTTTTTTTTTCCCCCACAGCTGTTGTTGAAATCTAACCCACATAATATACAGCGCTTCAGTAGCTGGTTGCTCATTTACCAAAGAAGCAATTTATGAATTAAATGATACAACTTCAAAAGTCGTTGCATTGGCCAGGAAGTGAACACGGGCCTCACGCGGCAGGCGAGAGTTCTACCACTGAACCAATGAGCTGCATCTAAAACTGGACAGCGCCACAAGGACGCAGTGGTCAAAAATATATTACATCTGTAGTGGTTTAGTACTGCTATAGGAAATGAATGGTTCAGTGTTTTAACTACAGCAGCATTGGTGGTTCAGTGGTAGAATTCTCGCCTGCCACGCGGGAGGCCCGGGTTCGATTCCCGGCCAATGCAACAAGTCTTTTTATGTTTTTATTTTTCCCACTCCATTTTTAGGCGAAGCCTTAAAACTAGGAGCCTCGTGCTTCAGCGGGCAGGTCCAGTTTCAAGATCTTGTCTCGCTGCTTGTGTTTCTCATGACCTGAACAGAAACGTGCGGGTCGTGAACGTGTCGGTGTCCTGATGGACGCTTGTTATTTAGAGGGCTGAGTGATGCTCACAATAACAGCACGTGCTTTTTCCCCCACCAGTAACTTCAGTGATTTTCAGTCTCGTGAATGTTCAGGCTCGAGTCATGGCTGGAGAAGTAAAAGTAAAACTGTAATACAGAGTTTGTCCAGGAGATGGTGCTACTCTCCTGCAGCTCCATATTTACAAAGTGTGGCGCTTGACATTCATTTTTACTCTCCTTGTTTTAAAATATACTTTTTAAAAGTATTTTTAAGGATATTTCTAGTCTTTTAATAGTTTTCTGTATCATAATTTTTGGCTAAAGTTACCAAACTTCAGGTTTCCTCCTGTTAGGACCAACAGAACATTTCAGTCTCTTTTACGAACGCAGATATGGACAACTGGTTGTTTTTGAGATCTTTGTTCTTCTTGGTTTAAAGGTTTTTTCATATTTTATATCATGTAATCCTGCAGTGCATCACAGTGGAGCAGTGGTTGGAGCTGTTGCACAGGTTCTGTGTTCAGTTTGCATGTTCTCTACAGTACGTGCATGTGTGGGTTTTCTCCAGGTTCCCCCCACAAACTAAACACATGCGTGTTGGTTAATTGGTAACTCTAAATTGTCCCTAGGTGTGAGTGAGAGAGGGAATGTTTGTCTCTTTTGTCCCGATGTGTCCCTGTGATGGACAGGCCACTTGTCCAGGTGTCCCCCACCTCTCACGCAGACTGCTGGAGATAAGACAGCAGCTGCCAGAGACCCCGAGAGAAATTGAAGGTCCAGAATACAAATGGATCATGTCTGCCTCAACATAACCACAAACCAACAAGAACGTTTATGATGGATTTTGACTGTAGCAGCTGTCAGACAGCGCCACAAGGATGTAGTGGTCAAACATATATTACATCTGTAGTGGTTTAGCACTACCATAGGAAATGAATGGGAAACAGTTTAGGGTGTTTTTTCTGTAGCAGCAATAGTGGTTCAGTGGTAGGATTCCCGCCTGCCGTGAGAGGATTGGGTTCGTTTCTCGGCCATTTCAAGTTTCGAAGGTTTTTATTGTCGTTCACGTCACATGCGGTACTTTCCTTCCCTCCATTGATTACGGTGACATTATTTACATGAACGCTCCTACAAGAACCCTGCAGATGTTGGATGCTGTCTATCATGGTGCACTAAGATTCATAACTGCCTGTGATTATCGTACCCACCACTGCACCCTGTATTCACTGGTTAACTGGACATCATTAACTTCACCCAGACTCTCTCACTGGTACATTTTCATCTTTAAATCACTTCTTGGTCTGCTGCCTTCATACATCTCCTCCTACATGTCTCTGTGTGAGTGCAGCTACGGAGTGCGCTCTCAGGACATTATTACCTGCAGTGTTCCCTCAATGAGGACTGAACTTGGCAAAAGGGCCTTCTCCTACTCCGCTCCTGTTTCCTGGAATATCTTACAAAAAGATTTGAAGCTCTCGACCTCGACCTCTCTAAGTGTCTTTAAGAATCTGTTGGACACCTGGCAGGGACCAATGCAGACATGTTCCTGTTTTTAGTTTTTCTACATTTGTCTTGGAATCTAGCTGTTTTTTGTTTTGTTACCTTTTCCTTTTAGCCATCCTATTTGTTGTCTCTCTTGTAAATGAGTCCTCGAGGCTCAATGGGATTTACCTGTATAAATAAAGGTTGATTGACATGAGGTGGAACAAAACTACCGGTATGTACACAGGGTGCCAGTTACATCCAACAAAAATACAAATTGTAAAGAAAAGTTCAAATGCAACGACTTTTGAAGTTGTAGCATTTAATTCACAAATTGTTGAACAACACTTGGCAAGTATTCAACGTTGGTAAATGAGCAACCAGCTACTGAAGCGTTGTATATTTTGTGGGTTAGATTTCAACAACAGCTGTGGGGGGAAAAAAAAAAAAAGTTTGAACTCACTCCCCGTCGGGGAATTGAACCCCGGTCTCCCGCGTGACAGGCGGGGATACTCACCACTATACTAACGAGGAGCTGCTGTTGGAGACATGAAGCGTTGCTCTTGTTCTGATCGCACGTTGTTTTCAGACGTGGTACATAAATCCTAATCTTAACATCTGTAGCAGCCATATTGACTTAAACACAACATGCTGCCTGTGACATCACGTCTTCTGTGCATGAGGGTCTTCTCAGAACTGTGACTGGTTCATTTGGAGAACTCCTTCCAACTTATCTCCCTGACCATACCCAAATGGACAGAACCTATGATGGACATTATATATATATTTTCCTGCCACACCAGGGAACCCAGTATGGATGTGTGGGCTCCCTCTAAAACTGAACAGCACCACAAGAGTGTAGCGGTCAAACATATATTACGTCCTTGGTGGTTTAGTACTGCCATAGCAAATGATTTGTAAAAAATGTATGGAAAGTTATCTTGTAGCAGCATTGGTGGTTCAGTGGTAGAATTCTCGCCTGCCACGCGGGAGGCCCGGGTTCGATTCCCGGCCAATGCAGCAACATTTTTGCTTTTTGTTTTTTTATCTCACACACTGAAACAGGTGTTTGTAAAAGGTTAAATTAAAATCATTTTTTCTTCCTGTATCTTCTGTAACTTAGAAGAAATTAAAATAATAATGTAGTACAGGCTTTGTCCAGAAGATGGCGCCACACAAAAATGAGAAGGTATTTACTGATTTGCATTAGATTTTTTTATTCATTTTATTTTATTGTTTTTTTAAGGATAGTGAACATTCATTAACATTTTTGTATTACACAGGAATATAAACACACACATTTCATATAAAAACAATTCATAACACTCGTGCACTAAACAAATACAACGATCCGTAAAACAAAACATAAACACACTAAATAAACATGCCCACTTTTGATAAGTCTGTTGTTTAAGGTGTTATTTAAAATCGTTCAAGCACAAATGACCCTTCAGGGACAAACGGTGTAAAGGAAGTTGAAGCTGAATTACTGATGAGACATTGTACCTGATTCTATGACCTTCGTGTCAGGATTAACAACGAATGATAATTATTCTTGTTATTTTTAGCGGTTGGCGACGTTTGGAGGAGCGAGCGCTCAGAAGAAGCCTCTGCTTCTCAGACACCACGACGAGAGGGCGCTGCGTTTGAGAGACGCCACAGTGAGTTTTTATTATGAATATTTTATGCCGTTGTTACGATTATTACAGTCAGGATGAAAAGTAGAAACACCCTCCAACGTCTTACGATTAGTTTGATCCATGAATCCGTCAAATTTTATTCCAGTCTGTCAATTTTTTTCAGTCCACCTCTGCTTCCTGTCCATGTTTAAACTCACCTGTTTATTCTGCTCACCTGGGAATATCTCCCTGATTATGTTAAAATATTATAATCATTCCACATTGTTCTTTTTTTGACTGACTTTTTATAACTCTGTGTACGATGTGTCAACAATAAAGAAGCGTCTGTGTCTGCCCATCAGTCCAGGAAGGGTTATAAAGACATTTCCAAACTATTCGTTTAAATAGACCAAGATCCAAGATGGCTGCCGTCATGTATGTGTGTTAACTGGCCACCCCATCATTTGAAGAAACTATTCAATTCAGTTTATTTTTATAGCACCTAGTCACAATAGAAATCATCTCAGGTGACTGAACAGAAACATTCACATACATAAAAATCCAAGTGGTAAAAGTTATTAATCTAAGGAAGCAGCAGATTGTGTTGAATCTTCACTTTCTTCGCATCCTGAGCGAGCACAGTGGCAACAGTGGAAAGGAAAAACTCCCTTTTAACAGGAAGAAGCCTCCAGCAGAACCAGGCTCAGGACGAGCAGCCTTCTGCTTCAACCTGCTGGGGTTTGAGGACAGGAAGGAGAATCAAACGAACACAGGATGGCAGGTCCAGGTGTAGGTGCAGGTGTACCTCCTATAGGAGGAAAGACAAAAAATACTTTACAGATAAAAATAATTACAAACAGGTGGAGTAGAGTAAATAAAGACAGAAGCAGAGTGAGGAAAACGTGGTCCATTTGTCCTCCAGCAGTCTAAGCCTATAACAGCATTACTAAGGGATAGCTCAAGAAACCCAAGCCAACTCTAACTATAGGATTTATCAAAAATGAAAGTCTTAACCCAGTCTTCAAACTGGACAATGTGTCAGCCTCACAGACAGAAACTGGAAGTTGGTTCCACAAGAGAGGAGCCTGATAACTGAAAGATCTTCCTCCCATTCCGTTCTTGGAAACTCTAGGAATCACAAGTAAACCTGCACTGCAAAAACAGCACTACTTGAAATGAGCCAAATATTCGTAAAAGTGACCGAATTTTAAAACTAAAAAAAATCTGCCAATGGGTTAAACAAAGTTTGCTTGGCTCGAATCCTCAAAGCTAACAAATAGAATCTTAACTACCGTAATTTCAGGACTATAAGCTGCTACTTTTTTCACACGCTTTGAACAATATACAATGCTGTGGCTAACTTATGGACTTTTTTTGATGGGATAACGAGCTTCATTCCACCAAAACATTTATCTTTGTCACACCCAGGCGCTCACATACAGTAGCTGCCCAGTGCACATCTGTCTTAGGGGGTACTGATCAATGACTTCCTGGTAGATACTGTATATTTATTTATCAGCAGTGTTACAGTAACTGTTCAGAAAAAGTAAATAAAACTCTTTCTGTGTAAATATCTCATGTTACAACATGAACACCTGAGACTTATAGACAAGTGTGGCCTATTTATGTAAAATTTATATTTTCTTTTTATATTTAGCGGGCACGGCTTATTTTCAGGTGCGCTCAGTCCAGAAATCACCGTACTTTTTGCCTTTAAACTCAACTAAATTGTCCAAAATTAAGGAAAATTGCACTTACTACACATAAAGATTGCTTTCCTTAAGCAATATTTTCTTAAAAACATTGCTACCCACCCTTGATTAATCTGATTTTAAGATGGTTTTTTTTATGGTTAATTTTAAGAAAATTTGACCTATAACAAGGAAAGAGATTGAGAATTATGCACACTTGAACAAGCTGATTTAAAAAAATTTTTGCTTATTTTAGATATGTTTTCTTAAAATGAGCATCATTTTTTTATGCAACACTTGCTTGTTAAGTTTTTTTTGTTAAATTTTTAGACCAAAAATAAGAAAAAATTATGATAAACAAGTTTTTTTTTTAACTTTGTTAAAGGTCTGAGAGTGAAGTGCTCTGTTAGGCACGTGTGGAACAATAAGATCTGTAATGTTTTGTAGTTTTTATATTGAATAAAAATAATATTAATATAGTTTCCTCAAATGACTGGGGTGGACAAAGATTAATCTATGGCAGCCTTGGCCACCATTGGCCACCCCCTGGCTCCGCCATTGTTCCTGGTGGGTAAAATTGCTCCCTCCACTCCAAAATAAAAACAAATTTTTTTTTTTTTTTTCTTGTACAGTGTAACTCCTGCCCACGTTACATCAAAACATTAAGGTTTACCTGCACCCCCTGTTCTGTTCTGTTCCAGTCCAGAAGAACACTTAGCTCAAAAACTACAAACATTCACTCTTTAAGTCCACCAGTGATGATCACATGATCAGATCTGGTGTAGACCTTGTTGGTCCAGGCCACGTGAGCCAGCACGGCGTCAGTTGGCTACACCGGGGTTTGATCCCTCGACCCTTCTGTCTCAGAGCCGTGTGACAGAACCACTGCGCTCAGCTCCCAGCTACACGGTCTGGACTTGATCGTTTAACATGTGCGCGCTCACGCTCAAATCTTTTGTAGGCGCTTGATGGTTTCAGTCCAGCAGAGGTGGAGCTGTCCATGATGAGGTTCTCGCCGGTTTGGGAGCTCATCGAGTCGATGGCGGAGCGGAGGAACAGGCCCTCCTGCTGGAAGGCCGTCAAACAGCAGCTGCAACACTTTTGCACAGAAGGTCAGAAAGTCCCTCCACCTCTGGAAAACACATCGTATCCGCCCTCGACCATTCAACTCCCAACGGTAAAGATGTGGTTTTGTTGTTGGTGAAGAGTTCAAATGTCCCACAGAGACGGTGTCGTGGTCGGACGTGGAGCGCCTGTTCGATCAGAGCGTGTTTGAGGCCATGACGCTGAGCGCTCTGGATGAGCAGGGCGTGTTTGTGAATGACGCCGACCATCAAGGGCCACTGGAAGCAGCACGGTGCACACTGAACGTTGTCCCCTGGGACGATCCTTTATCCTACGCTGAACATCAGCTTCACAAGGCCAAAGGTGTGCGAGCTCGCTGGTTCAATCTGTTCCACCAGTGTCTCCGTCCAGCTCACTAACCACTGATCTGTCTCTGAAGGTCCAGCGTTTCTCACCGAAGACCCCGGCAGCACTGAGGTACTGGCTGAATCTTACTGTACCTGCTCATACTTTGTGTTACTGAACAAAAACACATTATTAACAGAGTGAATACTTACGGAACATTCATACTGGATCCATTTTTCTTCTGTACGTTTTTCAGCATCTTTCTCGTTCCACAATTTTTGTTCTAGTTCAACAAATCATATCAAAACGTTCAGCTCTTCCAGGACAATCCAGTTATGACTTTTGGTATTGGTGCAACTTTAGCTTTTTGAAATATTTAGCCATTTCTGCCACTTTTTTCCTCATAGAAAATGAATTGAGCTAATTTTCCATCCTTCAAATCTTTAGCTCTGTTTACAACTGCTCCTTTCACATTTTGTTCTGCTTCAGCTTCTTTCAGATTTCTTGTGCAAATTTAAACAAATTTTCAGCTACTTTCTGCTGATTTCAGCTGTTTTGTGATCCTTTTAGATGCGTTCTGCTAACTACGTTTTTGTGCTTCTTCTAACTTCTTTCTGCTAATTTCAGCTTGTTATGTTCTTTTCAGTTTGCTTATGCAAGTTTCAGCCTTTCCTGCTATTTCAGCTACTATTTAGCTGTTTTATGCTAATTTTAGACTTTTTTTGGCTACTTCTACATTTTTTGCACCCATTTCAACTTTTTCCAGCCTAATTCAGCAAAAACGTGCTCTCCACTTTCTTCTGGTAATTTAAGCTTCTTTCTGCCTTTTAGCTACTTTTCAGCTGTTTTTTGTTTCTTTTTGCAAATGTCAGCTTTTTTCAGATAATTTCCACTTTTTTTGTGCTTATTTCTGCTTCTTTTCGCCAGATTGGGCAAACGTGTTCTTTCTGCTTGCCTTTGCTAATTCAAGCTTGTTCTACCTTTTCAGCTACCTTTTTAGCATTTTCCAGCTATTTTCAGATAAATTCACATTTTTCTTGGTCATTTCTGCTACTTTCAGCCTAGTTAACTTCTTTATGCTAATTTAAGCTTGTTATGCTCCTTTCAGCTTAATTATGCTAGTTTCAGCTATTTCTACTATTTCAGCTACTATTTAGCTGTTTTTATGCCAATTTTAGCTTTTTCAGCTAATTCCAAAATTTTTAGTGCATTTCAGCTCTTTCTCCTTCCGTCAGGTAGTTTAAGGTTCTTTCTGCCTTTCAGCTGCTTTTCAGCCATTTTTGGGGGGCAAATTTCAGCATTTTCCAGCTACTTTCCTAATTTTTCTACTGATTTCTGAATATTTAAACAAATTTTAGCAAATACATATTCTTTCTGCTAATTTAGGCTTGTTCTTCCATTTCGGCTCCATTTCAGCATGCTTTTAAAAAAATCTATTTTCAGCTGCTTTTCAGCAGGTTCTTCTGCAATAAGCATTCACACTGCATTTTTGCAGGAAATACAATTTCTCTAGTTTCAGCGTGTTATGGTCCTTTCAGCTTATTTCTGCTAGTTTCAGCTTTTTCTCCTGTTTCAGCTATTATTTATCTGTTTTATGCTAATTTGAGCTTTTTCAGCTAATTCCATTTTTGTTGCACTCATTTCAACTTTTTTCAGCCTAATTCAGTAAAAAATGTGCTCTCTCCACTTCTGGTAATTTAAGCTTCTTTCTGCCTTTTTAGCTACTTTTCAGCTGGTTTTATGCTAATTTCAGATTTTTTCATATAATTTCCACTTTTTTGTGCTCATTTCTGCTTCTTTCAGACTAACTGGGCAAAGTGTTTTTTCTGCTTTCGTCTGCTAATTTAAGCTCGTTCTACCCTTTCAGCTCGCTTTTTAGAATATTTTAGCTAATTTCATCTGTTTTCATATAAACTCCAAAGTTTTTCATGGTAATTTATGCCACTTTCAACTTAAATTATTTCTGCTAATTTCAACTTGTTATGCTCCTTTCAGCATGTTTTTTCTAGTTTCAGTCATTTCAGCTACTATTTAGCTGTTTTATTCTAATTTTAGCTTTTTCAGCTAATTCCACATTTTTTGCACTCATTTCAGCTTTTGTTTTCTTTCTGCTTTCTCCTGCTGATTTACACTTGTTCTACATTTCAGCTATGTTGCAGCATGTTTATTTTTAGCTAATTTCAGCTGTTTTTCAGCAAGTTCTTCTGCAATAAGCATTCACATGGCATTTTCGCAGGAAATGCAGTTTCTCTTGTTGTGATTGTCTTGAGCATTAATGTTGCCTGTTTGTGTTTGTTTTCCATCAGTTCATTCAGGAAGTTAGCACCCAGCTGGATCTCTCTGAGTTGCAGCGCTGCAGACGGAGGTCTTTGTTTGGCTGGCACTACACTGAACGTCACAGCGCCGCTGTTTTCCCACAGGTCGACCTTTTTCACCGCTTCTCTCTTTAAGATATTAGGCCACAACTGTTCTTCAAATATCCCCCTCAACAAACTTTTACCAGCTGCTTCTGTTACAGCTGAGTCAGGGGTGTCTGATCCTGGTCCTCGAGGGCCACCGTCCTGCTTGTTCTCTGCTCCAACACCCCCGATTTGAATCAATGGGTAATTAACATGAGAACACCAAGAGGGAATTCAACCATTGAAGCAGGTGTGTTGGAGCAGAGAAACAAGTGAAACATACAGGATAGCCACTCTCAAGGGCCAGATTGGACACCCTCTGAGCTACCGTATTTCTCGGCATATAAGTCACAATTTTTTTTGCATAATTTACATGCCCTGCGACTTATAGGCCGAAATGACATATTTATGGATTTTCCCATATTTATAAACCAATTTTTGGCTGAAATACGATCGTTTTCATTCATTCAAACTGAAACTTTTTTGAACAGTACCATTTTCAGCCACTAAATGACAGCAGAGTAGTAGTAGCAGCAGTAAGGCATGCCGTTGTATCATGTAATAGGTAAACATGGCTATAATGACAAATTCAAAAAATTTCAAAACAAAAACAACTGGACTTTATTTATTATACTTTATACTTTATTGTTTTTGTCTTGAACTTTTTTGAATTCACCATGTCCTGAATGACTGAGAATCTTCACCCGCTATTAATGACACAATCGGCTTGCCATAGCCTGCCACCTTCGTTCTGCTCTCTGCTTGGAGCAACCGTCAAACCAGCTGCACCGCCTCGGCGAAATGCAGCTAATTTGACCATTAAAGTACATTTATTAAGTAAAAGTTCAACTGAGACACACCTTTACTATAAAGTCGAGCAAACACATAATTGTTTTTAGATGTTTATCATTACCTTTCCACAGAACCCCACTTCTAATCACCTGAAGTATCTCTTTAAGTCAGCTCATAAACGTAAACAAAAACACAATTTTTGCTTGTTCAGGGTGATTTTGGTTGTGTTCAGGTCCTGATGGCGGCGTCGGAGGAGTACCGCTGTTTGGACACCTTTAGAGGAAGCCATAAAAACATCTTGTATGTTTTTTGCCACAATCCCGTGAGTTCTCAGCTCCGGTCCAAGGAGTTCTGGGACGTGGCTCTTCACACTGACGTCAAGTTCAGGTCAGTATTTACACCTTTAACCCACGTGACTGGAAACAGTAACCTGTACACACCTTTTACTATAAACAAACGTTTACTCTGTTTTTCCTAGACACTACCTGGAGCATGTGGCCGACTCCATCTCAGACTGGACCAAAGAGGAGGAGCTGAAAAGAGAGGCGACGCTGCTCAGAACCCAGAGCCCTGTGGCTGCGTCTCCACACGGTGCTGCCTTGTAGCTCTCAACAGTCTTTAGCTTTTCAGTTTTACTGGACGTTTTAGTCCTACGCTCTCTTTGAGTCCGTTGCCTTAGATCCTTTCGTAGCTCGTAGTTTTGGAAACGTGAAGGTTCACGTAAAGCAAACGCAGCTAAACGCTTGTTTGATTGCTGACTCAGCGCGTTGTCGAGCCAAGTAGGATTTATTTGTGTTTCTAACTACCGTAGTTTTCCAAACAGACAATGAAATGATTTTTTTTGCCTCGTCATGAACGCGTTCTTTGTTTTGTTCTTTGTTTAGAAGCAGTGGAGGAGAGAACGCTGGAACCGATCATCAGAAAAGGCTCGATCAAAGTCTGTATCATTCAGCTCATTACACCAAACACACTCACTCATATTTATTATTACCTCCTGCCACGACAGATTAAGATTAAAAATAAATCTCCTATGTGCCACTTTTAGCCCTTTTCAAAGTTGTAAGTCCGTGTAAAGTGAGAACAAGCACATATCTCTTGCTGCCTTGTTCGCCGAAGTTTTAAACAAATATTTTGAGTGACCTGTTAGTGCTTGGAGTACGTGATGGGAATGATTCTCAGCTACTACCACGCTGAACTTTAGCTCAAAACTTGTAAAACTGACTGAGTTATAGACAATTTTGTGGCAGCCATCTTGAATTGTTTTGACTCCCAAGAGGTATTTATTTGTAGATGCACATCTATGTTCTAATAATAATAATAATAATTTCTGGTTCTTGAGATATTTTACTAACAGACAGCCACAGGCAATTACATTATCGCCCGCCTTTTATGGCTGCAGGAAATGAAGACCCCTCTTGACGATTATAAGAGGTTTATTCTGTCGTTTAATTTGTCGTGGAGATGAAAGACGACAGTTTACACTCAGTCAGGATTAAATGTTGAAAGATAAGTCTCTATGCACCTTTCAGTTTATTTCTGCAAGTTTCAGCTTGTTCTACTATTTCAGCTACTATATAGCTATTTTTATGCTAATTTAAGCTTTTTCAGCTAATTAAATTTTTTTTGCTCTCATTTCAACATTTTTCAGCCTCATTCAGCAGACATGCGTTTTCTCCACTTCTTGTAATTTCAGCTTCTTTCTGCCTTTTTAGCTACTTTTCAGCTGTTTTTGGCTAATTTCAACTTTTTTCATATAATTTCCACTTTTTTGTCATCATTTCTGATTCTTTCAGCAAACGTTTTCTTTCTGTTTTCTTCTGCTAATATAAGTTTCTTCTACCCTTTCAGCTTCATTTTTTAAGCATTTTAGCTAATTTAAGCTGTTTTCGGGTAAATTCCAAGTTTTTCATGGTAATTTCTGCTACTTTCAGCCTAATTAACTTCTTTCTGCTAATTTCAGCTTGTTATGATCCTTTCAGCTTTTTTTCTGCTATTTCAGGTACTATTTAGCTGAGTCTGTGCTAAATTTAGCTTTTTCAGCTAATTCCACATTTTTTAGCTTATTTCAGCTCCTTCCACTTATTTCAAGTAGTTTAAACGTCTTTCTACCTTTTCATCTGCTTTCAGCTTTTTTTTTTTTTTAGCTAATTTAAGCTTTTTTAGCTAATTTCCTAATTTTTTGTGCTAATTTCTGCTTATTTAAACCCAATTAAAAAAATGTGTTCTTTCTGCTTTCTTCTGCTAACTTAGGCTCGTTCTTCCATTTCAGCTACATTTCAGCATGTTTTTAGCTAATTTCAGATGATTTTCAGCAAGTTCTTCTGCAACAAGCATTCACACTGTATTTTCGCAGGAAATGCAGTTTCTCTAATTACAGTAATTTTAACTTGTTTTAAATGTATAAATACTCAGCAAACGTCATGATAACAGGAGTTTAAGGTTTAACCCTTTATGTTCTAAAAATACATTATCATGTTGCAGCATTTCAAATTCTGGAACTTAAGCACAGCTTCGTTATTTTCCTCCTTTGGTTTTTGGCGTTGATGTCGTTTCAGGCCTGGAAGTTGGAGCAGGAGCGAGCGAAGGAAGAGGAGATGACGAAAAGATCAAAGAAGGAGAACACACCTCGAGCCAAGCTGCAGAAAGAGGAGGCGGCAGACGAGAAGAAAAGTAAAACTTTGTCCGACGGCAAGAAGAGCAGAGCAGAAACAGCCACCAGCAAGGTCCCCGCGGGGGCCAAAATTCCAGCAGCCCCCACGGAGAGGAGCAGCGAAGGGCCTCGATTCGCAGAGGAACCTGAGAAAGTGAGGAGGCGCACATGAAACCAACAGTTGTATGAGTCACTGTTGGTCTGAAGGTGTGTGTGTGTGTGTTCAGAGATTCACCGGCTACAGCATGAACGGACGGCTGATCCGTGTGTCAGGCCGGGTCCAGAACCTTTACCCCTCAGACGGAGGACACATCACTGTGGAGAATATTGACTTTGTTGAAGGTACGGTTGCAAAAAACGACTAGACATCCATCCATTTTCTGGTGCTTATCAGAGGTCGGGTCTTGGAGGGGACTGCAGCTCCTCTCCAAGGCGTTCTCACCAAATCCCACTACAGTAGTCCCTCGTTTATCGTGGGGGATTCGTACCATGAAGCCCCGCGATAAGTGAAAAACCGCGAAGTAGGAATACACTAGTCCCAAGTTCAAGTACATTAAACTTTATATTAAGGTTTTAGAAACTCTTCTCACACTCTTGGAATGTTCTAAACTCTTAAACTTGAGTCATTTTAACAACAAATGTTACTAAATTGTACTTACTAGCTCTGCAGAACAGCAGTAGCTCTGGTTCAGGTCCAACTCTGTTCTATTCAGTTTGTTTCTGCAGCGATGAAGTCCACAATCAGTCCTCTAAACTCTTAAACCTACTAATTTTAACAACACACAGTACTTGTATGTAAATTAGCTACAAATTATTACTTACCAGGCTCTGCAGCACAGGAGCGGATCAGTTCCGGTCCGACTCAATAGATGAAAAAATTCCCGGTGCTGCATGACTGAAGCCCACCGCTCCATCCAGCTTGATGTGCACGTGCTGCTGCCCATGATTTAATCCAGAACCTCTGGCCCAGTCTGGACCAGCACAGCGCGGCCAGAACCTGAATGAACCCTGCAGCCGTCTGTCGTCTGCAGCTCCCAGGATCCGGGTCACACTGATTCTGGATCAGCTGCAGTTCAGCTGCTCAGCAGTGAAGATACAACTTGAAGGACGAGTTCACCTTCAGAATTATTTGAGACTTTCCTGAAGTCCCGTGAGCAACAGAACTTACAGAACTTCTGACTTTGCTGCAAAACATTCCTTCCATTTGCAGCAAGCAGCGGTTGAAAGAGCAGTGTTGACTTCCGGGAAGTGATGGCTTCTGGGTAATGTAGTTCTTTAGACTGGTAAAACAGTGAAGGCTTAATGAAAGAAAACTATAAAATGGCAGCACTTTTTAAATTTATTTAAAAAAAAATATTATGTACATGTACAGTACTTAAAAAAAAAAACTGCGATAGGGTTAGTCCGCGTTAAATGAACCGCTAAGTAGCGAGGGACTACTGTATAACGAGTTCTTTTCAGCATATTTTTGGCTCAGCTCCTTCTTCACTTTGACAGAACAGAAGAAAGCAGCCATAGCTGTGGACGACGCCTCGATCAGTGGACTCACGCACACGAAAATGTTAAATCATGTAATCTGGACAGTTCCTTTTTGGGAGAAACGTTTCGTCTTACATCCGAAAGACTTCATCAGCCTGAGGCCTGCCCACAAGATCTGTCTTATAAATATCGCCTCATTGATGTGTTTCAAGGCCAACCTGCTGCGGAATGACCAGAAACTGGCTTTACACGTGCAAAAACGAAGGGAGAAACTGAAAATATGTGCAATTTTTAATTTACAACAAAACGTGCAACAAACGAAAAACCTTTCCTTTTGTGAAGAACAACCCAACTAACAGTTTCTTTAGACTTTATGAGAAAGGAAACTAGATTATATATTAATCTCTGGTGAATATTTAAACCAGAGGTGTCTAATTCTACATCACTATCCTGCATGTTTGTTCTGCTCCAGCACTCCTGATTCAATGGTTCAGTTACCTGAAGCCTGTTAATCACCCATTGATGCAAGGCAGGTGTGTTGGAGCAGACAAACATCTAAAACCTGCAGGATAGTGGTCCTCGACGACCAGGACTGGACACCCCCGATTTAAACTATACTCAAATTATTGTTTTTTTCCAATTCTTTGATCTGCCCACTTTCACTCTAAATAAATTCTTGTTTGTACTTCAGGTTCCAGCCTGATGAAAGTAGCTGTGATAAAGGACGGCCATCGTTTCTACGCGCACATCAACCAAGTTGTTGGCGATTGTTCAGAGCCTCACAGCAAAACACACATCCATCCAAAGGAGGACTGTCGAAGTAAAGGTGCAATAAAGCAGCGCACCGGTGTAGCAGGCCAAAATGGCCCCTGTCCAGATTCAACTTGGTGCAGTTTGGCCCAGGCTGTCCTAGGCCAAAGTGTAAAATTGCCTCGGCCAGGTCATACCAGGTCATACCAGAACATACCAGAACATACCAGGTCATACCAGAACATACCAGAACATACCAGGTCATACCAGAACATACCCAGCTAACACGGCAGTCAGTCTCAAACAATGTCTCATTATTGTGTATCAGCGAGTTGTGAGTTAATGAGTCAGTTAATTGTCCCGTCGCTGAGCGTAAAGGGGGAATTGGAAATACCCTTTGTCTGTCCGTGCATGCTGTGAGCCTGATAACTTGAAAAATAATTCAAAAATACTTTATTAATCCCAAAGGGAAATTAAATGTTGTTGTAGCTCATCATCCTGGATTCAACGAAGAGTTGTTCTTGGCCACTGAGTTTTCTGGGGTGAGGAGGGTAATTCTTCCTCACCACTGATGTCATGAGGATATAATCTGGCCTGAGTACTAAATGGCTTAGGTCATAGTATACTTGGAGTATAATCTAACCTAGGCCACTTTAACCCCAGGTATAGTCAGGACTTGGGGTTCACTGGCTTGTTACACTGGTTTTCATAAATGTCCTTACCTGAGGTGTTTGGATCCAAACTTGTAAAGTTTTATACTTTTCAGAGAAAACACCGTATCCTCTAAATAACTGTGTCTGTTTTAGAGCCCGAGGCTGTGGTCGGGAAAAGAGTAAAGCAGGGCAACTTCTCAGCAGTTCTTGACAACAAAGTCCACCTCTCGTACAGTTTCTACGGCCCCACAGGAGAACGTAAAGGTGTCACACACGCAGTGTTCGGATTTAATCTGTGTTTATGCAGGTGTTTGTCTTGGATGAAGTCGTAAAGAGGCTAAATGTACGTATTGAGAATCTCGTCTCAGTTCATGTAAAAATGTGTTTTGAGACGTTCTAGTGAGTTCTGAGGAAACGGAAGAGGACAACCCAAAGTGTTCTTCCACCGCTGGCTCTAAAGAAACAAATCTGGAGCCTGATTCCTCCAGGAGACAAACCCAGTCCAGTCAGGTCAGACCTGAATACAAACAAATGGACACAGAAACCGACTTTATTTCTTTACACTACCCACCATCCTCTTTGTGTTTAAAGGGGTGTGAAGACCAGTCCGGTCCTTTCAGCAGTCTCTGCCTTTCTGTTCCTAACGGCCTACTGGTGCACTTTTTGAGGGAGGACATGGAAGGTCAGAGCGAGGAACTTATGGGTGTTTTTATTAAAATGCTGTCGTTTAGCACTGCAGTAAACGTATATAGCTCTTGTGTCCAGGTGTCTCACAACAGGAGCGAGGCGTTCTGGTGAAGCAGAGCTTTCCGCTCCACGCTAAAGGACGGCGGCTCCTTCAGGACGCATCCCTCTCCAAAGAGCTGTATCGCATCATCACCAGTCAGGGAGCCGTGATCCGGCACATGAGAGACGGATCCACAGAGGTGCGCACACACTAATGCTGAAATGAACTAAAGCAAGACTCGAGCGTGGCGTTCTGTTGACTCAACTAGAGATAGGGGCGGTTTGACTGTCAGGACGGAGGTGAGAATGTGGGTTTATCTCCAGGCTGAAAGCACAAATGTCCACAACTTTTCACTGATGCTACATTCAGCTGCTCATTGCTCTCAGTTTGTCCTTCCCAGCTTTTAAACTCAGTCTCCTGGACCACCTGGTGCTGATCAATCACATAACAGATTTCACAATGATCAATTCAATAAAGCGTAGAAATGTCCTAAAATGAACCCTGGGATTCAAACAAAGCATGCTTGGCAACTGTTTACAGCAGGGATGGGCAACATTTTGTTTCCAGAGGGTCAAATTGAGTTGTTTAAAGCAGTGGTTCCCAACCCTGGTCCTTGAGGAACACCGTAATGCATGTTGTTGTTGTTTCCCGCTCCAACACACCTGATTCAGTGATTTAATGACTTCCTCAAGTTCTGCAGAAGCCTGTTAATCACCTTTCATTCAAATCAGGTGTGTTGGAACAGGGAAACAACTAAAATATGCAGGATGGTGTTCCTCAAGGACCAGGGTTGGGAACCACTGATTTCAAGCAGTCAAAGGGCCTCAGAGTGAGTTGGAAAATACATTTTCTTTACAACGGGTCCCCTGGAAGACTTTACCGCCTTTTTCTTGTTATAGCATAGTTAGCACGCGCTCTTCAGTAACCTCTCAGAATGTAAGATGTAGTTTTTGTAAAGCAGCGCTTGTGACAACATATTTATTAGCTGACAAATAGTAAAAAATAAAAAAGTATATGTTTACTTTTTGGTGTCTTTAAGGTTCAGCTAGTCTCCTGAGTGGTGTTTCCTGGTACACAGATCTTAATGTGCATCTGCCTGTCCTGTAGGTGCTGTTTCCAGATGGGTCAGTGAGTTTCAGTCAAGATTCTGGTCCAGTCTGGGTGCCTGATGCTGAAATTGACAATACCAATAAAGGTTCGAGCTCAGAACCATCAAACCCAGACCAGTTTTTCCTCAAACTGTCCCCTGACCACGATGCTGTTCCTGTATCACGTCACTATTAAACGTTCTTCATGTGCAAACAGGTCAGACCTCTGAGCCTCAGAAGGGATGCTGGCAGACTACAAGTCCATCTGGACATCGCATTTGCACTGTTGGGTCCACACACAAACATCTCCCCACCACCTCTCTGCTCACCTTCAAAGCCACAGACCCCGTCACACATCAGGCAAGATCTACATCGTATCTATAAAACAACCTTTTCGAAATGTTCACATCTGTGAAATTATGGCCTCATGTTACGCTTGACTTGTTCTCACATGTTTTATCAGGTCATGCTAACCCGGGAGGATTTAGTGGTTTTAGTCCAGAACCCAGACGGATCTCTTATAGTGGAGCATGCAGACGGAACCAGGATCACCAGTTTCCTCCAAGACAGGACCTTTACAGGTTCACCACATCACCCTCTGCTCACAGGTAACCATTAAACACGCACAGCTCTTTGAACACTCGTCTCTTTCTGGGCCCTCGACACCGCTACGGATAGTTTTATAAATTATATTTATTTACTCCTTTCACAACGTTTTAACAGAAATACAGTAATACCCATGATGCACCAGTAGGTGGCGAGAGCACGCTCACGGAACACTTCGGACACATCTGCACGTCTTTCTCTGCTCACTTTCCCAGGACAGAAACCAGAAAGTGCTGGATCAAGCTCTCAGTTCACTCTGGGTGAGAGTGCAGGTTCTGAGAGGAGCGTGCACAGACACGATGAGCAGACTGCGTTTCCTGACGGTGCTAAGACGAATGAAAGGGGAGGTCCGTCGGTCAGCGAGCGGGCGGTGTTGGTGGAGAAAGAGGGCTGCGCCTCAGTACTGATGTACCCTGAACGTCACACGGCTCGCGTCTTCTTAGCCGACGGAACCGTCATCACAGGGAACAACCGAGCCGAGTATGAGGTGCGTTCTGCGCTGGTTTGATCAAAATAAAATGATTACACCAAAACATATGTATATGAACAGTAGAATCTCCCATGTTTAGGCTTGTATATGTTTGCATTAATGTTCCAGGTGTTTCCACCTAACGCTGGCGTTCTGCACATCCGAAGTAATGGAAAGTGCACGTACTCCTCTGACCCACTTGTTGCCCCCAACTCAAGTAACCAACCAGGAGTTTACACCATAAGTCACGCAGGTGAAGTGGCCTGTGACGTTACAGACGACGATGGGAACCACTTCCAGGTCTGTTGCTATGGTTACAAGGGATGTCAGGTTTAAGTCCCTGCCCATCAAACTGTCTAAATCTCTACAAAACCCCTCTTCTGGGAAAAAACGTCCAAATAACCAACATAATAACTGGAAATCACGAGTTTTTATTGTCTTATGTACAAAGATGACTGTCGGTGTTGCAGGTGATGGAAGATGGGCAAATATTTGTGCTACGTTCAAGTCCTGCTGCCAGCACTCGTACACACGACGAGGAAGAGGGGGAGGACAGGAAAAGGGACGGGATTCACATAAAAGACAAAGCTCACCCTCCCAGGTACTCGCCCAAACACCTGTGATGAGCCAGTTCACCCTTCACTGGAACTGGCTCAAGGTTCAGCTCCACATATTAAAACTGAACTACTTCCTGTTTATATTTTTATGTTTTTGTTTAAACTTTTGACCTAAATTTACTCTCCCAGAAAGAATTAAATGGCGTTCGATTATTCCTTTTTCTAATGAAAAAGAATTTTAAAACTTGAAAATCTGAATGTCAGTTGGGATAAAAAAAAAAAATCCATCCATCCCTTCATCCATCCATCCCTTCCTTTCATTCATCCATCCCTTCCTTTCATTCATCCATCCCTTCCTTTCATCCATCCATCCCTTCCTTTCATCCATCCATCCATCCATCCATCCATCCCTTCCTTTCATCCATCCATCTCTTCCTTTCATTCATCCATCCCTTCCTTTCATCCATCCATCCATCCCTTCATCATCCATCCATTCCTTTCATCCACCCATCATCCTTCCATCCATTCATCATCCATCCATCCCTTCATCATCCCTCTTTCATCCATCCATCCCATCCCTTCATGCATCCCATCCATCTATCCATCCTTTCATCCATCCATCCCTTCCTTTTTATCTATCCATCCCTTCCCTCTATTCCTTCCTTTCATCCATCCCTTCCATCTATCCATTCCTTGATTCTTCCATCTATCTTCCATCCATCATCCCTTCATCCATCCCATCATCCCATCTGTTTTCCTCTCTGACAGGTTACTGTATATATATTTTTACTCAAAGTTTAAAATAATCTTTCCTTCAGGCTCTTTCTGGTGCATGAAGACGGTTCGGGCACTGAACTGTTGAGCTCTCCTTCTGTAGAGGAGCTGCTTGACCGAGCTCACTCCGATCCCACCATAGCAGTTCTGAAGGAACCTCTTCCAGACAAACAAGGTGCACGTTAATATTTAAAACACTTTCAAAACATTGGATCATTCATTAATTAAGAATTATGTTTTTATGGCAACCAAATAAGCTTTATTTTTTCTGCAAAACATTCATTTTCTTGATAGTTTATGAAAAAAACACAAGAAAAAAATAACATGACCTTTGTGGGTGTTTGTTTCAGATGAATTTGGCATCACCATTCTAAAACCCAGCCACCGGAGTGCGTGGTTCCAGTGGTTGCTAAAGAAACAGAAACCTGACATCACCCCTCCCAACCTCAGAAACCGCAGCTGGGATGACTTTCCGACAGCCGAGGTACAAAAGCTAATAGTAGCCAACAGCTAAAAGTAGCAGAACAGTAGATAAAAACTAAAATTAGCAACAAATATAACTAAAGAAATTGATGTTTTTTTTGCAAAAATGTAATGCGAGTGCTGATTGAGTACTTAAATTAGCTGAAAAAGCTGAAACAGAGTTGTAGCTAAAAGCAGCAGGATGCTTACCAAAAGCTAAAGAGCAAAACTCTTGTTCAAAAACTAAAGGTAACAAAAGGCTAGCTAAATGTAGCAAAACAGTAGCTAAAATGCCAAAGTTGCAGAATAAAGCTGAAAATGGCAAAAGGCTAGCTGAAGATAACAAACGGTAGCTAAACTCTTAAATATTTTGAAAAGTATAAAAGTTATTAAAACAAACATCATAGTGCCCATCTCCCCAATCAGCTGAACTGATTGATAAATTAATGACTTAAATAAGCACAAATTTTGCAGAAGCGGTCAGAACGTAAACACAGAAAAATAAAAACAGGTAAATATCTTGTTTCTTCCTACTGAGGGCAGCATCAGACCTCAATCGTTTTGAGCTTCTCTTCGTTCCAGAAGAAGAGCCCAGGTCGTCCATTTGGTACTGACATGGGGGTCGGTTTGACTTTGAGGGAGAGGTCTTCTGGTTCTGCAGCTCAGCACCAACGTGTTCAGAGCTGCCCTGATGCTCTGGAGATGAGAGAACTCTACCAGCATCGACCCTTCACCACACCGCTCAAAAATACCATAGATTCACACCTGAAGGTAACGCTTCCTCATCACCAGTTGGGACGAAACATTTTTGGGAAAAATTCAAAGGTCTTGTTAGAAACAATTCAGCTTTAGTTACTTGGAATCACGACTTTCAAAAATGAAAGCGTTGAAACGTGTCTGCAGGAATACATCGAGAGTTTGATGGCGAGCAAACGACGATCGGACGAGATGAAAGTGAAAGACCCTCGCACCAAGCAGGAGAGCACTCACGCTGGAGACCTCTTCGATCTCATCCTGGTAGAAATAAACACAGTTCAACAAAACAAAGTGCAGAGTATAAAGTAGTTCACTAAAATGTAATACGACAGTTAGGTTGTTCTACAATAATCTTTTTCTACAGCATCAAAGTTTATGCTTAATAATCCAGGTAAAAAAATCCAAAGTTCAGTCAGGTCATCTGGATGGTTTCTTTGTTGTTGAGACGTTTCGTCCTTCATCCAAAGGACTTCATCAATCCGAGGAGCCTCAACAAACTGAGTCCCACAAGCAGCAACACCCACATAGTAGACCAACCAGTTTACTGGTGATGAGATGGTTTCTGGGGCCTGCCTTCTCCCCTGTCAACTCATCTGAGGCAGCCATAGCCAAAGTGGTTCAAAACATCAAAGTTCATGGACTGATGAAGCCCTTTGGATGAAGGACAAAACATCTCAACAAAAAATAAACCATCCAGATGACCTTACTGAACTTTGTTGGCTTTTCTGCAGCATTTCTGTCGTAACAGGCTGGTGCTGGTAAACCCAGTGGTGCAGGCAGTCAGTCGAGGAGTCAGGATGAATATTAGATAAAGAATTTATTGACAAAAACAAAAGGCTGTCAGGGCAGAAAAACTTACATATATTATCTTGGAGAACACAGGGAGCAGACCAGGACATCACCAGTGGACAGATAATGCCAGGACACAGGGAAGACAAATACACCAGCTTAAATACACAAAACACCAATTAGACAAAGTGAAGGCACCTGTGAACAATCACAGATGCCAAAGACAGAGACTGAGGATGCAAGACATAAACATGACACAAGATGGAGCCAGACACTAAGGAAACACAAACCCTACAATTTCCTGACTTCTATAAGTCTGCATATAGTTACAGCAATATGTAACACAGCATGAAAACATTAGTAATGCATTCTGAAGTCTTTTGCAGAGGAAGATGACGACCGTCACTCTGCTGATACCAAGCTGTCAGGTGAGTGGGGAAAACACTTTATATTGATTTAGAAACCTTTTTTAGATGTAAGTTTTGTAAACTTGACATCAAGAAGACAGCAATATTGGAGGTTTTACTTTAAATGTTTTGGGTAATACTTTTGTACCTGCAGCTGATGTTGCCAGTCTGTACAGCCAAGCAGTCGGGGCGTCGTACGAGCAGTCTGAAGTTTCAGACGACACCGACATGGATGCGGACAGTTTGGATGGATCGCAGCAGTATGTATGCTCATAAAAAACATAAATGAGTTGAAGTCAACATCCAAATCTTTCAACCTCCTATTTGTTTTTCAGTTCTTCTGACAGGAAGAGTCTGAAATGGAGTGAAAGACTTACTCAACACAGGTGCAAAGAATTACCCACCCAGGCTTGGACATGGGTTTGAGTTTACCTCTTGATTTAGCAGATTCATCCAGTTAAAAAGTCAGTTTTCATCAGATGCTACCTCCAGAGTTTGTGAGTTGATAAGGTGGTGTGGGATCAGTTTGGGAGTCCCATCCCACAGCAGTGCGTTACCAAGCTGCTCAGCAGCATAAGGAGGAAGTGCCAGTCTGATGTGGCTGTGTATGGTTCTTCCACATGCTACTGGGTCCCCTGCATGTTAAAAAAAAAGTTAAATTAATCAAAGTTCATGCTCAATAATCCAGGTATAAAATCCAACAATGTTCAGTCAGGTCATCTGGACAGTTTCTTTTTTTTGCTGAGATGTTTTGTCCTTCATCCAAAGGACTTCTTCAATCTGAGGAGCCACCAAACAAAACTGATTCCCACAACCAGCATACACTTCATATTGGGAAAAAACAGTTTGCTGGTGCTAAGATGGCCTCCGGGGCCCACCCTCTTCCCCATCAACTCCTCTGAGTCAATCGTAACAAAGTGGTTCAAAACACCAACGTTCATGCTCAATAATCCAGGTATAAATGACCTGACTGAACATTGTTGGATTTATACCCTATTGAGCATGAACGTTGGTATTTTGAACCACTTTGTTATGACTGACTCAGAGGAGTTGACGAGGGAGAGGGCAGGTCCCAGAGGCCATCTTAGCACCAGCAAACTGTTCATTTCCTCCATGGAGTGTATGCTGTTTGTGGAAATCAGTTTGTTTAGTGGCACCTCAGATTGAAGAAGTCCTTTGGATGAAGGACGAAACGTCTCGGCAAAAAAAAAGAAACCGTCCAGATAACCTGACTGAACATTGTTGAACAAGTTAAACTGCCAACGCATCTTGTTTTTATTTATTTATTTAACTATAATGGTCTATCTCATGCTGCTGTTTTCATTCATACCCATCTCATCACCACAGACTGATGTTCAGGCTGCTGTTGTTACGCCGTACTGTGTTACTTTATTATTGTTTAGCGCATATCTTAGATCCTTATACACTGTTTCTTTCTATCATTTATATTTTTGCAATTGTTGCGTGTAACTGGGACCCTGTGTACATAATTTGGTTCCACCTCATGTACCACATGTGATGCAAATGACAATAAACTTGACTTGAACTTGAACTAATTTGATAAAAGACACCAAATAAGAGTCAACGGTAGAATAAGATGCTTGGCAGAGAATGTTTGGTAAGTTTTTCACGAGCCTGAACTCTGCTGCTCAACCCACAAATACAAATCCTCATAAATGTGGCACCATTAAAGGAGAAATTAGCAACGGTATAAGATTTAATGCCAAGCCTTGTTACAACAGAGAAATAATCAACCACAAATGTCCTTATTCTTTGTGCTATATAAATGTATATGAAGTGTATTTGTATCATTAAAGTATTTATTTTTGTATGAATGTGTACTTTAGACTGGAGCTCAGTGAGGAGAAGACTTGCAGAGAGTCGCTGAGGAAGAAGATCGTTGTTCCTTATTTCCATCCAGAAAACTTTACCTTATTCCAAGTACTAAGTTTATTTTCATTTGTACATCGTGTACTCCATTGATGTTTGTGTTTTTAGATCAATGTCGGGCAGTTTTTTTTTTGTTTTTTTAATGTGGGGCAGAAAAAGATTATTCGCACGTGTTTCTCCAGAGTCTGCTGCATTCCCAAATATCCAACGTTGGAAGCCGACCTACAGATCTGCCCCAGTCAGACAGTCCGGACTCCGTCATTGAAGCCCCCCTACAAGAGAGCAGTAAGCTGTTAATGTGTCGCCATTTAATAGGAGCTACAAAACAAACTGTTTTTTTTTTACATCAAACTAAAACTATATATATATATATATATATATATATATATATATATATATATATATATATTGTACTGCGTATAATGACAATAAAGGCATTCTGATTCTTCTGATTCTGATATATAAGATTGACTCAATAAAACATATTTTATGTTTGTCGCTGCAGACCCACCACCCTTAAACCCAACTCCATCTGAGTCAGAAAGGTAACAACAAAACCGATGTTACAGATGTTTTTAACAGTTTCATTGGTGGTGGTGGTGGGGTGGTGTTTCTGTGTTTTTAGGTTTGTTTTTATGACACTTGTTCATTTTTGTTTCCAGGAGGGCAGAAAGAGACAAGATGCCTGAAAAAAGACCCACGAACCCCACAATGCAGTTTGATGGTTTGTTCCTCGTGTTAACCTCCTTTTGTATTCTTTAAGTCACGGTAATCTCATTAATAATAATAATGATATACCATTACAGTGATGGAAAACAATTGGCTACAGTAGTCCCTCACTACTTTGCGGTTCATTTATCGCAGACACTATCGCAGTTTTTCAAAATAAGACTGGACATGACACACAATTGGCTGATTGATGGATGAGCCGCACGATCGGCATGTAATTTTTATTTAAAATAAATTATTTAAAATTATTTAGCACCTGCTGCACATTTGTGCAGCCCTTACTGCAAGATAAGCTTCTTGCTGCAGCTGATCAGCTGAGCTCCATGCAGAGCGGAGAAGTGGGCGTGGCCAAGAGCGCTTGGAGGTGGCTGAGAGCAACCGAGGCAGAGAGCTAAAATCATGACATTCTGTGCTCTTTTAGAGCGTTTAGAGTTTAGAAACATTGTTTAGAATATTGCAAGAGTGTGTAAAGGATTTAAAACACCTATATATATATATATATATATATATATATATATATATATATATATATATATATATATATATATATACACTTTAATTTTGATTAAAAGCATAAGTTCATGAAACTAATATCCAATTTCTGCATTAAATGGTACAAAGAGATTTGGACTAAAAGCAGTTTTGCTGGGTTCATAAGAGTGTTAGAAATTATTGAAAATACTTAAAAGTTAATGTGAGATTAGCTAAAAGTTTTTAAAACTACAGTAGTCTCTCGCTACTTTGCAGTTCTTTTATCGTGGACTCGCACTTGCGGTTTTTCAAAGTAAGATTGGACATGACACACAACTGGCTGGTTGACGGATGAGCCACACGATGAGCATGGAATTTTTAAAAATATAAATCATTATTTATTAATTATTTTAATTATTTAGCACCTGCCTCGTGTGAAGTTCAGTCTGGATGTTATGCAGCTATAAACATGTTTTCTGTGATTTATTTCCAGGGCAAAGCAGCAGGTCAGTCCAGGTGGACGTCACTGGAAGTCCCACACAGACTAAAGTCAGACCAACCTGCGTCCTCAACTCCAAAACCTACAGCGAACCAGACCAACGAGTAAATCTGAGCACGCATTAAAAATCCTGAAATATCTGCATTTACCCCTCAAAGGAACGTGAACAAACTTACATAAGCACTTATGTCCATTAAGAGAATATTAAAGAGATAGTTTAAAGTTTTTGAAGTGGAATGCGAAAAGATTATGAATAAACAATATCTCACTTGTTATAGATAGCTCTTTGAATGACGTCAGTTTTAAGAAATGGAGTTTAATTTTAGCCAGATTGATGAGCTAATGGCTAGTCCAAGCAGGACTGAGACCAAAGTGGATTGCTGCCATCTTAAAACACCATCCATACATCCATACATCCATCCATTCATTTACCTGCATCTTCCTTTTTGGGTCTCGGGGGTCACTGGTGCCCATGTCCACTGTGCGAGAGGCGGGGTACACCCTGGACAGGTCTCCAGTCCATCACAGGGACACATGGAAACAAACAACCATTCACACTCTCACACACCTAGGGACAATTTAGAGTTACCAATCCGTCTAACATGCATGTTTTTGGTCTGTGGGAGGAAACCGGAGTACCCAGAGAAAACCCACGCATGCACGGAGAGAACATGCAAACTCCACCCAGAAAGGCCCCCCCAGCTGGGATTTGAACCGGTGACTTTTTTGCTGAGAGGCAACAGCTCTACTACCAACTGAACCACTGTGCCGCCCTTTACACAACTTCAATTAGAACATTTTTTTCCTTGGGTTCATGCTCACACTGTTGTAAATTGTAACCCCACCACCAGTTTAGCAAACTTCGGTGACTGTGGGAAGAATATTATGATCTTCCTACAGAAAGGGCCCCACCTGCACCAGAAGTGTTACAGCTAGCTGCTGCTTCCACTACTCACACAAAAAATAAAGATTTTTATTTAGATAAATGTGGAGATGTTTCAGGACAGCAGTGATCCACGTTAGCCTGGGCTACACTCAGACTAGCCTTTAGCTCATCGATGTGGTCAGATTTAAGACGCCTCAAAGAGCTATCTACAACAGGTGAAATGGTAATTGTTCATAATTTCTCCACAGAACCCCTAAATCAAAAGCTCTGAATTTGTGTAACAATAAATAAGAAATATCCTTGAATACCAGTTGATATACGAAGGTGTGCACGGTATAAATAAAAGTAATCACTGCAAAAATACAAATGCAGGCAGCAGCAGGAAGATCCTGTGATGTAATATTGACGCAGACTGATCTGTTTTTCCCGTCATAAACCAAATCCGTTTGTCACTAACACGTTTGTTTGCTGTGCCCCCTGTTCCAGTTCCTGACGGTGGAGGAGCCGGTGAAGAGGAAGTGTCGAACAGTTTCCCTCACTGGTTCAGTAGTGAGGGGCTTCCAGCTTCACCCGTCGAGCGTTGACTTCGGTACGCTGCAGGAGGGCACCTCGTCGACCATTACTGTGATTCTGAAGAACGTGGGTGTTGATATGTGCAGGTACAGCGTCGAACGGTTTCCACTGGAACATGTATACTGTAGTTTTCGGACTATAAGGCGCATTAAGCGAAACAAAACGGATAAGTCAAATTTTATTTAACTCATTCACAGTAACCACATAAAGTCGGTTCGAGGTCAGTAAGCACAACCAGAATTAATACATAAGGCACACCAGATTATAAGGCTCACTGTCAAGTTTTAATAATAATAATTATTATTATAATGCATTTAATTTGTTTAGCCATTTTGAGAAAATTAAAGGATTTTAAGTGTGTCTTATAGTCCGAAAAATATGGTATTTTATATTTCATTGCATTGGCTGTAGGGATGCACGGATCCACTTCCGATCCCGATACTTGAATCTAAATATCGTCCGATACCGATCCAGTTCCGATATCATGATCATCATTGATTTTATATGAGGCTGTAATAATCTCCTCTCAAGTACAATTTGTACAAATATATGCATGCATGTCCAAAAAGGCAACTTGAGGTAAGTTTTATTAATGTTGGATAAGTTTTAAAGTTAGAATTCAATTCTGCTAACACAAAACATGTTTTGTTTTGTTTTATTCCTAGTTTTAACGTGGATATTAAAGTGATTAAGTGATTGTTTAAAGTTATTTTATTTTATTTTTTAATTAAGGGTCAGATATAAGATTTTTCTTCTTTCTGCACTCTTTTCATTCAATGTTTTTTTTTTTTTTTTGAGTAATTTGTTTTGTTTCTTTTAAATGAATGAATAAATGAATAAAATAAAATGTTAAATGGCTTCAAACATCTGCTAAGTTCATGACATAAACCAACAGACATGTTCCTGTTTTTAGTATTTTACATCACTTTATAATGTAGCTGTTTTTGT
>NC_056498.1:34414938-34426287 GCF_014905685.2 Nematolebias whitei
ATTTTTTTTATGATTGTCTACTGTTGTACTGATAAATATCTCCTGGAGGGTAAACTATATCTTGGCTGCAAATATCAAGCTGCAAAATCCTTTGTTTTCTAAAACTGATACCAGTTGGTCATTAATTACGATGAAGTTTAGCAACTTCTCTGTAAACATTTGAGCTCCGGGGCTTCGGCTATGTGTTTTTCTTGTTCAGTCCGGAGAAGGCAGTCTGATTTCGGTCAGCCGCGCTCAGTCTGTTCCTCCTCAGACAAGGACAGACTGAGCGGGTCAGACTGAGCGTGGATGACCGAAATCAGACTGCCTTCTCCGGACTGAACAAAAATAACAGACCGCTGAAGCCCCGGAGCTCAAATGTCCTTCGTAAAACTAACTTTACCGCGGTTTAATATGGCGCTATGGCTCTGTAGACATTGCACATTGCTGTCTTGTATTGTGGTGTTTCTAGTGTAAAATACTTCCACACAGCGGACATGTTTCGATGAAAAGTTGGTTAGCTGTTAGCCACAGTGCTGCTAACTCAGCCCTCACGTTGTAGCTGGCTGCAAACTATGAAATGGATTTCCTGAATGTGAAGCGGGTCTTATTACTCTGGGTTCATGAGACACGCCGCCGTTCAGGAAATCCATTCCATAGTTTGAAGCCAACGTGCATCATGGATCGGAAATATTGGCAGGTTGGATCGGAAAATCCGATACGTAAATTATGCTGGTATCGGAGCCCGATACGGATACTGGATCAGATCGGCCCCATCCCTAATTAGCTGTCTTACCCTGTGTCGAACCAAAACTCACAACAAAGTGTCGACCTTTCTCTACATTCTTGATCTTTATGACCATTATTTGCACAAATGTTTGGTAAAGTCCTTGTATTTATTTCTTGTGGATGAAGATTGAAGCCAAACTGGAGCTTACTTCATTATACAAAGTTCAGTCAGGTCTGGATGAAGGATGAAATGTCTCAACAAAAAACAGAAACCATCCAGATGACCCGACTGAACTTTGTTGGATTTTCTTCCTGGATTATTGAGCATTAACTTTGATACTTCATTATATGTGACATATGACCGTGTCATCTGCATACAATTAGGCCTGTCGCAATAAACAATAAATCAATTAATCACATGATAAATTAAAATTATCGACCTCATTTTCATTTATCAGCTTTATCGTTTCTTCGTGTCTCTTTCTACTGAAGACGCTGGATGACAAAAGACTCAACTCCGTTGCTCTTCACTGACCCCTCCTTTTCTCTTCTCTTTAAAATCTGTTTTAATGATCCGAAATCACGTTTTTGGATCATTAACAGCAGCTAATCTGAGAAGCTAAGCTACGAGCTAAGCTAACAGGCCGACCTTGGGGAAACAACCTCCGTCCTGCCGAAGCTCCAAAATCCACAGTTGAAACCTGTGCCTTTGTCTAAAAAGTTGTTTTTCCTCTGCAAAAAGAAGTTGAGAACTTGTTTACTGATTTTTTTTTATTAAAAGCTTTGTGTGAAAAATGCTATACTAAAGAGCTCAAACCACACCGAGCGTCTGCCATTCTGAGAACCGAAAAACAGGAAGGAGAGACAGCCCATGTCACGTCAAGGGGCCTCCCTCCCATTTTTCCTAAAGACATGCTGCTCACTCCCTCACTATCCATCCTTTGGTTCAAACAGTCTTATACTGCCATCCGGTGGTCAAAAAAGGTACTGCACATAAAATTTACCAACATTTCTTCTTAAATTTGACAATAATTACTAATTATTGTCAAATTTCAAACAATATTATCGTTTATCACAATAATTTCTGAGACAATTAATCGCCCAGCAAAATTATCGTGACATGCCTACATACAATAAAACGTCAACATCATCGTAGAATATTATTTTGATACAACCTGACTGATAATACTCCTGTTGGCTCAGGCACCCAGTGAAGACAACGTACCATCAGTCCAAACTCGGATATGATTTGATGGATAAACTTTGAGCCATTCTACTGTTAGTTCTGAAAACTTTTGTAAACAGAACAGAATAACTGACCGAGTCTAAAGCTGCACTCAGCTACTCCTTCTTTGTCTAAACTAGCTTTATGTTCCTAAAATTAGCATGTGCACAAACAAGAAAGGCGACAGCAAATAAGAGAAGCATGTTTATCTGCACTCAGATTTCTTTAAATGTGCCTTTTGATATTTAAAAATGAGAACTCTGGTTTGATTAAAGCTGTAGGTCACCTTCAAGTTTGACCTGTAGATAATTGTGGGTTATTTCATTTTGTCACCGCCAGGTTTCGTGTGAAACAGCCTCCAGCTGCCACCGGCCTCCGAGTCCTCTACAATCCGGGGCCCGTGAGTTTCCATCCAAAACATTCAGTATCCAAATATTAGGCTGTTCCACATCGAAAGGGTTTGATTTTACTTTATAGAAGAAAACGCGTCACAAGTTGCGTTATGTCTCACTTTTTGGTGAGTAAAACCGTGGTCATGTGCTGCGTAGGTGGCTGCAGGTTTGCACGTGGAGCTGAAGGTTCAGCTGTTCGCCACGTGTGCAGCTCAGCTGGGCGGAGCCAAACAGAACAGGTTCATCTTTCAGAACATCGTCAACATCCACACTGAAACAGACATTCTCCACCTTCCTGTCACTGCTGATATCCTTTAAGTACTGAAAACGAACGCGTGAGCCAAGAACTAAAACTGTTTAAATGACGTGCGTTAGCAAAATGAGTTTCATTAGGAATTTTTCAATACTAAGTTATAATTTTCAAATCCTATCGCAAAAGTTTAAAGATGATACTTAAATAGTTTGATACTCATCACCTGGAAACAAGCTAGTTGTGTGAATGTTTATGAAGTGTTCACTCTATTGTGATCCGTTTTTCTTCTGTACGTTTTTCAGCATCTTTCTTGTTCCACAATTTTTGTGCTATTTCAACAAATCATTAATCAAAAACTTTCAGCTGTTTCAGGACAATCCTGCTATGACTTTTGGTATTGGTGCAACTTTAGCTTTTTGAACTATTTAGCCTTTTCTGTTATTTTTTTCCTCATAGAAAATGAATCGAGCTCATTTTACATCTACAACCTTTTACTGCTCCTTTCACATTTTGTTCTAGTTCAGCTTTGTACAAACTTAAACTTTTTTCCAGCTACTTTCGGCTGTTTTTTCAGTTTTTCATTCTCCTTTCAGCTTATTTATACAGGTTTCGGCTTTTTCTGCTATTTCAGCTACTATTTAGCTGCTTTTATGCTAACTTGCTTTTTTTTGGCTAATTCAAAATTTTTTGCATTAATTTCAACATTTTTCAGCCCAGTTCAGCAAAAATTTGTTCTTTCCACTTCATCTGGTAATTTAACTCTCTCTCTGCATTTTTTTTTAGCTACTTTCAGCTGCTTTTTACTTATTTCAGCTTTTTTCCACTAATTTCTGCTTCTTTCAGCAAACAAGTTCTTTCTGCTTTCTTTGGCTAATTTAAGCTTGTTCTACCTTTTCAGCTTCTTTTTTTTTTTAATCATTTTTTAGCTAATTTAAGCTTTTTTCAGACAAATTCCAAATTTTTCATGGTAATTTCTGCTATTTTCAGCCTAATTAACTTCTTTTTGCTAGTTTCAGCTTGTTATGCTATTTCAGCTACTATTTAGCTGATTTTGTGCAAAATTTAGGTTTTTTAGCTATTCCAACATTTTTTATCTAATTTCAGATCCCACTTTTTTCTGGTATTTTATGCTTCCTTCAGCCTTTTTGGCTACTTTTTGCTAAATTCAACTTTTTTTTTTAGCTAATTTACTAACTTTTTGTTCTCATTTCTGCTTATTTAAACCTAATTCAGCAAAAATGTTTTCATTATGCTTTCTTCTGCCAACTTAGGCTTGTTCTTCCATTTCAGCATGTTTTTTTAATCTAATTTCAGCTGATCTTCAGCAAGTTCTTCAACAATAAGCATTCACGCTGCATTTTCACAGTAAATGTAATTTTTCTATTTTCGTTTACGGGAGTTGTTTAAAAACTGGATTTTTATTAGTCTAAAGTGAAATCATCAGGAATTCCAGTCCTACTTTTAAAAAAGGGAATCCGCAAACTTCACTTTGATGCCAAACATTATACGAAGGGATTTCCAGGCACTAAGGCAGTCCTCAGAGAAAAATGGTCAGTTTCAAAGACGATTAACAGGATTTGACTTTGACAGAACTGTTTAAAAGTTGTTGTTTTTTAATTTAAGTTAAATTATGACGATTAGGTAAATGCTTTTTTTAACTGGGCTTACCAGATGGTGCTTTATGGATTTGTTCTTACGCAAATCTCAATTCCGCTAAAATATTTTCACGTTTTTCCACTGCAGCCCGTGCTCATTCATTGGCAACACGGGTCATACGTGTTCACATGTAATGAAACTCTCATTAGACATGTCCAACTTAAAGAGTTGAAAGGAAAAGTGGCTTTGTCACAGATTTCAGAGTGTGGGGAGGAAACAAACAGTGGCACTTGTCCTTACATGGTTCTACTAATCCTTTCCGAGAGATTTTATGAAGAGGAGTACAGCAGCGTGCACAAAAAGAGGAGCTCCAACGCTGTACGGGCGCACAGTTGGTCAGAAAATCACTCCGATGAGCCGGCACCCTTCTGACCACCAGTCCTCCAGTAGAACAGGTCAGTGTCGTGCAATCAAAAGATCTAACCTGCTCAAAATCCAGACAAGAGTGTGTAAAGTATTTTGTTAATTCCAGGAACAATATGGACCATTTCTACAGTCCAATCTTCAAATTTCACCTCTGTCTCCAGATTCAACTCTGGACTTTACTATTATTTTGGAAATAAATAATAAAAAAATGTGACAAGTGGGTATTCTGCTTAAGATTTTGTATTTCTTGTTCTTTTATGCCTGTAAACTACAGGTGGATTGTTAAATTAATTGTAGATTATTAATCATAAATAATATCAGTGCATTAGTTATAATATTATTATTATTATTATTTAACTTTGAAATTAATGAGTTTAGTTGAATACAAATTTCTGTTAAGGGTACATACAGTTTAAGTCTTAAAGTTTGGAATTTGTTTTTAGTATTTTCCAGGTATGGACAAAAGAAAATAGTTTAGATGAACATGAGTTCCAGCCTCTTTCCCTTTTCCTAAAGATAAAATCAGATTATTATTATTAGTAAATAGACTGTACTTATATAGCACCTTCCTGTTTGATCAAGACACTCAAAGCGCTTTACATCACAATCAGTGTCCTCGTTTACCCATTCATACGGCACTCGACTAGATCGCTACAAAGCTCATGGAACAAACCTTTCTAAAGACTAATCAGCGCTTTAGATCAACAAAGTCCATGCTCAATAATCCAGGTGTATAATCCAACAATTTTCAGTCAGGTCATCTGGACGGTTTCTTTAGATCACGTTCATACACCGATGAAACACAAATCGGAGGCAATGAGGCGTTCAGTGTCTTGCCCAGGGACACTTCGGCATGTGACTGCTGGTGGATTTGAACCCCCAACTCTTGCATTAGAAGACGACTGCTCTAACCACTCAGCCACAGCCGCCCTAAGCACCTTTTAAATGCGTCATTTATCAGTGTATACAACTTAAACGTTAGTCTATACCTAAAGAACAATCACAGGCCACTTTATAAGGTACACCTTGCCTGAGCTCACCCTTTTGCCTTCAGAACTGCCTTAATCTTTCATGCCATAGATTCAACAAGTTGTTGGAAACAATCCTCATTGATTATGGTTCTTATTGACATGAACGCATCACGCTGTTGCAGCATCTCCTGTTCCACCGCATCCCAAACACGCTCGACTGGATTGAGATCTGGGGACCATGGAGCCACTGGAGTTCAGTGAATGAAGACTCTCCATGCCAGGAAATGTGCTTCCAATCTCGTATTGTCCATTTTAGGTGAGCCTGTTCTAACCTGACAGGAGAGGCACCTGGTGTGGTCCGCTGCAGCCCATCTGCTTCAAAGTTGGACGTGTTGTGTGTTCAGAGATGGACCTTGTTTGCAATGTGTAGGTTTTTGAGCTACTGTCGCCTTTCTGTCATCTCAAACCAGTTTGCCCATTCTCCTCTGACATTATCAAATCTTTTCACAAATGTCACTCATTGGATATTTTCTTGTCTTTGGATCATTCTCTTTATACCCTACACATGGCTGTGCAAGAATCCCAGTAGATCAGCAGTTTCTGAAAGACAGAACAGCCCATTTGGCACCAACAACCACGCTACATTCAAAGTCACTTAGCCCTCCTGCTGCCCTTGGGTTAAGGCTTCTCAATATCCTCTTTGTTCTTCATTCTGGTGCCTGGTTTGAACTTCAGCAAGTTACATTAATCATCTATACATCTAGTTGCTGACTTGTGGTTGACTGGTTAGCTGGATTGTCCAAATGTACCTAATAAAATGGCTGCTGAGCGCATTAGCTGTTCTCTATTTTACTCTAAACTAATGTTTTGTTTAAAGAGACACAAACCTTGCGATCAAGACCGTAAACCTGTGGGGTTTTTCTTTAAATTTCACCCTAAACGTTTAAAGTTGTTTTTTTTTCGACGGGTTTGCAGTTACTAATGTAAACGTACAGCAAATGTTTCTACGATAGGGAGACCAGATGTCCCCGATTTCTGGGTACAGTCCCCATTTTGAACGACCTGTAATAGGGTGACCAGTTGTCCCGATTCCCAGGGACAGTCCCCGTTTTGGACGACCTGTAATAGGGTGACCAGTTGTCCCGATTCCCAGGGACAGTCCCCATTTTGAACGACCTGTAATAGGGAGACCAGATGTCCTGATTCCCAGGGACAGTCCCCGTTTTGGACGACCTGTCCCCGGCTAAAGCTGTCCCTGGAAATGTCCCCGATTTTAGCGTTTTCTGAATTAGAAAAAAAATGTTGCATAAAGACTGTTATCACAGTGGCCGGGTAGAAAGTGTGAGTGAAAAATGTTATGTCCAACAATAGCTATTACTGTAGCTGTTAACATTACAGACAGAGAAGAAGAGCCGAGCACGCCACCTTTAAAACAAAAGAAGAAGAAGTGCAGCACAAGCTCGTCACCAACGGGGAGTTCTCCTGTGATATGGTACGTGTGAACCGATTTATTTAGTTTGAACTGGGCTGATCCTAGCTGTGATGAACTTTTGGTTTGTGGAAGGAAGTTTCTAGTGGTGTCAGCTGTGCCCAGGTGTAAAAAAATGGGCTTCAGTAGAGCTGGACAATAATTAGATATCAATATAAATTACGATACAATTTTATTCAAAAACGGTGATATGAGTTTTAAGCACATTTTTGATATTTCGATATACATTACGCTAGGACTACAGCGTTTCACTGACGCATCACTTCAAGACGAACAGAAAAACCCGCGACACAACTACGTAAGTGCGTGGTGACGTACACCACAGCTCGAAGGAGTCAGTGGTAGCAGGCTAGGCTAGGCTAAGCTAGACTAAGCTTCAACGCGCGGTAAGTTTTCACTTCAAAATGAGTGTCCATGACCGTCAGAATGTGACTGAACAAGCTTTCACAAGCGAAGAGAAAGCAGACGACATCACTGATAAGAGAGGGAAGACTAGTTCGGTGGTGTGGAAGTGGTTCGGCTAAGTGTGCTGCAAAATGTGACGGAGAGTGATTCCAACTAGCGGTGGGAACACATGAACTTGTTCCACTCGATAGAATATGCTGAGTCAGAAGATGAAGAACAATAAAAGTTTGAACCAACGTGTCCCTGAAACATCACCCCAGCTGTATCAGAAGAGAAACCCATGCAACACGTTGTTGTTTAAAGTTAAAACTTAATATTGACAAAGTTGAGTTTTATGTTTATTTGACGGTGATTTCAAATTTCTTTGAAGTCTAAATACAAATAAAAGGTGAACATTAATTTATTTGTACAGTTTTTCTGAGGCTTTTATATTGTTTATATCGATATCAGAATTATATCGTTATCAACCGAAATTAAGAAATGTATCGTGATAACATTTTTGGCCGTATCGTCCAGCCCTAGGCTTAGGTGTGTTTGTCTGGACGTATGAAAGTTCCTCAGTGATGGAAACTGAATGAACTGGATGGAAAATGATGAGGAGGGAAAAATTATCACCTGCTTAAATGTGCATTTCTTCCGTTCTATGAGCTTGGAGCTCCAAATAAATATAGGTTTTTGATAAATATAAGATTTTTGGCATTTCATCAGCGGAGGAAACTAGTTAAATAATTAGAGGCCTTGCCGAACCGTATTTGTTCACCCTTTCTTCGTGAACGAATCCATTCCACTTGATTAATGGGAGAACACTCAAATCACTTGTTGTGCCGTACTCTAAAGTAGTTATTGAAGCAAGCGTTTACTTATGGAGGTAAACGTAGATGTTAACCCGTTAAAATACACCAGAATGCAGGAAATGGCATCTCCTTTATTCAACATTTTCTGGGGGAGGACCACCAAACCCCCCACCAGTGTGTCCCCTCCACATTACAAATGCTTCTGACACCAATGGCCACCATGTTGCTAGGACAAGTACGTATATGGTGTTCAAAATGCGCTCAATTTTACTCACTATCGGTGGTTTGCTAATTGGGGTGATGGTGGCCTGGGATGGTATCAAATTCCTGGCCTGGATAAGTAGTGGAGATACCATTTAGTATTATTACAAACAATACCCTGTTAACTTGCGGGATGCCACAAGGCTCAGTTCTGGGTCCACTTTTGTTTTCCTTTTATATTATCCCACTTGCCGGCATTATTCAATTCTTTTCTGATATTTCCTATCACATTTATGCTGATGACAGTCAATTGTATTTTTCGTTTAGACCACACCAGCTGGATAAATTGGCCATCCTTGTCCAATGTTTGTCCTGTATCAGTGACTGGCTTGCCAGTAACTTCTTGGTTTTAAACACCAGTAAGACAGAGACTTTGATTACCGCTCCGAGTCATCTTCACCCAAAAATCAATCAGAAAATAGCCTCTTTCTGCCCAGTAGCCAAATAAAAAATTTAGGAGTCACATTTGACTCATCATTAGGCTTTGAGTCTCACATTAGGGCTATTTCCCGTTCTTGTTTCTTTCATTTAAGAAACATTTCTAAAATACGACCTATGGTCTCCAGAGTTGACCTTGAGAAAATTATTCACACTTTTGTATCATTGCGTCTGGACTACTGTAATGACCTTTTTACCTGCCTGGACAAGTCTTCTGTTTCATGCCTACAAGTAATACAGAACGTAGCTGCCAGACTTCTCACCAAATCCAGTATATACTGACACATCACTCCAGTTCTATATTCACTATACTGGCTCCCAGTTGAGTTTAGAATCCGTTTCAAAGTTCTTGTGCTGACGTACAGAGCTTTAAATGGCCATGCTCCTGTGTATCTTTGTCAGCTTTTAACCAAATACTCTGCTGCTCGTGGCCTTCGCTCCCGGTCACAGAACCTCTTGGATGTTCCACGTACGCAGCTGAAAACTAAAGGGGACCGGGCCTTTCAGTCAGTGGCTACAAGGCTGTGGAACAGTTTGCCCCTTCAACTTCGTTCTGCTGACTCTGCTTTCAAAAAGCAGCTGAAAACACTTTTAATCTCCCAGGCTTTTATGTCATGATTTTATTGTGCTTCTTGAAGTTCTTATGCTTGTTTTATTCTTTGTATATTTTAGCGTTGATTTTTATTGTACAGCGCTTTGTGATTTTATGTCTGTGATAAGCGCTCTAAAAATAAACTTTACTTACTAAATCCTGTGGTGTCTTTACTTCCCTCTGCGGGGCAAACGTCTGTATATACCAGAACACAACAGTTCCATTAGTGAAGTTCAGGATTGTCTGTCAGTAGCAGAAAACGGAGGAGCCTAAATCAGCTCTTGTTAAATAAAAGAAGCAAAAACCCAAAGTATGTTTAGTTGACTTTAAAAAGTAAATATAATAGCAGCAGTACATGGTTTTTATAAGTGTTATTTTCCACTACTGACAGAAATTAGTTTTGACTGTGTGTGATAAATAAACAAAATGTAACAATAATAAGTCTGAAAAATTGATAATTATAGACTTGAAGGGGCACTTTTTAAATAGGGAGGATGAATAAGGGGTCTGGGCTAAAACCCCCATTGTTTCAAGACCCTAAAAACGCCCCTGGTTGAGATACACATTCCTACTGCTACATTTGATTTTTATTATTTAAACATAAATAAATGTGTAAAACCGTAAAATGTCCCCGTTTTTAAATTTCATCTTGATAAGATTTTATTATTTTTGGTCTCCGAGCTGGAAATGTTCTACAAGGACACAAAACTGTCCCATTAGGTCAAGTGTTTTTTTTTTTTTTTTTCATCGACCCGCTCTGGGCTCGTGTCCGGTTAACTCGTGCGCTGTTGTGTCGGTCACGCGCGCTCTCGTGCCACCGAACGTTTGAGCTCGTTGAGCGCGAGCGCCGTAACCGTTGAGTGAGAGCGAGCCGCTTCGTTGAACTGAACGCTGCTGCTGCTTCTCCTCCTTTTGTTTTTTCTCTTTGACCGGAGAACCGAAGAATGGCGCCGGTTCGACGCCAGCAGTGAAGCGGGTCAGCTCCGGGAGGACGAGGCGCGGGAAGGACACGGCCAGCAGATGCCGCTTCTCCTCGTTTGCCGCAGGCCCCGCCATCGTCGTCGTGAAATCGGATCCCGACTTGCGGCGGCGGATGGGGTGACCGAGCTCCCTGCTGCTGCTCCTCCGGGGAGGACTCTCCTCCTCCTCCTCCTCCTCCTCCTCCTGCCTTCGGACGGTACCTGCTGGGTGGGAGCCGCCTGAGGAAGACGAGAGGGGCGAAAAATGCAGACGGAGGAGGAGACGGCCGCTGCAGAAGAGCCCATCTTGGAGGAAGGGTCGGGACGAGAGCAGGTAAGAAGAGCGGCTTTACGTTTGTTTACTTTCTGACTGGTTCGTGTCTTTACTGGTGCCAAACCAGCACCTGCTTCACCAGCACACGAGCTTTCTGCCAACACTGCCGCTTTTATTCCTTTAACATCAGGGTTTCTCCGTGCAGCAAGGACACACAGGAGCACCGTGGGTTTATTTTTACTAATTAGGAGTCGGTTTCATCACAACCATCAAACCCAGAGTCAACCTTTATACTGGTTAGTGTCCAGAGTCAACCTTTATTTATACTGGTTAGTGCCCAGAGTCAAGCTTTATACTGGTTAGTGTCCAGAGTCAACCTTTATACTGGTTAGTGTCCAGAGTCAACCTTTATTTATACTGGTTAGTCTCCAGAGTCAACCTTTATTTATACTGGTTAGTGTCCAGAGTCAACCTTTATACTGGTTAGTGTCCAGAGTCAACCTTGATTTATACTGGTTAGTGTCCAGAGTCAACCTTTATACTGGTTAGTGTCCAGAGTCAACCTT
>NC_056498.1:34426387-34455264 GCF_014905685.2 Nematolebias whitei
CCAGAGTCGACCTTTATTTATACTGGTTAGTGCCCAGAGTCGACCTTTATTTATACTGGTTAGTGCCCAGAGTCAACCTTTATTTATACTGGTTAGTCTCCAGAGTCAACCTTTATTTATACTGGTTAGTCTCCAGAGTCAACCTTTATTTATACTGGTTAGTGTCCAGAGTCGACCTTTATTTATACTGGTTAGTCTCCAGAGTCGACCTTTATTTATACTGGTTAGTGTCCAGAGTCAACCTTTATTTATACTGGTTAGTCTGAGTCACGTGGACTCATTTACAAGAGAGACCTGTTTTAGACAACATTTAAAGGATTCAAGGTTCTTTATTTGTCAATCGCACCTCGTGGTACATGTGGTGGAACGAAATTATTTACACAGGGTCCCAGTTACATCCAACAATAAAATGTAAAAGAAAAACAGTAATAACATTTAAGATATGAACTAAAAAAACAACATTAACTAAATATACACTAAGCACTAATAGCATAAAAACATTACGCCGAACAGCAGCACGGACATGAGTCTGTGTGAGCAGATAAGCAGCAACATGAAACAGATCAGCAGCAACATGATGTAATTTTTTTCACAGTGATTATTCTGGTTAGAGATTCATGAGTCTAACAGGCTCAGGGTAGAAGCTGTTCCTCAGCCTAGTGGCTCTGAACTTAATGCTCCTCAACCTCCTGCCTGAGGGGAGCGGTGTAAAAACTGTGTGTGCTGGGTGAGTGGGGTCCTTCGTGATGCAGGTGGCCCTCTTCCTGCATCTGGAGGTGTAGATGTCTGTGATGGTGGGGAGGCTGACTCCAACAGACTTCTGTGCAGCCTTCACTACTCTCTGCAAAGATCAGGCTGGAAGTGTTGCTCCAGCTGAGGTTGTCATTCATGTGTACACCCAAGTCCTTGCAGCTGGAGACCACTTCCACCACAGATCCTCTTATTTTCAGGGCGGGGGGGGGGGGGGGGGGGGGGTAGGTGTGTTTGTTCCTTCTGAAGTCCACGGTAATCTCTTTTGTCTTCTGTAAAGTACAGACAAAAATCAATTAAAATCAAATAAAAGTGTAGTTATTAAAACAGTCAAATCAAGGGGCCAAATAAAAAACTCAAAACAAGATTTGCATAGATTTTTCTATTGACATTGTCACGTGTTGAAAATAGAAATCAAATTGGACATCTTCAAATATGATATGCTTATTTATCTGAAATTTTATTAATCTATTCAATTCAGTTTATTTATACAGCGCCAAGTGACAACAGAAGTCGTCTCAGGGCACTGCACAGAAACATTCATGTTTAAAAATAATAATTTGACATAATTTATGTGAGGAGCAGACCGATTTGAGTTGAACTCCGTCGCAGAACTCTCATCTTGAGCAAACACGAAGGAGACGGTGGAAAGGAAAAACTCCCTCGTGTGCAGGGGTCTGCAACCTTTAAAGAGCCATTTCTGCCCTTTTCGTTCACTAAATGAAATGAGTCCAGAGCCACACAACCTGCTACAATTGTCATTATCAACTGGTGGCTCATGGGCCACTTTAACTTTGTTAGAGGGGGCTTTTCTGGCATGAAATTATAAAAATAAAAACATCTGTTAACATTTATTGATATTTTTACATTTTGAGACAAAACTAAAGACCGGATTCCATTCATCCATCCATCCATATTATCTTTACTCACTTCTTCCTCTTTGGGTTGCAGGGGGTCACTGGTGCCCATATGGTCACAAGTCTCACAGAAGACTGGATTCTTGTAAAGAAAATGAAGATATTTTGCCATTTAAAAAAAACTAAAACAATGAACTGTGCAGGCTTGTGTTTTTTTTTGTGTGTGGAGAAATTGAGTGTCCTACTTTGAAGAAATAAAGCATAACGTTAAAGTGAGTATAATTTACTCTGTATATTACAAAGGAAATGACAAGAAAACTGCTAAAACTACTTTTTTTTTTTTTTTTTTTTGCTGTGGGTGTAACGTCCCATAAAATTCAGTTTTATGTTAGTTTTGGTCAAAGCTTGAAGGAGCCGCTGCGAAGGGACCAAAAAGCTGCATGTGGCTGCAGACCCCTGTTCATGAGGAAGAAACCTTTAGCAGAACCAGGCTCAGGACAAGCGGCCATCTGCTTCGACCAGCTGGATTTGAGAGGAACAGGAAGGAGGAACAGATACACAATGGCAGGTCGAGAATCACGTGTTAAGATAGAAATTATATGAAATGAAAACTATTTAATTTTACCAATTAATTTTAAGAAATAAGGTCAGTTTGTCCTCCAGTAGTCTTAATCCTAAGGCAGCATAACAAGCCAACCCTAACTATAGGATTTATCAAAAAGGAACGTCTTAAAACTGGACAATGTGTCAGCCTCACGGACAGAAACTGGAAGTTGGTTCCACAAGAGAGGAGCCTGATAACTGAAAGATCTGCCTTCCATTCTGCTTTTGGAAACTCTAGGAACCGCAAGTAAACCTGCACTCTGTGAGAGCAAAGTGCTCTGCTTGGAAAAAAATGGAACAGTAAGATCTCGAATATAAGATGGAGCTAGGTTGTTGAGGGATTTGTAGGTTAGAAGTAGGATTTTGAATTCAATTCAGAATCAACTGAAGACTTTTTAAGTATTTGGACACCCAGGTAATCTACAGCGATTTATCTTATGTTTACAGAGTACAAATACTCTGCTGTGTTTTGTCTCTTATTCACATAGCAGAGCTTTTTATATCCCCTGACAAGTATTAATATTCATAATTTCGGTCTGAATTATACATTTCAGATGATCCAACTTATTTGGCTTGAATCAGCAGGACTTACTGGTGCCTTGAGTTTTAAGGAGTCATAGTTTGTACAACCCTAGTTCTGCAGAAGTTGGGATGTAGTGTCCAAAAATGTAATTTAAGAACAGAATGCAGTGATTTGCTAATCTAAATCCATATTCAAAACATCAAAGTTTATTCTCAATAATCTAAGTATAAAATCCAACAAAGTTCAGTCAGGTCATCCGGACGGTTTCTTTGGCTATGGCTGCTTCAGAGGAGTCGACGGGGGAGAGGGCGGGCCCCAGAAACCGTCTTTTCACCAGAAAACTGGTTAGTCCACTATTCATTCAACCTGCATTTATACAGGTTAGTCCCATTGAACTATGTGAGTGTGCTGCATGTGGGACTCAGTTTGTTTGTGGCTCCTCGGGTTGATGAAGTCCTTTGGATGAAGGATGAACAATCTCAACAAAAAAAAAAAACATTCAGATGACCTGACTGAACTTTGTTGGACTTGCTTGGTGTAAATTTGAATCCCCACTAACCGTTTAGGATCAATTGAACCTCCATTCTTTTACCCACTTCTTCCTTTTTGGGTCACGGGGGTCACTGGTGTCCATATCCAGCAGTCGCTGTGCGAGAGGTGGTGCACACCCTGGACAGGTCTCCATTCCATCACAGGGACACATGGACAAACGAGACAAACAACCATTCACTCTCACACCTAGGGACAATTTAGTCACCAGTCAGCCCAAAATTCATGTGTTTGGTCTATGGGAGGAAACCAGAGTACCCGGAGAAACCCCACACATGCACAGAGAGAACACGCAAACTCCACTCTACTGCTCTGGCTTTTGGTTTTGGTGCCACCCCTGGATTTTCAGTGGCTCCCACATGCCTCCCCCCCATTAAACCATTTATGGAGACACCATTTATTTCAACTGTCAAAATCAGTATTTTCACTTTCTCCTTCTTTTTTTGCGCCGCTGCTCGTGCTCCTTCCAGCTCATTTTGACAGCATGGGTCACAAATGTAGCAACGGTGCAATAAAATGGTTTTGTAAAGACGGCAGGTAGAGCGCTGCTAAATGACTTCACTGTTACCACGAGGCTCATGGAGTGGGGCAAAGCTGGACAGAAAGCTTGGCTGCACCACTTTGTGTCTAACTTGGCTTCCAGCTCTGACAACAACGGGGTTTAACCCTCACAGATACAACCACCTATTCAGCAGTCGCACAAAATATACACAATTATCTCTGTCCACTGTCCCAATAGACTGTTAATTTTTTGTGCTCTTCTTTTTATTTATCAACTGTGAACATCTCGTCTTGAGAACAGAACAGTTTCCTTTCCCAGTCTAAGTAGGACTAACTTGTTTTTCTGCAACCTAAGACTAATGACGAGAACACAGACCGTAGTACTCGCGTGCCGGTAATTTAAAGACATAACATGGAGTAAGCTCGTTAAAGGATGCCTTTCAGTTTATTCCACCGCTCTCCTCAGTCTTTATTCACGCCTTCTCTGCAGACAGCGCGACGTAATGCAATGATTTCAGCCTCCATCTGTTTCCTGCCTCCATTACTCCCTCAGCCTCTCCTGATCTCCTTCCTGTTTCAGATTCGCCTTGTGGAGTTGAGCTGCCGGTATCTCTCTACTTCTTGCCTCTCAGCCTCTTGCGCACTCATAGCTCCATTAACTTTATTTGCTCTCAGATCCTCGAGGAGTGCGCTCCTGGGCTCACACGAGTGCGATTACAAATCAGGCAGGGTCGCATGATTGACGTTAAAATGGCTAATTTGATACACACGTTTCTTTCTGTCACCACAATTTTACATGGAAGTGATTATCACTGGATCTCACTGGATCTTCAAATTATTAACTAATCCAATTGAATATGGCCGCCACAGTCAGCTGAAAGCACAATAATTGATAGTTTCACAGATATTTTGCTAACATTTCATGTGGTTGTATTTAAATCATTCACAACAAGCTTCAAGTGTTACTCATTGTGCAACATTTTTGCTTAAAACTTTAAATGTTGAAGCTGATACTTTTTTGTCTTTTAGCAAAATATCTCATGAACTGATGGATGGATTTTTATAGAAACCTTCAGGAAATGGCTATTGGATGTATTTGTACAACTAAATAACTTGTGGAGACAGTCAAAGAGAAGATGGTCGCCACAACAAACCAGTCGTAGCGGACACAAAAACTGCCAACTCATTTAAATAGAAAATTTCATGTGGTAGTAGCTGAGAGTCATTCAGGAATGATGAGGTCAGGACAGATGAGGTCAGGCAGGAATCCCCGTGGACTATGATGTTTGCAGATGACATTGTGATCTGTGATAAGAACAGGTGGAAGAGAACTTGGAGAGATGGAGGTATGCACTTGAAAGAAGAAGAATGAAAGTCAGCTGAAGTAAGACAGAGTACGTGTGTGAATGAGAGGGAGGAGGTGGAACAATGAGGTTACAAGGAGCAGAGGTCACAAAGGTGCAGGACTTCAAGTTCTTGGGGTCCACTGTCCAGGAAAATGGGGAGTGTGGAAAAGACGTGAAAAGAGAGTCCAGGCAGGATGGAGTGGATGGAGAAAAGTTTCAGGAGTGATTTGCAACAAAAGGGTGACGACAAAGATTAAAGGAAAAGTTTACAAGACTGTGGTGAGACCAGCTGTGTTGTACGGTCTGGAGACAGAGACATTGATAAAAAGACAGGAGACAGAACTGGAAGTGGCAGAAATGAAGATGTTGAGGTTCTCCTTAGGAGTGACAAGGATGGAGAAGGTTAGGAATGAGATCATCAGAGGTACAGCACAGGTTGAACAACTGGGAGATAAAGACTGAGATGGTTTGGACATGTCCAGAGGAGGAACAGTGGGTATACTGGTAGAAGGATGTTACAAATGCAGCTACCAGGAAAAAGACAAAGAGGAGATTTATGGATACAGCTAAAGAGGACATGGAGGTAGTTGGAGTGAGGATAGAGGATGCAGAGGACAGAGTGAGATGGAGGAGGATGACTCCCTGTGGTGACTCCTAAAGATGGAAAACCTGAAAGAATAAGAAGTAGCTGAGTCATTCACAATACAAACTCTTGATGGAGACGTTTGGCATAATGTTACATTCAAAGCTGCAGCTTCATTGTTTCTCATTTGGACGTCATTGGTCACATATTTAGGTTGGTCCACTAATGACAGCACCCAGTCGTGGAGCTGAGATGTATACCAATTCAGAGCCATGTTTCCCTTACCAGTATCAAAGGAGGGCGGCCCACCCTCCACTGAAAGCATCGACTTGCACAAGGCCAGGCATCACCCTGTGACTTCATTCTTCAGTGAGGATACTCACTGCTCAACCACTCAGTATTTTTTCCCCCTTATACGTACCGGGAACAACCTCTGACTCATGGTGTCAGTTTACAGCCAATAACAGAGACTTCACCATCAATACCAAAGCAAACACGAACAGGACTTTAACAAGGTCAACCCATTTCCACACTCAGAAACATTGCACAGTTAAGTCAGGTCCTCTGGACGGTTTCTTTTTGTTGAAATGTTTCATCTTTCATCCATAAGACTTCATCAGTCCGAGGAACCACAACAAACTCCGTCTTAAAAGCACCTTCACATAGTGGGTCAACCAGTTTGATGGTGCTAAGATGGTTTCTGTAGTCCGCCCTCTCCCCCGCCGACTCATTTGAGCCAGTCATGGCCAAAGTGGTTCTAAATTACCTGATTCATGCTCAATAATCCAGGTAGAAAAATCCAACAAAGTTAAGTCAGGTCCTCTGCACGGCTTCATCCATTCCATCATCAGCGCTGGTAATTTCCACAAGGCTACCCAGCATGCTTTGCAGCTCACACAGTCTCTCAAGGACTCTCTCACTGAGAGAACTTTGTGAGTTTGGGGGGAAATAACACAGTTAAACAGAGACACACCTTTGCTTTAATCTGGGGTCTACAAATATCTGTGTCTTGGTGTTAATGAGGTTTAATTATCAGAATTAAATTAGTAGAAACATGAGTCGAAGGGTAAAACGCTCTTTCTCTATTCTGCTGTGCGTGGAGTTCTGATAAACGGATCATATCAGTGTGTGATCGCCCGCGAGCCGGATTAAACAGATTTATTTCTGGGGGAATACTAACGATGACACACAACAGCTTTGTAGTTGGTTTAAAATGGTTTATAAATGGAATCGATTAACTGAGATAACTCATTATAGTAAATGACACGGAGAAGTTCAATATGCATCACACTCGCTTTCAACCCAGCTGAGTTCTGCTCCGCCTCTTTTGTTCCGCTCTAAGCTCACACCTGAGAGGGGCGTGGACGCTTCACCTGTCGTTTATGAACCGTCTGAGGACGAACTGGTCTGTGCAGCCATTTTATTGTAAATGAGAACTGGTCCTTAATGGACCCACCTGGAGCAGCAACATGTCGGTCACTCAGGGAACTAAAAAAACGTCAACATTTTGTTTTTATTTAGAAAAGCGTAAAGATTTGACAAGTCAGAGATGGCAGAATAATATGGTGTTAAATAGGAGGCATAGTGTGTCATTTTTTGTTTTTAATGTTGCTTCACATTTGATTATCACAACTTTTATTGCAAGGAAATAAATCTTGAAATGTAATTTCTTTGAATTACACGTTTGTGTTATATGTATTGCATGTATGATTCAATGCATCAAATGAAACCTGTTTAAAAGGTAACGGATCATTGTAATACTTGGTTTATTTACATAATGACTGTAATCGCTGGCTGTCAGTAACTGTGACCCCCTGAGCAGTTTAGTTGAATCACCCTGCAGTAAACGATGAAGGAATAATGTCTTTAGTGTGCGCGTATGATGATGAACTCGACAGTAAGCGCTAATAATTTATTTGTCATTGCAGCACAGTTATTGATACAACCTGACATCCTCAAATGACTCAGTCCAATTCCGATAAAAGGGAATCATATTAACGGCGGTGCTGTGCAGGCAACAGCAGCACATTTTTCTCTCTTCTCCACCTCATTTGCCACCCACACACCAGGACTGCTAATTATAGCTGCTTCAATCACACCTAACCAGCTGAATCAGTTCACGCTGAGAGCCCGAGTGGGAGAGAGCAAGTCTATTAGGCCCTTGAAACACAAAGGGATGCGTGGAAATAATCTGCTTGTTGCACAGGGACTTTAATTTTTCAAGTGTACAGGTGAGCAGAGGGGCAGAATTATTTATGTGCTTAACATGCAGCACGGGTTTGTTGTGAAATCTACACCCAGAACATCTGCTGATCTAAAAAAGCTGTCAAATACTAGTGTTTCTGATTAGATTTGTTAAAATGTTTCATCTGTGATAAATTAAAAAAAAAAAAATCACTAAATAAGCATCATTTACTACAAAATGTTTACGGCATTATTTGTAATACACGAGGGAAATCGGCAGCCATGTTTTGTTGCCAACAATTACAATTTGCCTATACCTTTATTATTATTATTTTTTTTATTTAACCTAACAAATATATATTTTCATGGAGCCAGTTTACAGAAGTTATGTCTTACCTTTCTAAAGAGTATTTGTGAGACATTTTTTTTATCGAGCACAAAATAAAGCCTGAAACAGTCTTTATGTCCTAAATAAAATTTGTTTTCCAATTCTTTATGTGGTCCTTCAATTGCTATAAATATCTTGGAGGAATAAAATGTTGCCCACCCCGATCTGAACAGAAATAGCGACTAAAAGCTGTAAGGACGTGGGCCGTGGTGGAGAGCATTAAAGCAAGTCACGGATTTATTTGCTGTTTTCTAACCATTGCAATAACCTTGATGACGTTGAGTTAAATTAACCCCAAAACAATATTTTAAAGATGTAAAAATTGTTAGAAGCAACTTTTTTTTAAAAATATAAACCATTAGAAGATTGCATATTTGGACAGCTTATATGGCTTTCTGGAAAAAAAAAAAAAAGGATAGCGCAAGTAACGCCAAGATACCTAAAGCCTGTAAAGCTGTGAGATGCTGGTCTACAATCAGAGGCTGTGATTAAAAATTAATTCTGGACTACTCTCAGCTGTTTCCATGACAATTGCAAAAAATCATGGAATTGGTCATTTATCAACCCACCACGTCTAGATTTAAGATAAAAAGAAATGTAATACTCTTGAGATTAACCTGTGATTTTTATATAAGAATGCAGAAACTATTACCCAAGAACGTGGAGGTCAGAATCTTGAGAAGATTCAAATTGTCAGTTAATCAGTTCGTACCCAAAACATTCAGACTCTTCATCAACGTCTTCGTGTAGTCTGGTCGCAGAGGCAACAGGTCCAGGAGAGCTACACCCTCCAGCTCCTCCTGGGGAACCCCAAAATGTTCACAGACCAGAGAGGATACATAATTCCTCCAGAGTGTTCTGGATCTTCCCTGGGGTCTCCTGCTAGTGGGGCGTGCCAGGAAAACATCCAAAGCGAGGCATCCAGAATGTATCCTAATCAGGTGCTCGACCCACCTCAACTGACTCCTTTAAAGCCAAGGAGCAGTGACTTTACTCTGAGCTAACCCCGGGTGATGGAGCTCCTTGCACAATTTCTAAGGCTGAGCCTGGCCACCCTATAAAGGAAGCTCATTTTGGCTGCTTGTATCCTGGAACTTTGATCCAAACATCATGACTACAGGTGAGGGTTGTATTGTAGTCAGACCAGTAAATTGAGAGCTCTACCCTTCGACTCAGCTCCTTTACACCACGAATGACCAAATCAACGCCCTCACTTCTGATGACAGGCTCCCATTTAGTCAATCCATCTCTTGCTACTCCACCTGGGTGCATCCCAGTTCTGATGGGTTAAATGCAGAGAACCAATTTCGCCATTGTATGGGAACATACAATGTTGACAACACATAGCGCTTTACATTCTACTATCACGCGTGAATAAGATGTCCAGATACTTACACTCCTCCACCTGAGGTAAAGACCCCCCTCCCTCCCCCGAACATCTCTGTGACTCCTGCCGCCACCAAAGGCCGTGCTTGTTTATCTCTCTGGTAGTTCGAGATCTCTATGGTCGAGAGCTGTCATTTCTAACTCGGGGCCCAAAGCCCGACCCGAACTGACCCGAATTCGGGGCGAGTCTGGCCATAATAATGGTTTGGATGGCTGGGTCAGTGTCGAGCTTTTCATTGCGTCAGTGGACACGCGCAAGTGACGATCCAATTATATGGCAACATGGCTTGTCATACCTTGACCAGCCGCATGCGGCCATTTGACCATGCTCTCACAGACCTTGAAAGAGGTCAAATAAAGGTCAGTTGAGCTTCAGATAGGACTACCTGTACTGCCAGGAAGCGATCCATCGCCCAAATGGACGTTCAGCCGCTACGCTCAGCAGACGCGCGCAGCCGACGACACAAACAGGTGAGATCCAAAAATATTCGACATGTCAAAGCAGGGTCCATGTCTGAATAATGCAGAAGCAGTGATTTAATGCACTTTGATGGCCATGAAAGGACAAACACCCCCTCAGCTTCGATCTTCTGCCCCTTTTATTCAGCCACTTGCGTTCGTCGACCGTTAATAACTATATAAGCAACCAAAGCTTAATTAATAATGTTTGGCCGGGTCGGGTCGGATTTTTTGGGCCGAATGCAACTCTACTCTGGGCTGCGACAAGTTAGAGATGTAAAATTTTGAGGAAAATACACAAATTTTCACTTGGAATCAGATAGAGTAGACACGTTTGGTTCAGTTGCACAAGTGTTGTACAAACACTCGGCACAGTTTTCCAGGAGTGCGCTTAGCAAAATCTACATATCAACAAATTCCACAGCATTTTGACCAAAACTTGTAAATGTCCAATTCTGCGATTCGTTCAGTTTTCCACATCTTGGAAATAATTGGGTGCAACAACCGATGGGTCATTTATACGGCGCATTCTAACAAGCTCTGTTTTGGCAGACGAGTCTAAGCAGTGGTGCCAAATCCTGTTCCTCAAAGGTCTGCTGTCCTAGATGTTTCCCTGCTTTTCATCAGGTCTTCAAGTTCTGCAGAAGCTGTTAATGGCACATCCATTCAAATCAGGCGTGTCAAAACAGAGGAACGTCTAAAACTTTCAGTATAGTTGGACAATGTTTGGATAACTCTGGTCTAATCCCTCAAAAATTAAAAGTTATCCTGTCACCCACCTCTAGAACAGACATATAATGTTACTGCAAGTAAACTGACCCAGGGCTGAGAATTTTTATTCTCTGTAGGTCGCAGTCCTGGAGTGTGACCTCTGTAAGGTCACTGGTTCATCAGTGGTTCTGCTGCAGAGTCCAAGTTCAGTTTGTCTCCAGGCTCTGTCATTCAGTGGCATCGCTTTGTGCCTTGTCTTTTTTTCTCGAAGAGAGCTGGCACAGTAAGTGCAAACAGGACGAATTTGACTCCAGTCCTGAAGCTTTTTTTTTTTTTTTTTTTTTGCCTGCCTCACTGCTGAAATTGTTGGACCAAACCCTCGCAGTTCCCTTTTTTGTTGTTGTTGCTCAAATATTCTTTTCTTCTTGGCCCGTTTGCAAAAACTGCTATGGAAAAATACTGGAGCTACTTGGACTCGGCAAGGGCAAAACAAAAAGGAAAACGCGAGATTCCCCGGGGTTTGGTGCAATCTGTCCATTTTTTGCTGTTTCTTTAATCTTTCTCCTCCGTCTCACTTAGCTTCCTTTCATATCTTGCATTCATAAAGTTTATGACTGCCTCTGTCTCCTCACCTCCCTTCAGCCTTCGGTGTACACTTTCAACTCGATCAGTCCACTTAAATGACCTAAAGAGGATGCATGGAGGAGGTGTAGCGTAGAGGACGAAGGGTAAGGAAAGACTGTGTCGAGGAAATATTTGGAAAAGAAACAGAAGATCTAAAGAAAGAAGACACAGTAGAAGAAATATGATGTGAAAGTGATGCTGCTGCTTTTTATGTCTATTTTTAGATCCTCAAATGAGCTGTTGGTTGTTTTTAGGCAGCATCATCAAAGTGATGTCTGGAAACGGCGTCCTTCAGTCTGCTCGCCCTTGACGTACATATTTGTCAGAAAAATAAAAGACGGAGACGGGGGCTTTGTGTGAGCGCGACCAGTCCCATTTCCCAGCAAATATATTGTGGCTCCACAGAGCTGCACAGTGAAGAAGATGAGAGAGGAGAGAAGAGTGGTAATGATTGAGGGGGGGGGGGGGGGGGATAAATGGAGGGAGAGATGTGCTGACAGGACTGGCAGACTTGACTGAGAAGAGGGAAGGACACCGGTGTCATCCCATCTGTTTGTATTAATTTATTTTTAAATTGTATTCCTTTTTTTTTTCTTATTTGTGACACTTGGCATGAACTCCTCCCCCGTCATGAAGCAGAGCAGATCCACGTTTTCCCTTTCGTGATTTAAAAAAAAAAAAAAGAAGCTTTCCGTCTGTCCCTCATTCATGCACGGATTGCATCAGCACCAACGTGCCCCTGATGTTGGAGCGGAGTCAGTTGGCCGGAGAACGCTCTAGAAGCATCGTTCTTTAAATTATTCACTTATCCTCCTGTAGGCTGCATCACAATGCTGCAAACGTGCGCGGTGACTTGAGTGTGCATTGAGAGAAGAACGTCGTGCTAGACCTGCTTGTGTGTCTGTGTGTGCAGTGATGTCTTCACAGTGGAAGTGGAGCTGTGTGCACTTAGAGAGCAGCATAAACGGCGTGTGTGTCTAATGTGCTGCACTTACTGAAGGCGGGTATGCCAGGGCGGCGTAATGCCTTCTTTCAGTCAGGACCCCAGCATACGCGCTCACTCAGAAACATGACACTGTTTACCAAACAGGAAGGTTATTATTTCTTTACCAGAGGGGGTCTTTGGGCACATCAAATGTGTATTTCTTCTTCGACAAATACCTGAAATCTCTTTCACCCCTCTGACTCTGTTAAATATTAACACATACTTTATTATTTATCACGTTTTTTTTACTCTAAACTCGAGCGCATACGAGAATTTTATCTCACTAAATAAGGTAAGTGTAAAAGAAGAATCCATCCATCCGTTATCTTTACCCGCGTCTTCCTTTTCGGGTCGCGGGGGTCACTGGTGCCCATGTCCACCAGTCCCTGTGCAAGGTGGGGTACACTCTGGACAGGTCTCCAGTCCATCACAGGGACACTTGGAGACAAACGAGAAACATTCACTCTCACTCAGAACTAGAGACAATTTAGAGTTACCAATCAGCCTAACATGCATGTTTTTGGTCTGTGGGAGGAAACTGGAGTACCCAGAGAAAACACATACATGCACGGAGAGAACATGCAAACTCCATCCAGAAATACCCCGGGCTGGGATTTGGTCCAGCGATCTTCTCACTGAGAGGCAACAGCTCTACCAACTGATCCACCGTGCCGCCTAAAAGAAGAATGCTTTCGTAAGGGGCCGAGATGGGGTGGAGTCGACAGGGGACCAGAAAGTCGCGTTTTGACTACCAGCCATTCCCACGTCGTGGTGACCCTGAGCAAGACACCCAATCCCCAATTACTCCCCGAACGCTTAAATAGCTGCCCACTGCTCCACCTGGGTGTATCTCAGGTGTGATGGATGAATTCAAATTCAGAAATACTTTATTAATCCCAAAGGGAAATTAAGTGTTATCGTAGCTCATCATCCTGGTTTCTTTCAAGAGTTGTTATAGATGCTCAAAGCTGTGGGCAGGAAGGATCTCCTGCAGCGAATCCTAAAAATCTGGCCACAGATACCGATCCGTCCACCTGGATCCAACTTGCTGTCAGATCCGGCGGGCCTCTCTGTCCTCCTGGGCAGCAGGACTGCCCGAATGCCAGGCAAAACTTCACCCTGTGCGATGGTCACTCCTCCCAGCAGTTTGCCGAGCTCCTCGTCACCCCAGACAGACAGCTGAAGGTGCCGGGGTATGACCCAGGTCCTCCCATTGTCACGAGTCGAGTTAGCTCCAGGATCTCAGCGGTCAGGTACTCGAGCACCGCCGCCAGGTTGACGTCTACAGTGTCTCCATTTCAACTCATTTGGGATTTGGGACTGTGGTTGAAGTATTTGAGCTTTTGAGATGTTAATCAGCTGCTCCTGGTTGTTAAAAAACACCTTGTTGTCACGGTTACACATCATAACAAATGCCCAAAAGTAACAAGCTTTTAGTAATAATCCATCCAGCTGCACAGCATTTGATACCAGAGTAAATAATCTGGAAAAAGCGATTTACTTCAAGAAAAAGTAGGAATTACAGTTTTCAAAAGCAATAACTCAGAATGAAAGTAACAGCTACTCCAACATGCAGCCACACCGAGCGGCGCAATTCTAGAATGAAACGCAGTGAACTAATTTCACCATTGTATGAGAACATTCAATGATGACAACACATAGCAGTTTACTTTACTTTACTAAATATAAACTCTGTTATTTTTTTTTATGAGAAATCTTTAAATTAAAATGACTGAAGAAAAACGAAATCATTATTTGGTGTGACTACTAGACACAGGCCAGAAGATGTGTTACGTTGACAGTATAACCCTGAGTAAGAATGCCATGGTCTCCATGAATTCCAGTATTAAAACAAACATTTTAAAACTTAATCCATTTTTACTACTGACAACTCAGAGCAGTAGGTCCAGTCACAAAAGGGAGAGTAAAAAGCAACGTCTCCATTATCTCCTTTCTAGTCATTTTAAACCATAGTAATGGTGTGACAAAAAACTTTTGTGGTTTCATCACCAGTTTCTTTACACCGTGTTATACATTAAAACTCCTCGTAACTAGTCAGGCCTAGGGCGGCTGTGGCAGAGTGGTTAGAGCAGTCGTCCTCCAATGCAAGAGTTGGGGGTTCGAATCCACCAGCAGTCACATGCCGAAGTGTCCCTGGGCAAGACACTGACTGAACCCCTCGTTGCCTCTGATGTGTGTCCCATCAGTGTATGAAAGTGATAAAGCTCTGATTAGTCTCTTTAGAATGATTTGTTCAATTAGCTTTGTAGAGATCTAGTAGAGTGCTGTATGAATGGGTAAATGAGATTGTGTTGTAAAGAGCTTTGAGTATCTCGAGAAGATAGAAAGGCGCTATACAAGTACAGTCCATTTGCCTAGTGATCACATTTTGCATTCAAAACCACCTCAGTTCTTATAAGTGTACAAATCAGGGATTTTGTAGGCTTCTGTTCAGGTGTCTTGGTAACCAGTGATGATGATCAATGATGGTCATTGGCTGAAACAGAAGCAGGTTTGATGTTATGGGTTTGGTTGGTAGTTTCACGTTACATCACACCTGTGAGGTCCCAGGCAAAGATTTCAGTGCAAACTGCTTTTTTAACTAGTGCTATTCAAATGATTACAAAAAAAACCCCCTAAAAACATGGCAATGTTGAGGACTGTAGGTTCACTGGTCAGCATAGGAAATGTTGTAAAAAAACTAGTGAAAGATGCGTTGTACCTTTAAAATCCGATGTCCATCGTCTTTTAAGAAGTAAGAGATGCCTGTGAAACTCCTTCACATCCAGATAAGTGTGGCCCAAAGTGTCTTTATGGAGCAATTGAAGTAAAAAATGTCATGAATGTACAGGAAAATGCGGAGGCAGAAGGACTCATCGTTGCTTTTTTAATTAAGGTGTAAAATAAGTGTGAACTTGACTGAGGTAGACGAGACTAAAGGGAAAAAAAACACAAGAAAACCTATAATATCACAAATATATGATTAAAAACGCTGTACCTCCAGTATGGAAACGAAGCCAAGTAACAGAATATCCTTCAAAGAAATACTCAGGAAAAACTGGAGTAATGAATGAAAAATTGAAATAGGTTGTTTGAGGAGCTGAACCTCTCAGATGATGCTAACGTTATTTAGGTTGAACAACGGACAATCGTTCAGTCAGAATGTCTACCAATGTAACGAAAACCTGCTCGTCAGAGCGTGCAATGTTTAGTCCCATTACTGCTGTAGAGAGACCTAAAAAAATATAAGTATTGTTTCTACTTCTATCCAAATTACAAGTGTCCAAACTGATTGTCCAAATAAACCTCCCAGCTGTCGATCTTTCGAGTCCTTGGATATAAAATAATGAGAGCCCTGATCTCAACACTACTCAGTGTGTCTGGGGTTACACGAAGACACGAGCGAGAAACTTCCACAGAAGAATAATTTAAGATCCTAAAAACATGTTTCACAGCTTCTTTTCGACACCTGCCTCCAGCTTTTGTACAGTACTGTAAAGAATATCACCGCTCATCAAGAGAAAAACGTCTACAAATGTTGGAGAAAAATATTCTCACTTAATATTTAAATAAAAAGAACCACACTTGATGGCAGGAGAACATTTTTGACCAGTGTTTTACTTTCAAGGACACATTCAAGACAGATTACATACATAGGTGGGGATGAACAATATTATCGGCCGATATTAGCGATAAAGTTCAAAAGAACTTACCGATATAAAAGGCAGATGGCCGCTTGTCCTGAGCCTGCTCTGCTGGAGGTTTCTTCCTGTTAAAAGGGAGTTTTTCCTTTCCACTGTTGCCACTGTGCTTGCTCAGCATGGGAGACTGCAACGAAGCCAAGATTCAACTTGTCTGCTGGATTCCTTAGATGGAGAACTTTACTAATTGGCTTTTATGTGAATGTTCCTGTAAAGTGCCCTGAGACAACTCTGTTGTGATTTGGCGCTACATAAATAAACTGAATTGAATAAATTTGACATTAAACATAATCCAAGTTGAAGTGTTGCATCATTTTCAGCCCCTTTTTGGCATCTGCATTTGGTAGCAGGACAAACTGACAAAGACCATGCAGAATAATGTTGTATTTTAATTCCACAGCAGATACAGCTGTGTAGTCTCTGTAAGTAGGTCTAGGAAAACAACTATCAGTATTGGTATCGGTTATCAGCCAAACAAGTTTTAGCATATTGGATATCGTCCAAAAATCCAATATCATGCATCCCTACATACATAAAGCATTGAACATGTTCGAATGAGCGTGGAGCAGTTTGCTGCAGACTCTTGTACAGCAAGAGGGAAAGATGTTCTCAGCCATAATGTAATAAAAATATTCATGCCAAAACTTCTCTAACAGAGTGACTGCTGAAGCCCACGTGCCGTCAGAACCGTCCTAACCTCCGTTTCCTCTTTATGCGCCTCAACAGCAACGGCCGGTCCAGCAGTCTCTGGCCTCCTCTCTGTGCAGAGAGTCCCACTGGAAGTGCCTCCTCCTGACCCTCCTCATGTACGGCTGCTTCGCCACGCTGGCTTGGTGCGCTCTCTGCCGCGTGCCTGTTCTCGGCTCCTCCTCCATAACCCTCGGCGCCGACGACGACGCTGCGGCGGCGGCCTATTACAATGACATCCTGCACCTGGAGAGCCCGTGCTCCAGCGGTTACGTCTACATCCCCCTGGCTTTCCTGGCGATGCTGTACGTGGTGTACCTGGTGGAGTGTTGGCACTGCTTCTCCAAGACGGCCACGCTGGCTCACGCCGAGTTCCAGGTATGTCGGAAATGATGGCGCAGAAACGATCCACAAAATAAATCTGAATTCAGTGGAGTTTACTAACGTTTGATAGTCCACAAGCATTTTGGTCTCAGTTCAGCTCTATTAAGAATTCTAGGAGCATTTAAAAGTCTCTTATTGTATTTTTCTGCTTCTGCCACAAAAACAGCAATCATGACGATATAAAGAGACACTGGCAGAGCCTGTTTTGCTAACTTGCTAACTCTAACTAAATGCTAACTCGTTCGTCAGGAGGTGTACGAGCGAGTGCAGAGACTCCAGCAGGCCACTCCCTGTATTTGGTGGAAGGCCATCAGTTATCACTACGTGAGGAGGACCAGACAAGTGACGAGATATCGCAACGGAGACGCGTACACGACCACACAGGTGGCGCACGCACTTCCTACTTTCACTTTAGCTATTTTTGCTGCACGATGAAACTTCAGCTGCAGTTCTGGTTATGTAATCTTTTCTAATAACAGTAGCGACTTTCTTTCTCGTTCATTTGTCTTTGCCGGTGCTCCCCTCAGGTCTACCACGAGCGGGTGAACACTCACGCCTCCAGCTCGGAGTTCGACTACGCTCGCTACGGCGTCAAAGACGTGTCAAAACAGCTGCTGGACCTGGAGCGGCACCCCGCCGTCCGCCTTCGTTTCACAAAGTGTTTCAGGTACGTTCAACAGTCGGCTCTAGAACAGGTTGACTTGGAGGTGAACTGGATCCTAAAGGTGTTCTTTTCTTCGTGTTGTGACAGACTTTCTCCTTCTTTGTGTATTTTAGCTTCTCCAGCGCGCGTGCTGAAGCAGCCTACCTCACCCAGGTAAGACGGAGCGCTGATGCATATTTCCTTCTGTTAGTAATAGAGATCAACCATAATAAAAGCTAGAGAAATTACATTTCCTGTGAAAATACAGTGTGAATCCTTATTGCTGCAGAACTTTGCTGAAAAACAGCTGAAACTAGCTAAAAAAAAAAAATCTGCTGAAATGAAGCTGAATTGGAAGTACAAGCCTAAGTTAGCAGAAGAAAGCAGATAGAACGCACATTTGCTGAATTTGGTTTAAATGAGCAGAAATTAGAATGGAAAATGTAAATTTAGCTTAAAAAAGTTGAAATTAACAAAAAAAATAGCTGAAGATTAGCTGAAAAGGCAGAAAGAAGCTTACATTACCTGGAGAGTGGAGAGAGGACATTGTTCCTAATTGGGATTAAAGAAGCAGAGATGAGCACAAAAAAGTGGAAATTATATGAAAAAAGCAGAAATTTGCACACGCACAACACCACAGCTGAATAGTAGCTAAAGATGCAGAAAGAAGCTAAAATTACAAGAAGGAAGTTGAGAAAGCACATTTGTGCAGAATTAGGCTGAAAAAAGTTAAATGAATGCAAAACGTGGATTTAGGTGAAAATGCTTAAATTAGCATAAAATCAGCTACATAGAAGCTGAAGTAACAGAAAAAGCTGAAACTTGCAGCAATAAGCTGAAAGTAGCATAACAAGCTGAAATTAGTAGAAAGACGTTAGAAGAAGCACAAAAATGTTGTAGTTAGCAGAAAGAAGCTGAAAGGAGCACAAAACAGCTGAAAGTAGCTAAAAAAAAGTTTGAATTTGCAGAAAGAAGCTGAAGCAGAACAAAAAGTGAAAGGAGCAGTAAAAGGTTGTAAACAGAGCTAAAGATATGAAGGATGTAAAATGAGATCAGTTCATTTTCTATGAGACAAAAAATGACAGAAAAGTCTCAACTATCTCAAAAAGCACCAATGCCAAAAGTCAAAGCAGGATTGTCCTGAACGAGCTGAATGTTTTGATTTATGATTCGTTGAAATGACACGAAAACTTTGGAACGAGAAGCTGAAAAAACGCGCAGAAGAAAACCGGATCCCAGCAGAGTGAATGCTTCATAAACATTCACGCATTATTACAAACCCCTTTGTATCAGTTTGTTTTCTTCCACTCAGCATTAACTTATTAAAATGAAAATAAAGGTGAGGCGCAACGTTCATAGCAAAGTTTTAAACAAAGATTAGTTTTTGTTACAAAGTGACATCAGTCATCAAACCTTGTAAATCTGAGTGAACTCCAACTGTTCAGAGTTGGTGAGGACGACGCCGATCTACCGTCACACGGGTCTGTTACAGTAACTCGCACCACTTTTATGTGCTAGGATTGATGAGCTTTGGCGGCCATCTTGACTCAAGTTGAGTTCAAAATTTAATTCCATCCAATAATTACTTTCATTAAAGCGTGTCCATCAGTTCATGGGACAGTTTTTGCTAACAGGTAAACAAACACGCAGGTAGACGCAGGCAAAAAAACCAACAACGCTCGCTTTGACAGCAGTTCGTAAGGATTATTATTTATTAAACGTTGTTAAATTATTGTAACTGTGTGTTTCTTTCTCTGCCAGCGGGCGCGTTTCTTCGGGGAGAACGAGGGGCTCGACGACTACATGGAGGCCAGGGAGGGAATGCACCTGAAGAACGTGGATTTCCGAGAGCACATCCTGGCCTTCCAGGATCCGGCTCATCAGCCGTGGTTCTCCAGGCACAGAGTGTTCTGGCTGGCCTCGGCCTTCCTGCTGTCCTGGCCGCTGCGGGTGGTGTCCGAGCATCGCACGGCGTACGTCCACTACCACGTGGAGAAACTGTTCGGGGAGGACGAGGACGTCGGCGTGGGAGGAGGAGGAGGGGGACAAGGCGGAGGGAGAGGTGACGGGGTCGACGGAGGGACTGAGAACGGGATCCATCCCGGAGGAATGGGAGTTGGTCTGAACGGGACGAGCTACAGAGCCATCTCTCGCGTCAACACGGTGGACATGACGGAGCTGGAGTGGCACATCCGCTGCAACCAGCAGATGGTCCCGAGCTACTCTGAGGCTCTCCTCATGGACTTGGACATCAGTGGAGGAACAAACCCTACGGCCTCCACGCCCATCTCCGGACCTCAAGGTGTCACCCCCACCCAGGGCTCCCACCCTCCTCCCCTGGCTCTTCCCGTTGTCTTCAACTCAGCGTACCTCCTGCAGAGCTGCCCGCGGTGTCGGCGAACCACGTCGAGCTCCAGTCTCCCCTCGAGGCTGAGGGCCCCGATGGGAACCACAGCCCTCCTGAACGCCACCGTGGCCGGGATCAGAGCGGCCGGGCCGGGCGGCGGCATCGGAGGAAGACTGGTGCTCAGCCGGAGCGGATTCTCTCTGGGGAGACTCGGAGGCGGGCGTCAGAACAGCTTGTTTCACTCAAGGAGCATGGGAGGACTGGGAGGCAGCAGGGAGGACGGAGGGGGGAGTGGAGGAGGAAGCAGCAGCGGAGGAGGAGGAGGCGGAGGAGGAGGAGGATTCCTAGGGTTAGGCTCGAGACAGAACAACGAGGAGACCAGAGGGGTCCTCGAAGGAGAGGACGAGGAGGAGGAGGAGGAGGTGAGGAGGAGGGAAGGCAGGAGAGGAGAGCGGGATGAGGAGGCTGAGCAGGAGAGCGGAGGGGGAGGAGAGGGGAGGGAGGGGGAGAGGGATCGCCCTCCATCCTACCAGGACGCGTTCTTCTTTCCTGTGCTCATCATACACGGGGAGGAGAGCTGCCACGCCGGAGACGACATGTGAGACAGAACGAGTCGGTCAGGGAAGAAAACGGAGCACACGGGAACGGGTCCGAGCTGCGAGGATCGGGTCTGTGGGGGGGGGGGGGGGGGGTGTCTACATGACACGGTGCGCTCTGTCAAGAATCTAAAGCCACAGGTTCAGAGGCAGAGGAGCAGTCACAAAGTAAGACGAGCACATAACAGAGCAGCTGAACACACGAGGGCGACGGATCAGACGGAGAAATGTGCGTTTCCACGCAGGAGGAGTTGGAGTGGGAGAGCTAACGAGTTTAAAGATGGCCGCTCGGAGAGCTGCTGAACCAGCGTGCGTTTGTTGTGCAGCAGACGAAGCCCAACACTGAAGCAAACTCGTCTTAAAAGCATTAATTTAAACGAGATCGGACACGAGCGAAAAACCAAACAAGAAGATTTCTCCCAAGTTTTCAGTTTGCAAACAAAATTCTCCAAAAGCCACAAAACCGAACCGTCAGACAGATCGGTACGACTCGGACAGCACCTGCACGGTCCGCCGCGCGAGGAAGGAAAAGCATCGATTTTTCCTCCTCGTCTCGTCACGCTGTCTTACATCTTCCTCCATTAGCTTCCCGACCACTCCATCCATTACCGTTATGGAGCTGATAGGAAAAAAAACTTCATAAAAAGTGGAGCGATCGCTTCCTCTGTTGGCTCTCTTCTGCACTCCGTCCATTTGATCACATCTCCTGGACTCCATTACCCACGCACCCCTCTGCTCACAGAAAACCTCAAGTCAGTGAGTTGATGTCAATCTGAGAAACGTGCTCTTCTTAAATTTTACTAATTAATCATAATGGAACGGTTTATAATAATAAAAAAAACTTTATTACAATTAATAAACTAATAAAAATTATAACATAATTGAGTTTTTTCAGACCAGGCCTTTGTTTAAACTGTTGTTAAGGTCTGTAGAGTTAAATCAACATATTCGACACTGAAAACTCTGAGGACGACGGAGTTCTGTGTTCCTGGAGGTGCTGTTGTCACATTTCACCTCAGTTTATTCTTTACAGTAGTCCCTCGTTTATCGCGGGGGTTGCGTTCCGGACACCCCCCCAGGCAATATGTGAAACTCCGCAAACTAGCGACGTTATATTTATTTGAGTATTTATAAATATTTTAAGGATTTATAAACCTTTCCCACACTTGCATTGTTCGAAACTCTTAAACCTACGTCATTTTAACAACATACGTATATGTACTGCACAGTACTGCAGTATTTTACCAACTCTGCAGAACACACTACACAGCAGCTCGGTTCCGGTCCGGTTCTGATCGGCTCTCTGCAGCCCTTTAGCACCAAAACACTTTTGGAGGAAGCCGGACCTTCGGATAGCCGGCACAAATGGTCTCGATCGAGCCCAAACCCGGATGAAAAAAGTCCTGGTGAGCTCCGGAGAAACAAAACTTTCACTCCATTTCAGCAGAGGGAGACGGCTGGAAGCACTGCTGGGGCTTCTGGGTAGAGTTGCATTCGGGCCTAAAAAATCCGACCTGGCCCGAACCCGTATCATTTTTTTCGAGCCCGTCCCGAACCCGAACTTTTTTTTTTACTTAAACTTTTACAGCTTTTGTAAGCAAATTAGTTTGGCATGATTTCAAAGAAAGGAAGATATAAGACGTCTTGTTTATTAACAAGAGTCAGCGGATTATTATAGTATTATAATATTATAGTTATTAACGGTTGGCGGACACGTGTGGCTGATTATCCAAATTGGGTCCGTCAGCCGCGCATGCATCCGCTGATGCAATCAAAGCCCGACAACGACCTGACCCGCCCATCCAGCACATTATTTTGGACCGGCCCAGCTTGAATTTCTGGTTCGAGACAAACGCAGGCCCGGGTTAGAAATGACAGCTCTGCTTCTGGGAAATGTAGTCCTTTCGAGTGGCGGTACAGTGTAAGCTATGAGGGAAAACTACAAAATGGCGGCGCATGTCTGAAGTATTTTTTTCGTTAACTTTTCACTGTGTCCTGCATCGTCCCAATCACGAGAGTAATATTAAAGTTGACAGCCGTGCGTCGTGTACTTTCTGTTCTTCTCGTGTTCAATCTCCGTTTGAAAAAACGCGAAAGAGCGAGGGACTACTGTATATCACATCACCTGGAGGTTTAGGTTGTCCCTCCCACCATCTTGTTTAATAAAACCAGACATCTCCCACTGAGAACTCTCTGTGGGGAAAAACAATCTGAAGAAATTGTTGTTTAATAAAGTGATTTAAAGAAGAGCCCGCACATAGAAATAAACGTAAAACGTTTTAAGGCAGCCAACACAAAGTGAGGCGGTAATTTCTACTTGTTATATCAGCAGTGATTGGCCTGTATATTAGAAAAAATCAATAACTCAACCTTTTTTTTTTTTTGTATTTGTATAATTATATCCAAAACATATTTTGGCATGAAAAAACAAACAAACCACTTTTTCCCCTTTTAGGTCCAAAATGTTTAAACCGCATGTGAAGCAACGCCTGAGCTTTCGGGCGTTCTTGTTAAAAAAGTAATTAAAAGCTTTTTGTGTTTAGTGCAGATTAAAAATGTGGAGGAACTTAAAATAACTTGCACTCGATGATCACGATCATTTCCTGCCCTAGAAAAAAAAAAATCTCCGGTCGGGTTGTGCTAAGCTGCTCCCGTCCGGTTCTGAAGACTCGTGGATGCTCGCTGCCGAAATGTAAAACCTGTAGAAGTTTTCAGGAGCGCGCTGCTTGTGACGTGGCTAATTAAAGCTAAATGCTCTGCTGAGTGATCTGTGAAGAGTCCACGTAAAAAAAAAAACAAGACAGGGGCACAGACAGGAATCCTGAGGGACTCGCAGGTTTGTCCTACTTTTTCAATGAGTTTGTTCCTGGAAGTGAAGTCCAGAGAAGACGGGTTTGCGCGTGTTCATGAAACGTGCTGCAGTAATGAGAACGATCAGGAAAACGAGCTTTTCCGAACCGTCCCGACAGATTATTCAGCCGCTTTCTGATGCCTCCCTCCTGCTCCCCGGGCTTTCTTTCTTCATTATCAAAAAGAAGCACATTCAAGAAAAGAAAGTTCGGAAAAAATGGATCACCCGAGGAGTGGACGCGTTGTCCAAACAGCGGAGACGGAGCGGGGACGCTCTGGATAATAAATAAAAAAAAATGGAGCAGAACTTCTGACCTGGTTTGATGTAGAGGACACAAACTTACTCTGACACACATTCACAAGCTCTGAATCTGGTTCACGGATCTTCTGTAGCTTTTTGGGGACGTCGAACCCGATTGGATGAAAGACGAGTGACGGCAGCAAGGACAAGAGTCTCTTGGCGACTAAAGGACTGGACAGCACTGAAAATGTGATATTCAGGACAGTTATTTTTACACAAATTAACGTCAGACTCTTTGACTTGTGGTTAAGATTGTCTTCATGATTGTCCACAAATATAACGAAGCACTCGACACGCCGCTGCATTCGCTTGTTTGCTAACTCGTGTGTGGCTTTGGAGGTTCTGTTCTGCCATGTGGCCTCGTCTACACCGCAACGGATATTTTTTATTTTTTATTTTTATTTTCTCTGTGTATTTTATTTTTGTTCATCCCCGTATTTTCACAAAAATGTTAATACCTATGCCACACCACTAGGCGGCGACATACAAATGCCAAACTCAAAGAGCCGCGGGCCAAATCTGATCCCACAAGATGTTAATTTAAATGTAAACTATTGTATCTTTTAATCTTTAAAAAAAAAAAAAAGATAAATACATCATTTAGCATGGACTTCTCTTACCAGCGGGCTAAGTTTGAATCCAGAAAGAAAGCTGGATCATTCTATCGTTATTGATTCTGATGTAGAAAGACTAAAAACGTCAAATGAGACAGATCAAACTCTTGTTCATGAACCTGCAACCAAGTAAAGACACAAGTATCTGATGAGTTAATGTTTCAGCTGAAAGTGGCTCGGACAACGTTTTTAAATTTTAGCTCCTTTTGGTAAGTTTGGCTTTGCTGAGTGAATAATTGATCTCATTGTGACCAGTATTTATTTTATTTTTTTACACCTGGACCTGGTAACTATGCACTAATTTGTCCTTAATGGGGCTTTTCCAGTCGAGGTTCTTATTTTGACCCATTGGCCACACCCCTCCCGACAAAAAAAAAAAAAAACATCTTTGAGCACCAGAGTGTCTGTTTTTAATGTCGGGAGTTTATTTAGAAAAAAGTTATTGCCAGAGAATGTGCACCTCCATTCAGATTGATGCAGACCAAAAATAATTAATTTTCAAGATTTTGCTGATGAATTAGCAGCAGCACATGTCTCTGTGCCTGAAGCCTTTGTTTCAATAGAACGTTTCTCCACTTCAGCACTCCGAGTAAATAAACTTTGATTCACTGCAAAGCGTCAACAAATGAAAGTGTCAGGTGAGATTAGCGCCCGCTGGGTTGTCGTCAAACAGTTTGCTGTGCTGAAACTGGTTGTCATGTAGGTGGCTGGGAGGTGGGACACGTGCTGTGGTCACATGTTCAAAGTTCAAAGCATCACCAACACAGTTGAAGTGTTTTAGCAGAATATTTGAGTAAAACGTTGTTTTTCTAGCGCGATGGTAGGCAGAGGCGAAATTAGTTTTTCTCACCAAAACAACAAAAGTGAACAGGAAGTGCAAACGTCAGAAAATCTGTTGTGAAAAATATCCCCAGGAGTGCGGACGGGGCCGAACGTCAGTAAACGTAACGCACTCATTTCAGACGAGAACCGGTCTTCGTTGATTTGTTGCGTCTGCGTCGTCTTCATACTCGAGTAGCAAGTTCAGATTGTCAAACACAAATGCCTTTTGTAACATGTAAACGTCTTACCTGGTTTTTTTTATTAATTTATTCTCTTTTTTTTATTTTAATTGTATTTATTTGTGGAGTTTAAACACATTTTGGAATAAGTATAGTGTTTACTTGCTGGTAAGTACTGCTCTGGGTATTTATTTTGTCTTTATGTTGAAGCGGGCGGTGGTGTTGGATATTTACATGCTTCTTTTTGTTACCTGAAGAGGTGCGTCAGTTGTGCCAAGAGAATTCTGTGCCCGTAATGTCTTGCAGCAAACAGCATGCCTGCTTGCATGTTCAGTCACAGCAGAAAAAAAGCACCAATATAGCAATTTATTTTAGAGTCCTAATAATCCACAAAGTCCTAATCCACTCGCACTTGATCTTAAAGGGATAGTTCAAATTCAAATCTTTGGAAGTGAGGTAAGAAAAATAAAATGTATATTTTATTTTATTAAATGTCCTCAGTCCAGTCAGATGAGCTAACGGCTAATCCAAAGGTGGCCATGACTAAAATAATTACTTTTGCTTTATAATTTCTCAAATCTCCTTATTTTATATGAATTCATTCGAATGCTCTCGAGTTCATATTCCACGGTTATTTACAAGTGCAAATACAAGCAGCAACATCTGGCTGCGGCACTTTTGGAGCACTAATAATTATGGATGCACGATATTATCGGCATGTATCGGTATCAGCCAATATTCGCGATAAAGTTAAATATCGGATATCGGCCATTCCATCAAAATCACTCGGATATAAAAGGCTTCTGTTTTATGTTAATTTTTAATTTAAGAAACTCAAATATATTAACGCACTACTACTTGTGCACTGTTTACTTGTCTCGCTTGTGAACAGGTTGAGTTAAATTTGTCAGAATTTACAAATTTGCTCTGTTAAAGTTGTCGTTGTGTTGGAGAGTAAATGTCAAGAATAAATTTGACATTAAACATAATCCAAGTTGAAGTTGCATCATTTTCAGCCCCTTTTTGGCATCTGCATGTGGTAGCAGGTCAAACTGACAAAGACCATGCAGAATAATGTAGTTTACTAGGTATAAGGGGAAAAAGTATCAATATCGACCAATATCGTGCATCCCTCGTAATAATGGTGCAAGTAGAAACTGATGTGGATGTAAAGGGTTATAAAATAATGCTTGCTTGATCTTCTGTTAAATATTTGAGACTGGAGCTGTTTTACGATGGCAGCAACTCGCCTGGACTAGCCGTTGGCTCGTCAGTCTGCTCGGAGTTCACGTATTTTACCAAACTGGTTCGAAGCGCGGTGAACAACAGGAAGGACATTATCCGTAACGTCACAGCAAAACATCCGAACTATCCCTTTAACGCAAACGTGCACAGACGCACTGAAAGCGTTGCGTTGTCCTGCGAAGTTGCCTTTTTCGATCCACGTTGCCTGATCACCCTTTTGCTCGGTTCCCGCTGCGTTTGTCGCCACGCGTTCTTCTGCACAACGCGTCGTTCACGACGGGCGTGTCGAGCAATTGTCCGATCGGTGCAGCGAAGCAGAGCGTTTGGAAGAATCGTTACAAAGTTAGGTTTATTTGGAGAACGTGGAGGACATTGGGTGTAAAACGGTGTTCTGGTGGGAGCTGTGAATCCACACTGAATGTTTTTGTAATGGTCTGGGTTGATTCAGACCAGCTGAGCTTTAGTCACTTCCCGTCCACTAGATTGAAGCAAAACCACGTAGAGAAGGTCTAATTCACATCAGCACACACAAACTAAATGTGTCGAGTCGTTCAGAAAGGATCAGACAAACTGGTGTTATTTATCTATACTGGTGGCTGAATGTGTTGCTAGTTACCAAGAGGAAACCAGTTGAATTCTTCCAAGAGCAAAAACATACGAGGAACTTCCGTGGATCTGACATTGACTCTTTCGAACCATCACCTGACTGTATCATGTAAGCTCTTAACAAATATGGCCGCTGTATTGTCTATACTGTTACTGTTCTGCTCCTGTTATAAACTGCTGTAAAAGTCCCACAAGTTCCCGCGAGATTCTGTGAAGCGAGTCTGTTCAGTCGCCGTGTTTGAATCTGTTGCAACCGTTTCTTCGGGGACGATCCAAATAAAACTTTTTAAAGTTGCGCTTTCTCTGGACTGTACCCAACAAAGACCCGGCGTTCTTTGAAAGGAACGCAAGTGGATCGTCGCCGTTCCGTGCCAGAGTTTTGAATCAGATTTGGTTCCAGTGTTGGAGAAAGTACTCAAACACTGTACTTAAGTAAAAGTACAAATAAACAGACAAAAAATGTACTCTGGTAAAAGTAGAAGTAGCGCATTAACGTTTTTTACTTAAGTAAAAGTAAGTATTTGCTTTTAAAAATACTTAAAGTATTAAACGTAAAAGTACTTTCTGAAAGTATTACCTAATGCAATGGTCTACAGTATCATTAAGTGTACTTACCGTATGTACACTAATACATGTTTTTATTGTGACAGTTCACGCTTGGACTTGTGATTCGGTGCGTCAGAATTTCAGGGATGACCTGCAGAGTTCAATACCATTAAGCAAAATAAGAAAAGGGAATGATTATAGCGTTGAAAGTTTTTATTCACCACAAAGCAAAAACCAATGAGTCATTTTAACTGCAGATTTACGTAAAAGTTGTCGGCCTGAAAAAAGGAGCATTAGACTTAAAGGAATATTTGATGATTTCAACTCCAGTTTGTCAACAACTCTAGTTAAAATACTGTCTAGTCAACCTTCTAATGGGTCAACAATATTTTAATTTCCTGACAACATTTTCAAAACTTGGACCTGAGTGTCGAGACATTTGGCGACCTCTCTCATCTCCTAACATCCCATGAACTGACTCATTTTAATATCGCAGCAAGACTTTCTTCTTCAAGTTCAGAAGAAGTTGGTTTTCAAAGTTTTCTGAGTCCAGTCTGACTCTTGGGAGAGAGAATGTGTCCTGCTATCTTGATGCATGCTCAATAATCCAGGTAGAAAAATCCAAAAAAGTTCAATCTGGTCCTCTGGACATTCAAAAAAACAAAAGCAAAACAAAGCAAAAAAAATTCTAGAAACGTTTCGTCTCTCATCCAAGAGACTTCCTCAGTCTGAGGTGCTGTTTTCAGCTCAGTCTCTTAAATAGCCTGTGTCCTGCTGTACTGAACAGTCTTTCAATAATCTTTCATTAGTCTTTCAATAATCTTTCAATAGTCTTTCAGTAATCTTTCAATAGTCTTTCAATAATCTTTCAATAGTCTTTCAATAGTATTTCAGTAATCTTTCAATA
>NC_056498.1:34455274-34467852 GCF_014905685.2 Nematolebias whitei
ATAATCTTTCAATAGTCTTTCAATAGTATTTCAGTAATCTTTCAATAGTCTTTCAATAATCTTTCAATAGTCTTTCAGTAATCTTTCAATAGTCTTTCAGTAATCTTTCAGTAGTCTTTCAATAATCTTTCAATAGTCTTTCAATAGTATTTCAATAATCTTTCAATAGTATTTCAGTAATCTTTCAATAATCTTTCAATAGTCTTTCAATAGTCTTTCAATAATCTTTCAATAGTCTTTCAGTAATCTTTCAATAGTCTTTCAATAATCTTTCAATAGTCTTTCAATAGTATTTCAGTAATCTTTCAATAGTCTTTCAGTAATCTTTCAATATTCTTTCAGTAATCTTTCAATAATCTTTCAATAGTCTTTCAATAATCTATCAATAGTCTTTCAAAAGTCTTTCAGTAATCTTTCAGTAATCTTTCAATATTCTTTCAGTAATCTTTCAATAATCTTTCAATAGTCTTTCAGTAATCTTTCAATAGTCTTTCAGTAATCTTTCAATAGTCTTTCAATAATCTTTCAACAGTCTTTCAATAATGCCATGGGTATCTTCTGGCTGACTGCAGTGGAATCCATTTTGGGTGTGTTAGTGGTGCTGTAGATGCATCCAGCTCAGTGATGTATATACTACATCATTAGTCCAGCTCATATTGAAGGCAGGTCTAATGTTACCCGCCCACTTTGCAGTGATTCAATGGACCAACTCCCCCTCGTCATTGGTTACTGTCAAACTAGGGAACATAAAAAACCGCAACATGAATGTAACTTGTAACGCAACACATCATAGAAATGTAGTGTAGTAGAAAGTATAGATACTTAATGTAAAATGTAGTGGAGTAAAAGCCAACGTTTAACTCCACTTAAGTGAAGTACAGATACATGAAAAATGTACTTGAGTACAGTAACGAAGTACTTGTACTTAGTTACATCCCACCACTGGTAGTTCAGAAGTGATAGTTGCAATGTTGATCAAACCTCGAAAGTAGCGTTCTACCAGAGTTCTTAGAGGATGCTTTGGCAATGACTCCACTAATAACGTGAAATTCTTGATGTCTAACATTTAGAAATCGGGGACTGTGTAAGGGTGTACTGAAGAAGATGTAAAGATGGTTGGTGTAATGGCAGAGGAGGCTGAAGATCTGTGGCCAATCCTGAAAGATTCACAGTTTCCTAGATTCTATCTGTCCTGAGTCGGCCCCTTTACCTGCTCAGAGAGCTAACAGTAATCATCGTAACAGCTGTTTACATCCCACCTGATGCTTAAAAACAGCCATAGCTCATCTGCAAAGGGTGGTAAGCAAATCGCAAAAGGCCCGCCCTGAGGAGCTCCACATTACAGCATTCTACCCAAGCGTTCTTGAAAACAGTTTTTCCCCACTCAGCATGTGAAATGTGCCGAAAGGGAGAAAATGCACTTGACCAGGTGTATTCAGATAAAAAGAATGCCTGCAGGTCTGTGGTGCTCCCACATCTGAGTATTTTTGGTCCACTTGTCCCGCCTGCTCATACTCCCCTCGAGAACAAGATAACCAGCAACAAAGGTCATCAAAACCTGGCCCGGGAGGCGTTCTTTCAGCTGCAGGGCTGTTTTTCACAGACCAGGGGGGATTTATTTGAACATGAGGACATGGAAACATTCACGCAGACTGTTTTATGTTACATTTCCTTCTGTGTTGTTGCTGTGACTGGAGAGACGTGTGAAGGGTTTTCCTAATCGAAAACCAAGTCAAGTCACTCAGATCTTGAGGTGCAGACTTCAAGGACAGGACACGAGCTCCATTTGTCATGGCTGAATTAAAGAGAGACATCAGGAAGACTAAAGTGGACCATCACTTTTCTTCTAAGGTTCTAAGAGGAGAGACGGAGCATTCAGTACTTTACCAACATTAAAGGCCGCAGTGATGCACTCATCAATGCAAACGCCTCCCTGGCTGAACCGCTTCTTTTCTCTGCGCCTACATTAGGCTCAATCCTGTTTTGTTTTTTGTTGTTGTTGCTCAGATCTTGTTTTTTAAGGTGATGATCGTTCACATGTTTTAAACGCGACTGTCGTCAGACTCCATTACCGTATACAGTCCATATTGTTGGAAAATCCATCAGTATCCAATCCATTATCTTTACCCGCTTCTTCCTTTTCGGATTGTCGGGGTCGCTGTGCGAGAGTTGGGGTACACCCTGGAAGGGTCTCCAGTCCATCACAGGGACGCATCGAGACAAACAACCATTCACTCTCTCGTTCACACCTAGACACAAAAGTTACCAATCAGCCTAACATACATGTTTTTGGTCTGTGGGAGGAAACTGGAGTCCCCGAAGAAAACCCACACATGCACGGAGAGAACATGCAAACTCCACTCAGAAAGGCCCCTGGCCGGGATTCAATCCAGCGACCTTCTTGTTGAGAGGCAGCAGCTCCACCAACTGCACCTTCGTGCCATGAATTTAAACATTCATTGCCGTGTTCGCCAGGTAGACCAAACTAACAAGATCACTGAACGGCTTTCTCCACCCCCCGCTTGATTCAGCTTCATCATCCGTACATTTACACGCAATTATAAAGTATAAAAGAAAAGAAAAATCAGACGGACATGGACAAAAGCATTGGAGGGGGCCGTTGTTCATGCCGTCTTGCACATAGTTTGCCAGGCATCCACAATACTCGTGACGTCATCTCTGACCAGCGCCATTCTGACCAGGTACAAAACATTTTTGAATGATTTTAGGCTTTGTCAGAAACAGTCGTGTTTACTGACAGTTTGTGGATGACGCGGCAGTAGTTGGGCTCATGTACGTAGAGGATGAAGTGACTCATCGAGATGAGGTCCAGAGACTAACGAGACGGTGTTCAGATAACTGTTCATCTTTAAATACAAAGAAAATACTCACGTTTTAGAAAACCAGCCAATAACCCCCACCACTCTCCATCAAGGATGAGCGCATAAAGAGGGTCAGAAGCTTTAAGTTCACCGGGACTCGTCGATCTGACAACCTCACCTGGTCTACCAACACCATGGCTGCTGTGCAGAAGACCCAACAAGGTTTGCATTTCTTGAGAAATCTGAAAAGGACCAGTCTGCTGCTACCATCCACCCAGTTGACCACAACTCTGCATAGAAAGATGGACAACAGCATTTAATATAGAGTTTAAAATAAAAACTAAACAAACCTTGACTTTCTTATACAACATGTAGTGGCGGTATTTGGACAGCAGATGGCAGCAGAGCTCCTGAGCCGCCCATAAAACCAAGTCAACCAAAGCACCAGATTCCAGTTTGAAAGAATATGAGTGTTATTCATTATTTAATTATTTATCCATCCTTATGATAGATTTTTTTTTAGTGTTGAGCGTCATTCCAGTTTACAATCCAAACCAGCAGGTGGCGGTAATGCTTCAAAAACTTGAATGTCAACGAAGAAGAAGAAACGACTGACGTCACCAGTTTCTCTCAATTCAGTTCTACTTTGTTAAACTGTAATATATCAATTTTCTTTTCTGGATTTTCATCTGCACAACCTGTAAGTATAACCATAATTATTTTAAGCAGGCATTTAATATTTATTTTTAATTATTGTTTAGATTTTAAAGGTATGTAGTGACCAAATATAGCTTTGAATCTGAATTCACTGTTTTGTTAATTATTCAGAAACATTTTTGTTCATTGTTCAAGTTTATTATAGTTGTATTTACAAGCAGGATTTGTTACTTTTTTCTTGGTAAAATTTATTTTTTAGTCGTATTGTGGTTTTCGTATGCTTTAATAGATGAAAACTTTTGCTTTTCCATAATTTCACATCTGTCCTCTCAATTAGTTTTGTATTTTCTTATCATTGTCGTTTATTTTATGTATTTTGATGGTGACGGGTTTATTTTCCAGTTTTTACCTTCTGTAAATCACTTTGTGCAACTCCCAGTTGGATGAAACGCTCTGTCAACGTCACCTCTGTCATTATTTAACTCCTGTCTAAGGTTGTAATAGTAATGGTTTTAGTTTTTTAGTATTTATATATTCTGCAAGTGGATAAAATGTTTGATGGATAAAATGCACGGTCTTCAAACCATTTCTCGCAGACATCATTTGATAAAACCAAAACTTGACGAGTTCCTGCAGCTGTTTCAGGTTTTGTGTTGCTGGATCAGAGCCGCTCGACTGATTCTCTGAGCCGTCAACGCAGACGGGCTGTTCTCAGGTTCTGATCGGTGTGTTTGGGCTTCAGAGGTCGTTCTGGTGCCGACCTGCTCTCTTGATTCTTCTTGTTGCTTTTCCAGATCTTCCTCTGTTGTCCATCTCGGCTCAGCGTCTCCTCCAGGGCCGATACGAACGCAGAACACACTGCTCAGGTAAAGACTTCTGAAGGAAACAAGGGGAAGAAACACTAGAAGTACCGGAAAACTGCCACATTATTTCTCCCGAATTTCCCCCCTGGAATGAATAAAGTATCTATCTTTCTAACCTGTACACCAGAGTGTTGGGCTAAGATCAGCTGATGTGGAGAAACGATGATGGTGTAGCTGTTTCGGGGACACAAGCAAAGAAGAAAAGCTCCTGCAGGTTTTATTAGACGCCGTCAGACAAACAGATTTTTGGATAAGCAGTAATGTTTTCGCTTCTGCAAAATAAAAGGATAAATGGATACAGTGTTATTAACGGGAACATTATGTCGTATAGTTTTACTCGCTGTAAACAGTTGTAACATCCTGTCGACACTCAAAGCTCATGTTTTAACTCATAGTCGTGCTTCTTAAAGGACTCTCTGTTCTATTTTAAATAGTAGTATTGCTACAAGTGTGGTCCCTGGTGTATTTAAACATGCAGTAGTTAATCCATTCATTAAGAAACCCGGATGTGACCCTTCATCCTGCTCAAATTTCAGACCCATGATGTCGAAACTTCCCTTTCTGTCCAAAATCCTGGAGAAAATAGCTTTTATTCAACTAAACGAGCTTTTGAACGAGAACAGAATTTTCGAGATCGTTCAGTCTGGATTGAAGCACCGAAACAGCGTTAGTGAGGGTTTGTAGTGACATTCTGATATCAAATGATTCTGGTCAGTTTGTGATACTTGTACTCCGGGACCTTACCGCTGCTTCTGACACTGTTGGCCACGGTATCCTTACATCAAGGTTAGAACAGTGGGTTGGGGTTACAGGTGCTGCATTAGAATGGTTCCGCTCATCTGGAGACTGGAGTTTTTGTGGTAAGGTTGGTAATAGTGCATTTGCTTCAATGCCTATTTCCTGTGGTGTCCCACAAGGCTCGATTCTTGCACACCTTCTGTTCTCACTCTATTTGCTCCCACTGGGGTCTGTCTTGAGGAAACATGGTATTTCATTTAATTGTTATGCTGATGATTGTCAGATTTACCTGCCTTTGAAACCAGCTAGTCCTTGCTCTCACCCTCTGTTAAAATGTCTGGACGACATTAAGGCGTGGATGGTTTGAAATTTCTTAAGTTTTAACGATAAAACTGAAGTTAACGTGTTTAGCCCTAGCTCAACCGCCGCCTCACTTCCTGTAAACCTGGACTCCCTTCAGACATATCTTAAGCAGTCTGGTAAAAATCTCGAGATGGTTTTAGACTCGGACTTCAAGTTGAACAAACAAATCAACTGTTCTGCAGAAAAACTTCTTCCAGTTAAGACCGGTAGCTAAGCTCAAGCCAGTATTGTCCAGACCCGACCTTGAGAAACTAGTCCACGCCTTTATCACGACCTGATTGGACTACTGTAACACTCTATGCTGAGGTCAGCCAGGTCTCCATCTCACGTCTCCAGCTCGTCCAGAATGCTGCTCAGCTCTTAACTGGAACTTTAAGGTTTGAGCATATTACACCAGTTCTGTCCTCTCTTCACTGGCTCCCTGTGCGTACAAGAATAGACTTTAAAATTCTTCTGTTGACCTATAAGTGACTAAAAGGCCTCGCACCCCTTTACCTCTCCGAGCTACTGGAACCATACGTTCCCTCTTGGGCGCTGAGATCATCAGATCAGCTGCTTTTGGCTGGTTCAAACAAAACTGAAGCTCAGAGAAGATCGGGCTTTTTCAGTCGTGGGCCCCAAACTCCGGAACAAAAAACTCTTATTTCACACAGTGTGAGTTGATGTAGTGTTTTTTGTTGTGTGCTTTTATTGTTTTTAATGACTTTTTCAGGATTATCATTAGTGTGTGTTTTATTTTTTTCTCATTAATTTTATTTTCGACGTTTTTTTTTTGACGTTCAACATTTTTGACGTTATTGTTAAGCACTTTGGTAACAGCTTCTGTTTAAATAAACTTTGAATTCATTTCTAAAGATGGCAACCTTTGCTGCACAAGTCTCAGGTGCCTCCATCCGTCTGTCCACTTGGTGGCTCTGCAGCTCCACAGCTTCAACCTGAACCTCTTTTTATTTTTCTGCTCACAAATCAAATTCTTTTGAAAACAACACGATCAGCAGAGCTCCCTCCACATTAAGGCTTTTCTCAAACATCAGGAAGATGAAGTGGATTAGCACAACTTTTGGAGAGTTTGAGTGGAGCTCTGCTGTAATTGGTGAAAATATGCCTCGGTTCACAGACACGGAGCCCGAACTGTTGGTGAGCGGTGTCAGAATCTGTTATCCCCTGTGAATAATGAGATTTTACAGAAATTGTAATAAGGATTATAATCCCTGAAATGAATGGAAGAAGGCTTCACACGATAAAGAGTTTAAAAAATGTAGTAAAAGGGGAGATCTTAAACTACAGTTCAGATTGTTTTAAGGTGGGAAGGTTATAAATATCTTACCTGCCTCAGATGGTTCTTTGAATGGCCTCAGTTTGTAAGAACAGTGTTTAATTTGGACCAGATTGACAAGATGGTTTGAACGGAGCTGAGACCAGGTGGATTACCTCGGCCCTAAATTTCATAAAGGTTCGTTTTTGATTGCCACGCCAACGTCACTTTTACAAATCAGACAAATGTATCGGCTCGCTGCAGTGACTCAATCAGGTGCACCCCAAAACACACGAGAATAATAATTTTACTGGAATATAATGTGAAACTTATAATGATGCACTGGTTTAAAAACCAGCGTGTGCATGAACCATAATAAAAACTTTCTACAGAATCCCACTTTAAAAGAGCCAAACTTTAAGGTTTCCGGTGCAATTCTTCTGCGTTATTGAGGAAAAACACTCCGGTATTCAAACCTCTGCCGTCTGTTCCAGGATTCATGCTTTGGTATGTTTTTACCTCCTGAGCGCAGAACGCATTCAGAGCAGTGGAGAGGAAACAGTGGTTCGGAGGGAGGAGTTGGACTATATGCTGCACATGCACGCGCACGTGCACACACAGCAGTCATCTGCTCCGGACTCTCCCGAGTGAGGCTGGAGCCAGTGGAGCGAGGGATGAGGTGGAGGGATGGTGGAAAAGTGAGGAATACAAAACAAATCGGAGGTGACATAACGAGACGTGTTTGTGCACGCCTCAGAATGCTCTGTTATTTATTTATTTATTTATTTATTTATTCATCTGCTCTGTTGTTTATATGTGAACTGGCCGACTCGTTCTGTTCTCTACAAGCTGCTCGTTTAACTCCATTTTTACCTGATTTACAAACGTTTAATTGTCTAAATGGATACTTTGTGCCCCCCCCCCCCCCCCTCTCCATCTAATAATAACCTGAACGTGTTGTGACTGTCGTCCTTGCAGCAGCTCTACCTCCCTGTCGTCTTTCTCGCCTCCTTCTCTTTCCCACATTCCTCACTTTCCATATGCTCTTTCTGTCTGTGGTTGGTGTCATCTCACCCCCACTTGTCGTTCTTGTTCTCTCCATCCCTTCTCCTCCTCTTCCTCCTGTTTCTGTATGCAGCACAGAATGTGATCTCCTTCCTCACCCACTCCCATCTCTTTTAGCGGTGCATGTGGTCTGGTCCTCCACCACTCCTCTCCTGCCTGGTTGTTCTCTCCATCACACGCTGTCTTCCCTGTTTTTTTTGGTGTGTTGTGCAGCGTGCCTCCCACCTCTTCTGAACGCACCTCATTATATTTCAGTTTGTGCTCTATTTCTGCTCCTGCGTGCCTCGGCTAAATGTTCGTGTCCTCCTTTTAGAAGTGCGTGCACTTCCTTTACTCACTTCCTCAAAATCAAACTACAGAAATTGTATTTCCTGCTAAAATGCAGCGTGAATGCTTATTACAGAAGAACTTGCTGAATAACTGCTGAAATTAGCTAAAAAAAAAAACATGCTTAAATGTAGCTGAAATGAAGAACTATAGCCTAAAGTAGCAGAAGAAAGCAGAAAGAACACATATTTGTCAAAATTGGTTTAAATAAGCAGAAATGAGCACAAAAATAGGAAAATAGCTAAAAAAGCTGAAATTAGCAAAAAAAATGGCTGAAAAGGCAGAAAGAAGCTTAAACTACTCGCATGAAGCAGAAAGAGGTGAATTTAGTTTTTTAAAAAAGTATTATTAGCTGAAATAGCAAAAATTAGCATAAACAGCTAAATAGTAGCTGAAATAGCCGAAACCTAGCAGAAAAATACTGAAACAATCATAATGAGATGAAAATAGCATAAAGAAGTTAATAGCTTGAAAGTAGCAGAAATTACTACAAAAAAAAACTCGAATTTATCTGCAAATGGCTGAAATGAGCTAAATGCGAAAAATGTAGCTGAAAAGGTAGAACAAGCTTAAATTAGTTTAAAAAAAGGCAAATATTCACCCATTTCAGCTGAAAGAAGCAGAAATGAGCACAAAAGTGGAAATTATCTGTAAAAACTCAAATTAGCAACAACAAAAAAGGCTAAAAGTAGCTAAAACAGCAGAAAGAAGCTGAAATTACCAGAAGGAAGTAGAGAGTGCATTTTTGATGAATTAGGCTGAAAAAAGTTTAAATGAGTCTACAAATTGTGGAATTAGCTGAAAAAGCTTAAATTTGCATAAAACAGCTAAATAGTAGCTGAAATATTAGAAAAATCTGACACTTTCAGAAGAAAGCTGAAAGGAGCATCACAAGCTGAAATTAGCAGAAAGATCCTGTAAGGAAAGCAGCTGAACAAAAAGTGAAAGGAGCAGTAAAAGGTTGTAAACAGATCTAAAGATCTGAAGGATGTAAAATGAGCTCAATTTATTTTCTATGAGGGGAAAAAGAAGTGGCAGAAAAGTCTAAATATTTCAAAAAGCTAAAGTTGCACCAATACTAAAAGTCATAGCAGGGTTGTCCTGAAAGAGCTGTTTGATTTATGAGTTGTTGAAATAGTTTGAAAACTGCAAGACGAGAAAGATGCTGAAAACCATACAGAAGAAAAACGGATCCCAACAGTGTGAATGCTTCACAAACATTCCCACGATGAGGCGAGCTTTACATTATCGCCCGTGCACAAATGAGAGCGGAGGCATTTTCTGTTTTCCTTCTGCGTCTCCTTGTGAACCTCATCACTGCAGCCAGGTAGAAGCTGAAAGAGGCCGGATGGTTTTCATTTTTCACACAATCAGACAAACAGATGGGCTCTCTGACTGACGCAGATGTGCTGCGACAAACATGACACCCTGAAATATCCAAATAAAGTGAGACGGATAATTGAAGCCACGGGCTGAGACAAATCATAAATCTTTCATTTCTTTCTGTCCTTTTTTTTAGAGCTTGTTTGACGTGAGCCTGCCACGCATCGGTAGATCTTTATTATGGCTTTTAAGAACCTGGAGACGCAGGTCAAACTGATACTAAATAGATTTTTAATGAAGCCTGTAGGTTGACAAGATAAGAAAACATTTATTTTGTACTTTCTCTAAACTGAGTACATAAAATCCAACACGTTTTTCGTTTCTAATAATCTTTTAAAGTGATCAGCAGCTCTTTGGGATTTCTGGAGGTGTTTTAATGGTTTTTATTTTTTTATTTTGACTGCTTAAACTTTATTTTATTTTTCAGTCCATGACCTGAGAAGAGCTCTTTAAAAGTCAACTAACTTTAACCTACAATTCATTTATCCATAGAAATGCTCCTGGACTAAAGGATATCAACACATAACACAATTTAAAAACGACATATTTAGCAAGGAAATGGCTAAAGTATGCGCTAGTAGCGTACCAGCTAGTACTCTACTAGCTAGTACTAGCTAGTAGAGTACTAGTGAGTTAGTAGCTGAGAATCTAATTAATGATAGTTACTAGCAGCCCAATGCTTAGACATCATTTCTTTTTAGGAACAAAAATACCAAATATAATTTTGGCACCAAACATAATTTTAGTACTGACAAGGTGACTTTCATAGAGCTACATAAACACCTGAATACACACAGCCATAAACACACAAACAAAAAGCGAATTATGTGTTAGCATTAGCAAAGAACTAATTAACTCGTATAAATAACTAATCCTAACCCAGCTTATATTACAGATCATATTGTTCCATATTTTCCTAACAGAGCACTTCTCTCTCAGACTGCAGGTTTACTTTCGGTTCCTATAGAGTTTCCAAAAGCAGAATGGGAGGAAGATCTTTCAGTTGTCAGGCTCCTCTCTTGAGGAACCAACTTCCAGTTTCTGTCCACGACGCTGACACATTGTCCAGTTTTAAGACTTTCCTTTTTGAAAAATCCTATGGTTAGGGTTGGCTTGTTGTGCTGCCATAGTCTTAGACTACTAGAGGATAAAATTAACTGTTAAAATTGAATAGTTTTCATTTGATATTATTTCTGTCTTAACATGTGATTCTTGACCTGCCGTTGTGTATCTGTTCTTCCTTCCTGTCCTCTCAAACCCAGCCGGTCGAAGCAGACGGCCTCTTGTCCTGAGCCTGGTTCTGCTAAAGGTTTCTTCCTCATGAGGGAGTTTTTCCTTTCCACTGTCGCCTTCATGTTTGCTCAAGATGAGAGTCTGTGATGGAGTTAAACTCAAATCAGTCTGCTCCTCAGATAAATAGTGTTAATTTCTTTTTGTATATATAAATGTTTCTGTTCAGTGCCCTGAGATGAATTTTGTTGTGACTTGGTGCTTTATAAATAAACTGAACTAATTTTAAAGGACATTAGCTAACCTAGCTTAAGTGCTTGCTAGCTACCAAGCTAGCAAAGTAGGCTACGTTGTGTATGTAGCTAGTTGTACTTGCAACAAATGGCAATTATATTTTCTTCTTGAAGCCTGTCACTAAATTACAATTTATTAAGTGACTATCAAAAATAAAGTTTGGCACAATAAATAGTATTGTAGCCCCATAAAAGGATTTACTTTGTGCTATTAGCCTTAAAATTGATCAATGATCATTTGAATTATGGAGCATTTCTCAGGTCCTGTGTTTTAGCTTTATCTGGTTTTACACGCTCTTAATTATTTAGTTTGATCTGCTTAGAACTGAAGTGTAAATAAAGCTTAGAGTATTGCATGTTTTGTTATTTATAGTTATTCAGATAATATGAAGCAGAAGAAAGAAAACCTCAGTGCTTGACGTCTTGCTCCAGTTCAACACTGTTCATTAGGACACACGTGAGTTAGGCGGCGAACAATGCTGAACATGTACACATTCCACACTTAGCTGCTTCTAGCAAATTGTAGGCGTTGATATCTTTTAAAACACAAGTTCAGTGAATTAATACATATCATGTTCAGATGATTTAGAGAAACATTTCCATAATTTGTTGTTCAGGGAGTGCAGTTTTTATCATGTGCCACCCAAACTACAGCGACATTACCGTGTTTTTGGAATCTGCATCGTTTTTATGTCTACATTCTGATTTACCTCATTTTGTATTTTGCTTTGTGTGTTGCCTGTTGTTCTGTCTGTACAGCACTTTGGTTGGCCTTGTCGCTGTTTTAAGTGCTTTATAAATAAAATAGTATGGTATTTTTCAGTCTCAGTACATCGGTACTGCTGTAATTTGGAAGTATGGACAACAAGTTCTCGGGTTCGGCTGCCTTGTGTTATAAAAGCACCCCTGACAGGTTAAAGTACCACTTTTAAAGTATTTGATATCTAACTTACACTATAATGGAACAGCTTTAATTAAAAGTCTAAACAGACTACAGGTACATTAGAGTTGACACAGTTCTGTAAACGAGCAGATGATTTCTGAATATCTGCTACTTCCATCTTATATTTCCATTTCCTGCTTTTCCATCAGACTTTCAGCTGAAGTAGTGACCTCATTCTGGCAGTCAACTTGTGCGCTCTGCTTCACACATCAATAATGTAGTGTAATAACATATCCACCGCTCCATATCAGGAAGTACAGTAAAGTTCTCCTGGTTCTACGATGCTGTGATCCCAGTTACCCTGTTCACATAAAAACTGGGAGGATTTATAAAAGGGAAAAGAGACAGATTTTAGACTTAGAAAAACATATTTTTGTCACCTGAATGTTTTTTTGTTTTTTTTTAGTTTTTCTGCAAGTCACAGGAAGAATGAGGAGGTGTCCAGTCCTGGTCCTCGAGGACCACTGTCCTGCATGGTATAGGGCAGGGGTGTCCAATCCTGGTCCTCAAAGGACACTGTCCTGCATGGTATAGGGCAGCGGTTTCCAGTCCTGGACCTCGAGGACCACTGTCCTGCATGGTATAGGGCAGTGGTGTCCAATCCTGGCCATCAAGGGACACTGTCCTGCATGGTATAGG
>NC_056498.1:34467862-34470189 GCF_014905685.2 Nematolebias whitei
TGCATGGTATAGGGCAGGGGTGTCCAATCCTGGTCCTCGAGGACCACTGTCCTGCATGGTATAGGGCAGTGGTGTCCAGTCCTGGACCTCAAGGCTCACTGTCCTGCACTGTATAGGGCAGGGGTGTCCAATCCTGGTCCTCGAGGACCACTGTCTTGCATGGTATAGGGCAGGGGTGTCCAATCCATACACCTTACTTTGTGTCAGTAAAATATCCACTAAACCACTTAACAGATTTGAATAAAAACCTTCAGAAAGTAATTGTTGGAAGTGCATCTACAATGTGTTAAAAATTTTGGATGAGTTCAGTTCAAGATGGCCGCCACAGCTTAGCAAGGTTAAAAATGGGTAACTCCGTCACGTTCACAGATAATGAGCTCATGTTTGTTGTGGTAGTAGCTGAGAGTCATTTCTCACATCAACTCAAACAGGCAGGTGAAATGCATTCCTGCAAGAATTATAAGATCATTTATTTATTATAATTCATGTTAATTGAAATATTTAATAGAAGTGGACATGTCTCGGTTACGACCACTTTCAAATCAAACTCTTTGAGGGAACATAAAGTTGAACTTTGAACTCTCAGTAAAAAAATGCAGAATCTTGATTTTCTTTGTTTCTTGAGGCATTCCTGGCCGTCGGTGGTGAAGGCAGCACATTTTTGTTTCTTTGCAGCTTTTGTTGTTATGCAGTCAGTTTAAAAGCTTCTTGTTTCAGAAATTGTAACGCAGGAATCACTCGGCGTTGGTCCTTTTCTCTTTGATTAGTGTTGCTGCAAAGTGCTGCAAATTATTGATTTTATTCCAGAGGAATGTTTAATTGGAGATCAGACGGATTAAACTCCTTATGCCATTTGATATCCAGCTGATAACAGGTTTAACTAACGGTTCACACTAAAATGTTTCACATGCAAAACAAGCAACAAAATAAACACTTTGAAAGAAACCAATACCGAGCCCTCTCAACGTGTTAATTTTTCAAGAGAAAAGTGAAAGTTTATTCTGCTTTTATCTTTTTTTTCCTAGCAGAGGATAAAAGACGTCAACAAAATACTTTTAAAGCAAGGTTACGAACAGATGTGAGAACAGAGAGATGAAAGTGGATTCAGACCTGCCTGCTAACAGATCTGGGTTGGATCCAGGTAAGACTGGAACAAAACTGAAATTTTCATTCTAATTTAGTATAAACTGTTTATACAGCATGTTAGGAAAATGTCCGGGGGACAGTGGGAAAGAAAATCTTCCTTTTAACAGGAAAAAACCTCCAGCAGAACCAGAACCAGTCTCAGGATAGGCAGCAATCGGCCTTGACTGGCTGTGGTTAGAGAGGACAGGAAAAAGACACAATGACTGGTCCAGGTGTGGTTCCTATGGTAAGAAAGCGAGAAAAACACAGTGATGATCAAAAATAATTATAAATACAAACATGAAGATAAAGCAACTAAAGACGGCAACAGAGGACGTGGTCAGTTTGTCCTCCAGCAGTCTAAGCCTAAACGAGCATAACTAAAGGAGCTCAGGAAACCCAAGCCAAGCCCAACTATAGGATTTATCAAAAAGGCAAGTCTTAAGCCTGATCTTATAGGTTGACCTTTAAAGTTGTCAGCTTCACAGACAGAAACTGGACGTTGGTTCCCGAGGAGCCTCATAACTTCAAGCTCAATCTCCTATTTGAGAAACTCTAGGAATCACGAGTAAACCTGCAGTCTGAGAGCAAAGTGCTCTGATTGGAAAGTATGGACCAATAAGATCTGTAATATAAGATGGAGCTAGGTTGTTGAGGGCTTTGTAGGTTATAAGTAAGATTTTAAATTATTTTCTGAGTTTGACACAGAGCCAGTGGAGAGAAGTTAAAATTAAAACTGGAGCAATATACCATACCATACCATACCATACCATTTTATTTATAGAGCACTTAAAACAGCTACAAGACCAACCAAAGTGCTGTACAGACAGAACAATAGACAACACACAGGGCAAAATACAAAATGAGGTAAATCAGAAATATAGACATAAAAACGATGCAGATAATAATTATGACGACAAACCAACGTACAGGTTCAAGACACAGATCCTCTGGTGTTGAAAGCTACTGAATAGTAGTGATTTTTTAAACAGGATTTGAAAACCAAGAGGGAGGGGGCCAGTCTGATGAGCAGAGGCAACTCGTTCCAATGTCTTGGTCCTGCTACAGAGAAGGCCCTGTCACCTCTGCGCTTAAGACGAGTTCCTGGAACTGTGAGGAGCAACTGATCCGCTGACCTCAGGGAACGTGGTGGGACATACGGTTGTAGCAGATCAGAGAGATGGGGGGGGGGGGGGGGGGGG
>NC_056498.1:34470289-34488636 GCF_014905685.2 Nematolebias whitei
GGGGGGGGGGCGACACTGTTCAGTGATTTGTAGACATGAGTATTTTGAACTGGATTCGAAGGTGAACCGGTAACCAGTGCAGTGAGGCCAAAACTGGAGTAATGTGCTCTCTTTTGCCTGTACTGGTTAAAAATCGGGCTGCTGCATTCTGGACCAGTTGTAGTCGTGCAATGGAGGTCTGACTGGTACCAAACAGGAGCGAATTGCAGTAATCAAGCCTAGATGTAATGAATGCATGTATTACTGTCTCCAGGTTCTTTGATTATGATTTCAGAACTCTAGGAGCAACAACTGAAGACTGTTTTTAATCACCCAGATAATAAAGAATAACTGTCCAGACATTTTAAAGATAATGTTTGATGGAAGAAAACAGTTCTGGTTACATTTTTACGGTGGGGTCTCGTTCCACCACCTCCCAGAGCTGCTCATCTGGATTGGCGGATTTGTGTTAATCAGAAATTTTTAATTAATTCAACCTCCATTTAAACAGGTGTAGTGAATAAAGAGGTGAGTGTATGACCTTTATAAACCTTTGACAATAAAAGTTCAAATAACAAGATTAAATGTTGATATGTCAGATTAGAACGTGACCTAAAACAGCTCACTCATCTGTTCTTTATGTTCTCTTTGGAGTTGTGCAACGACATTTAAGTTCTGTTTTCTTGTCATTTCTAGAGGTTGCGCTCTGGTTGGTTGGATGAGTTTGACGTTTGTAGTTCACGGAGCCTCGTTCATTCAGGGTCGGGATTCTGTTCGATGAAATAATCCACCGAAATGATGCGATCGCTATTTTTAATATTTGGAGAAGCAACAAGACACAAGTGTGATTCTTAAATTTAGCTGCACAGTCTCTTTCACAGCAGGAACGAGCTCTTCGTTAATAAATTGACAAAATGAGTCAGCGCGCAATCATAACCCCGTCCTGTGATTGATGATCGCTCGAGGTTTTCAGTCTGTTCGATCCGATTCATGCTGCTGTCGAACTGACGAGATCTGTCCAGAGACGTTTCCATCACAAATATAACTAGAGAAAAGGCATTTCTGCTGTGTGAATGCTTATTGCTGAAGAACTTGTTAAAAAAAACATACTGAAATGTAGCTGAAATGGAAGACTAATCCTACTTTAGCAGAAGAAAGCAGGAAGAACACATATTTGCTGAATTAGGTTTAAATGAGCAGAAATGAGCACAAAAATTAGGAAATTAGCTAAAAAAAAAAAAAGCTGAAGTTAGCAAAAAGTAGTTGAAAAGGCAGAAAGAAACTTAAACTACCAGCAGAAAGCTTTACTAAGCAGAAGGAGCTGAAAGAGCTCCAAAACTGTGGGATTAGCTGAAAATGCTAAAATTAGCATAAAACATTTAAAAAGTAGCAGAAATAGCAGGAAAAGCTGAAACTAGAAAAAAGCTGAAAGGAGCATAACAAGCTGAAATTTGCATAAAGAACTTAATTAGGCTGAAAGTAGCAGAAATGAACATGAAAAACTTGAATTTATCAGAAAATGGCTTAAATGAGCTATAAATGCTAAAAAGTTAGCAGAAAAGTTACAAGCTTAAATTAGCATAAAAATTAAAGAATGTTTGCTTAATTAGGGTAGGATGCCAGAAGCAGAAATGAGCACAATAAAGTGGAAAATATCTAAACAAAAAAGTAAGTGTTGACCATTGTTAAAGTCTTAACATGTTCCTCTGTTTGACCTTCAGGAGTAATTGTAATTAATTTATTATAAAAGGCAACAGATGACTTCCCCTCGCCGCTGGAGCTTTACCTGCTCACTGGTAAAAGTCTGTGATGAGGATTGATTAAACCTCCATACTGGAATATTTTTATTTACGACATTCATTCAACCTTTATTTATACAGGTTAGTCTCATTGAGCCTCAATGACTCATTTACAAGAGAGACCTGCAAAGAATGATATAAAAGAACGCATATAAACTGAAAAAATGAATGGAAGAAAATTATATTAAAAAAACAACAACTACAAAACATCTAAATTGTAAAGCGATGAAGAAAACTAAAAACAGGAATGTGTCTGCACTGGTTTGTGCAAAGAACGTAGCAGATGTTTGACGTCACTTAGAGAGGTCAAGGTCGAAAGCTTCAAATCTTTTTGTAAGATATTCCAGGAAACAGGAGCGGAGTAGGAGAAGGCCCTTTTGCCAAGTTCAGTCCTCACTGAGGGAACACTGCAGGTAATAATGTCCTGAGAGCGCACGCTGTAGCTGCACTCACGCAGAGACACGAAGGAGGAGATGTATGAAGGCAACAGACCAAGAAGTGATTTAAAGATGAAAATGTACCAGTGAGAGAGTCTGGGTGAAGTTAATGATGTCCAGTTAACCAGTGAATACTGGGTGCAGTGGTGGGTACGATAATCACAGCCAGTTATGAATCTTAATGCACCATGATAGACAGCATCCAACATCTGCAGGGTTCTTGTAGGAGCGTTCATGTAAATAATGTCACCGTAATCAATGGAGGGAAGGAAAGTCACAGATACAAGGTGTTTTCTAGCATTCAGGGTTAGACAGGATCCGTTTCTGAAAAACAAACCCAGTTTAACTTTCAGTTTCTTTACCAAGTTTTCAACGTGGGGCTTAAAAGTGAATCAAGCAAGATACCCAAATATTTGTAGGAATCGACAAACTCAATAGGAACATCTAAAAAAGTTAAATGTTGTCCTCTGGACATTCAAAAAACAAAAACAAAGCAAAACAACAAAAAAATGTAGAAACGTTTCGTCTCTCATCCGAGAGACTTCCTCAGTCTGAGGAGCTGTATTCAGCTCAGTCTCTTAAATAGCACCTTCTCAGAGTGGATCAACCAGTTTGCTGCTGACAACCAAAACCAGCTGATCACATGCTCAAGAAGGACCATCAGCCTAACGATGGATCATTAGCACTCTGATGGTTGTTTGCTATTCACAGAGGGATGAGTGATACTAGCAATCACAGCATTGTAAGAGGGGGACAGTTGAACACGTAGGCCTCCACCCCTGTTTAATGATGGACGGTTTCTTTTCACAAAGATGGCCTCCTTTACTCCTCTCTCAAACCATCGTTCCTCTCTGTCCAGGATGTGAACATCTTCATCCCTGAAAGAGTGACCGCTGGCCTGGAGATGAGTGTAGACTGCAGAGTCCTGGCCTGATGTTGATCTTCTGTGCTGGGCCATCCTTTTGGCCAGTGGCTGTTTAGTTTCCCCGATGTAAGACTGACCACAGCCCTCCTGACACTGAACAGCATACACAACATTATTCTGTTTGTGCCGGGGGACTGGATCTTCAAGAATCAATAGGATCAATAGAAACACCATTCAAAGATAAAATAGAAGGCAGGAATGACTTCCTGTTTGAAAACAACATCCCTTTGTTTTTTTGGTGTTTAGTACAAGTTTGAGGTGGAACAAATCTGACTGGATGATGTCAAAAGCGTATTGCAAAAGATGGAAATCCTTAGCAACTGTTAGCTCGACAATAAACAACTGTATCATCAGCATATAAATGTAAGGATGTTCTGACTGATATTACCTATGTAGATTCTGAAGAGGGTGAGTCCTAAGACTGAACCTTGTGGTACACCATTGTTAACAGCTAGATAACTGGAAAAAGTACATGTTGAACACATTGCCTCCGATCTGAGAGACAGAGAACCAACCAATGGTGTATCCAGTATATACACACAAGTGGTACCATTAATATACCTTTTATAAATGTGGTTATTTGGTTTTTGCATCGCTTTGATCCAACTGATTTACTCACTTTTCTCTGTTGCAATTAGTTTTTTGAAATACTGTAGCTTGTTCCTGAACATTTATTTTGTTTTTCCTCCTGGTTGCGTAGGTTTTTGTGAGGTCTTTTTCTCAGAAAATCTGACAAATGCGACATAAAGTTTGTTTTTAAAGGCAACAAACATCAATCTGCACAATGATTATACATAAATACACCGTATTATTTACATTATTAGTGTTTAGAACCTTGTATACTGTTTCTTTTTAAAATACTTTATATTTTTGCTATTTTGGGGTGTAACTGGGACCCTGAGTAAACAATTCTGTTCCACCTTATGTACCACGTGTTGCGAATGACGATAAAGAGCCTTGAACCTTGAGTATAAACTTAAATTAATAGAAATGTACTACATGCTGGTTATCGAGTTTAAAAAGATGACAAGCGACTAATTCTTTGACATCTGGTCAAACAGCTGCTGCGCTCCAACAATGTTCCCTGCACGTTTAATTGATTTGATCACCATCGGCCATCTGACTATATAATGTTCAATACAATTTTAGTCATAGATGCAGAGTTTTACGTCAGTCTCAATCAGTCAGTCCCCCCCACCCCAGATCTAAGCGAGTCCAAAACCAGCCCAGCAGTAAGCAGTGTTTTTAGCTCTTGTAACGTCCGACCTGCCTGTTTCTTCTGGAGGATGGTACACTTCGACCTAGCCTCCCCAACAGCTCCATCACTCTGAACGACGCCCTTGTCAGACACACTGAGTCGTGATGAAACCAAACTGTTTTGTTGGCTCAGAGGAACGGAAATCTGGAAAATCCATTTCCACAGACTCGGACGACGAAGCAGCTCGTCAAGAAATCCAGTAAAAAGTTTGTTTCGAAAGAGGAAAAATCTTTTTTAAAGGCAGGGCTGAGTTCAAATTCCTCGTAGGGTTAGCGTTGCGTTGTTGATTCGATTGTCTCCAGTTATGTTAGTGCAAAATCTTAAAGTATGACTGTATAAACTTGTGTGTATGTACTGTATATACAGCAAGTACATGAAACCTGCTGCAATGTATTTATTATGGATAATATTTTCTATCAGTGCAGACAAAAACACTGTTTGATTGGCATGCATGGTCAGAATCAGCTTTATTATCATTGTACCGAGATACAGTGAGATTATGTTCAGTCGTCCAAAAAATGGGCAGAGTGCACGTTGCTGCTGCTATGGGAGCACGGCCTCTTATCCTTTATCAGAATACTTTTTAGATAGAAAAAGGGAAAAGGCCACAAGGATGGATAGTGGTATTACAAAAAGGATCTCTTCACATCTCGTCCTTATCAGGACACGATTTAAGACATAAAAAAACTCTACCTGCAAGCACATTTATAAACACATTACATATGCATTTAACGTCAAGACGTTGAGATTTGTCCATGAAGCACTTCCAGATAGGCCATAGTCCTGATGAGATGTTGCTCAGCCATCAGTTCTGATAAGCCTGCACAGAAGTTCTCGGGGGGGTGCAATAGACAAAGTTTTTCCTTAGTTTACCCATGGCCCAAGAGAAAGTTGATAGTTGGCCTGTTTTCGAGGCCAAACGGAGGAGTCAGATTCAGATAAGCCACAATTGTTGAATTCTTCAGGCAGATTGTTTTTTTATTGTCAGCCTTGAGTCCTGCTGGAAGTTTCGATCCAAAATGGACAGATTTGTGGGCATCCCACTGATCCGTGCTATGAACCTCCTTCAAGGTCGTCTCCAACATGCTGGCAAGTCCTAGAAGCCGCAAGTGGCCTGCGATTCTCACAAATCGCTTCCATCTTATGGTTTCGCTCGTAAATCAGCTGATTTTAAGTACTCGTAGCATGAACCAAACCTTCACACAGACTTGGCAGTTTTGTCATGGCCGAAACTGCTGCCGATGTCTTCCTCAAAAGCCGATAACATGGGAATGCACCGATGCCAAAAAGCTGAAACCCTGCTATCATGATTCAAATTGTATAAACATCTTCGGCGTCTTCCTAAGATGAAACGGAAAGACACATCAGCTCCCACACTCCCCACGGATCCATGACGTATCCTGCAGCGTGAGTCTCAGCGGGACACGAGGGCTCTCCTGGACCCTGTTGCTTTGTTGAAAAGATTTTATTGATTGTGTTGAAAGTCCAGCTCACCAGATCCATAACAGTGGTGCTGTAGTCACAATATTGTTTTCTGTCTCTAGGCTTTTTGTGGGTTCTACATTGTTTGGTGAAATTGGGTGATCACGTAGCTTTTTGAGTTATCATGTTAGAGTTTTGTGGTTCATTTCAGAACCGCTTTTTCATTCAATGGATCATTCATTTAATTCATTTGGCTATGTAGCTTTTGCAGCCTAGCCTGTATCAGGGCACATCACTGGTAATAAGATTGATGCTTCCTCTCAATGTGTTTCATGAGGAAGACGTGTCACTGGTAATTAATTATAAACAGCTGAGGAAAAGAGGACAGTGGATAATGGTTAGTCCGGAACAACTTTAATTTTCAGAAAATTGAGTAAAATCTGCACGATGTGGTATTTTGTCTAAAATGCTCTGTATTTTCATCATGTATTTCATTATTTTTAGTTTTCATTTAGGTATTTTGCTCAAAGTTCTGTGAAAATTTGTTTTTATTTAGTGAAATGCATTCCTTTTTGCATTCAGGTCTTAGATTTTATATAAAAAAAAAGATAAACTTGTGGCCTAATCGTTTAGCTAATATGCACAGGGAGAAGTAGAACAGGTTGTAGTCTAGCACTGAAGAGGTGAAGCCACGTTAACATTATTCTACTTCAAAGTTGACAAAATTCTACAGATGTAAGTCTTTGTAGGGAGAAACTAGAACATTTGACTTAACTGGACAGATGTTGGGCTTTAACTTACATGATGCCTGCAGAAATCAGTTATCTGAAACTGATAATTGAGTTGTTCCATCATTAAACCCACCACACGCACAGCTGTCTTTTATTTTTTAATACCATTCCTCTCATTGTATTTTATAATGTAACACCTGCAGAAGCAACCTGTCTGCTGAAAGGATAACATGGAAAGTAATTAACCGGAAAGCATCGTGAAGTAAAGTGATCCTTCACCTTTTAGCTATTTCGAGACCTCGGCTTACAGTAGCTGAGGAGGAACTGCAGTGAAGCTGTAGATTTGATGCTTCTTTATGTTTTTAAATGTAAAAGGAACTTGGGTATAGATGACAGATAAAACTTCACAATCTGCAACCACAAAGACAAACACAAGTGTTCAGGGTAGGTAAAGAAGCTCATTTAGCCTGGATGTGGTCGACACCAACTAGAAATTTGTTTATAATCTTTCAAAGCTGAAATCTGAAGAAAAATGCCATATTACCCGTTGCCCACTGACGTATATTTGGTGTATTTTTATTTTATTTTATTTTTTTCATTTAGCCTTTATTTATCCAGGTTAGTCTCATTGAGCCACGAGAACTCATTTTCAAGAGAGACCTGTTTAGGGAGCACATGGTGGGGTTAAGGGCCTTGCTCATGGGCCCAGAGTGGGGCGAATGAGGGTGGGGGCAAGTGTGGGTGTTTGACCTACCCCACCCACAATTTTGATGTTGTCGGGGCCGGGGCGTGAACCGGCGATCTTCGGATCACAAGCCCACCTCTCATCTTCACCTCTTCAGTTTATTGTTGGTAAACACGGTTCATTCCCAGTGTGGGTTGGACTCTAACCAGAGCTTCCCTGTCTGGTTCAGACACCCTCCTCAAAGTCTAGTTTCTTCTTTTTGCAGATGATCTGGTTCTGTTGATGTTTTCAGGCCATCACAGCTTCGGCGTGGGCTGAGGTGCTTCACAGCTGGGATGAGTCGGCTCCTTTGAGTCTGATGCCATGGTTCTGTGCCGGGAAAAAGGTGGAATGTCTCATTTGGGTCGTGGAATGGTTCTCTGCCTCCAGTGAGGTAGTTAAAGTGTCTTGGGAGCCTTCTTTGTGAGTGATGGTACGATGGAATGGGAGATGGATGGACCTGTTCTGCAGTAATGAGAGTGTTGCTCTGATCTGTTGTGGTGGAGGAAAAACTAAACTGAAAGGCAAAACTCTCAATTTACTGACCCATCGAGATTCCAACCTTCACCTTTCATGACAAAGAAAAAAATCATCCCAGATACAAGCAGTTAAAATGAGCTTCTTCTTTAGAGTGGTCGAGTTAGCTTTATGCTACCAGAGGTAGCCAAAGTAGAGCTGCTGCACCTTCACATCAAAAGGAGTCAGCTGAGGTGGTTCAGACATCACACATCCAGGGGAGAGTTTCCAGTTGCATCTAGGGAGGAGTCCCTAGGGTAAGATTACATATCCTCTCTAGACTGGGAATACCTCAAGATCCCCCACTTTCTTGAAAATGGTCTCCAAGGAGTGTGCTACAGAATAAATGACAAATGACCGAGTACACATCCTTGGGGTGCTCTTGATCTCCGTTCAATAGAAGGTATTTTACTGATATACTGCCTTTCTTTTCCTGAAGTTTTTAGCCCAGACAGGGAAAGCTGCTGTGTGATCATTATTATACAAAATGACTAAATAGATGAGAATAATCCCCCAGAGCTTTTGACCCTAACTGATTTGAGCAGTTCTGGTTTTACGACAAACAAAACTTTCAAACAGCCTGTGGCATTTCCCCCCCTAGTCTAAATTACAACAGCTCTGCCATTATTATGTGTCGAGTTGTTAGTTGACCACAAAACCACCAAGATCGTCACACTGCTAATTAGGACCAGCTGTTACAGGCAATATAATTATTAATTAGTTGTAGGGTGTTTATAAAACTTTGCTTTTAGCACAGCAAACTCCATATGTCTGCAAAACGAGCTGCGGTACAAAGGAAGAGGTGGGTTGACTGCAGATGTGTCACATTTCTGCAGGTTTGTGCTCTGCAGCACTTCAACAGTTGTTTATGTTGCTCATTTAGGGATAATGAACATTGTTTTTCTTGGCAGGGACCTTTTTTTATTTTTTTTTTACAAGTATTAGAACCTCAGTCTTAAAAAAAATCTAATAGAATTGTTTTATTATTTTTTAAAAGGCTTTTACTGCATGACATAGTACTTTTACGACTTTTTTTTTTTTACAGAGTTCAGTAAAATAGACTTCAAAATGTCCTTGAAAGCCACTGAGTTTTGTTTCGCAACATTAGACACGACCAAAGATGTGCTCTTTGCATTTTCTAATTAAATATAATTGTTTTACCGTATATTAATGTTGTACTCCATGCGTTGGGTTTTAATCTGAATGCAGTTGCAGTGACTTAGATAACAGACAGGCTTTACTGTATATTGGACCCGTTTGCTCGTCTGTTAGTGTCCTGAGATGATTTGAGTTAAGGAAAATGTTTGGCTCAGAATGGTTTGGTTTCAGTGCTACAAGAGTCTGACTATGCTTCATCTTTTAGCATCCCAGGACAATGTAGTGGCCACAAAATCACAAATCTTGTTTGTCGCACTCTGCTGAGACAGAATTGGTAATATTTTTGTGCTCATGCCCACGTGTTGTAATGTTGGTTACCGTACTTGGCGCCGTACACGTCGCGTCGCCGTATAAGTTGCATCAGTCCAAAAATGTCTAATAAAGTGGGGAAAAAAACATAAATACGTCGCATCTATTGTGTGTCACCGCTAACAGCCTGGAAACGTGGGCCGTTTGTGTTGCCACAAACTGATCGGCTGCCAAATGACGACCGCCGGAGCGTGCACGGGAAAACTTTAACAAGAATTTAACAAGATTAACGCTTAAAATCAATTATTTGTTTGCTCGACATTATAGTAAAGGTGTGTCTCAGTTGAACTTTTCCTTAATAAATGCACTTTAACGGTCAAATCAGCTGCATTTCGCCTGGGCGGCGAAATTCAGCTGATTTGACGTTTGCTCCAGGAGTTCCGGAGCGAGACGAAGGTGGCTTCTATGGCAAGCCAAGTGTCTCATTAATAGCCACTTTTACCTATTAATGAGACACTTGGCTTGCCATATTAGTCGAGGGCCCTCTAGCGACTGAAAATGGTAGTGTTCAATATTTTCCATGTCAGAATGAATGAAGTCGTCAGATCTCAGACAAAAATTGGTTGTAAATATGGGGGAAAATGTATATTAGTTGCTTCGGTGTATGAGTCGCAGGGCGTGCAAATTTATGCTAAAAAGGTGTGACTTGTACAGCAAAAAATAGGGTATATGCAGTATCTCAAACCAAATAGAGAAACCATCTTAAAGTAACCAACAAAGTCCATGCTCAATAATCCAGGTATACAATCCAACAATTTTCAGCAAGGTCATGTTTCAGCACAAAAAAAAAAAAAAACTGTCCAGATGACCTGACTGAAAATTGTTGGATTGCATACCTGGATTATTGAGCATGGACTTTGTTGGTTTTGAACCAGTTTGACATGACTGTCGACGAGGAAGAGGGCCGGCACGGGAGGAGGGGGCATGCCAAAGAGACCATCTTAGCACCAACGTACCTGGTTTGTTCCACTTTAGAGTAAGCTGTTGGGGGAAGAATCAGTTTTGCTTTGTGTGTTTCCTTGACTGATGAAGCCTTCTGGATGGAAGGTGAAACATTTCAGCACAACAACAACAAAAAAAGAAACAGTCCAGATGACCTGACTGAAAATTGTTGCATCTTAAAGTAATTATTGGATGTGCAACTACAACTGACTAACTTTTGAATCAACCCGATTCAAGATGGCCACCGTCTTAGTGACATCCCCAAAACGTAAAGCTTGTAAGTCAGTCAGATTTAAAGATACGGGTATTGTTGTAGCGGGTGTAATTTAAACGAGTGCTACGTTAATGTCCCCCATTGCTGAAGGATTTAAATAGTGAATGCTTATTGTTTTTTGATATGAATGTTTTTCTGCACTGGAATTGAACAGATGATTCAAGTAAACCTTAATATTTTTGGTGGAAGATATTCAAGTGGGTAAGAGTTGCAACTTGGAGAAGAATAGAGGTTCCGGTAGTTGTTTTTTTTAATTTTTTTGTCTGAGACGGGGCAGAGTGATTGATCCTGGTGAGCTGAGGGAGCAATTTTATTCACATTCAGGCTCAATGGCAGAGCCAGGGGGTGGCAAGTGGTGGCCTTGGCCACCATAGATTAAGCTTCGGTCACCCCAATCATTTGAGTTAATTATACTTTTATGCAAAATAAAAACCAACAGGGAAGAATGTTTACCAATTGCATATTTTTCATGTTGTCCAGCTCACAAGGTTTGCATATATTTGTCAGTGGCCATCTTGGATTTTGATGTGGCAACCCACTTTTTGAAAGAAAATGCAGCCACACACCAAAATGAAAGTATGTACCTCACATATTTGTCAAGTTATTGCCTCACAACATTCAAGGTTCAAGGTTCTTTATTGTCATTTGCATCACATGTGGTACATATAATATGGTGTATTAAACAGCAGCCTGAACATGAGTCTGTTGGAAGCAGGTGGATATGAATATAGCACTGGGTAAGAAATCAGCAGCATGGACAATCAGCAGCACAAAGCCACATATCACCAATCAAAGTAGCATTACAATTATTATCCTGGTTAGGGATTTATGAGTCTAACAACCTCAGGGTAGAAGCTGTTCCTCAGTCTAGTGGTTCTACACTTAATGCTCCTCAACCTCCTGCCTGAGGGGAGCAGGTCAAAAAGTGTGTGTGCTGGGTGAGTGGGGTCCTTCATGATGCAGGTGACCCTCTTCCTGCATCTGGAGGTGTAGATGTCTGTGATGGTGGGGAGACTGACTCCAACAGACTTCTGTGCAGCCTTCACCACTCTCTGCAAAGCTTTTCTTTCTGCAGCTGTGCAGCCTCCATGCCACACGTTGATGCTGGAGCACAGGATGTTCTCCACTGCACACCTGTAGAAGGAGGTGAGGACTGAGCTTCCCAGACCAGCTCGTCTCAGCCGCCTGAGGAAGTAGAGTCTCCGATGAGCTTTCTTAATCAGGCTGGTGGTGTTGTTGCTCCAGCTGAGGTTGTCTTTCAGGTGCACACTTAGACATGTTCATAGACAGATTGACACAAGTGACAATCAGGAGACAGTGGTTAAAGTTTGTTATGGTAACTGAGGCATGATGGCAGCCATCATTACAGAGCTCTTCTCTACCGCTGCCATTCTCCTCAACGGTGTTTCTGCCCTATGATGTCACAGCACCGCCATCTAGTGACAAGAAGCCATAACAGCATCAGAACTGAACACAACACAAACTCCTAGTGTTAACAAATCACCCAAGACCTTACAACGTTGTGTGAGCACATAACTTACCATTTCAGATTTTATAACATTTAATACTCATCATTTCTCAAAGAGGATTTTATTTTATGGACTTGTATTTTAGCATTCATTGACAATTTATGTGACAACAAAATAACAGGGTTTGATTGTTGAATTTGTTTTGCTTGTTATCTCGAGTCTGTCCGACCCGGCACACGAAATGAACTTAAATCTCTGAGGTAAACCGGCAGTTTGACTCAGGAGATGAAGACCCTGACTCCATAATTACCATATTGAGAGCTGGTGTAAACACCAGATTATTCTGAACTGAAATCAGGATTTTTATTGTGGAGCCAAAACCAGGTTGACATAATTGCTTGAATCACAGCACATCCCTAAAGGAGAGGAACTGACACAGGACCAAACACGAGTAATATTCTAGTAAATACACGACCGGCATGTACTAATTGTGTTGCTGTGAATGTGATTACTTCCCCCAGATGGACCCAAGCAGTATTTATATTATCAGAATTTCGCCGTGTTGCTTGAAAGCCACATTTCATTACATGTGAACATAAATACAAAAAGTGTTGCTGAATATAAATGAGTTTTCCTCTATCTGTTTATGTTGTTACTGCGTCTGATTTGGTGGCTTGTGTATTTAAAGGTGGGCGTTCAGTCTCCGTGTGTCGTCTTTTTAGCATACATTTTGTGAGCGCTAACCAAGCGGAAATGACAGTAATTAACTAAATGAGCTCCATCTGCATCTGGGGGGCAGCGAGGTAGAGGGGAAATGGGAGTCTGCTTCTGAAAAGAGGACTGGGAAGTTTGCACAGAGAGCGGAGAGGTGTGAAGCTGCTTCTGAGGGATGGACGGGGAGATGGGGTGGGGGGTGGGGGGTATAGGTGATCAGAAAATGAAAGGTAGCTGGGGAGAGGCTGGTTTCATCAAGGAGAATATATACTGGACGTGTACATCCATACCTCACTTCCATTTCTCTCCAACACCTCACCTTTTCCCATCTTCTTTTGTCTTTACAAACAGGTGTGGGGTGAGATGTTGGGGGGGGGGGGGGGGGGGGGGTGTCGCTTTAAATCTAAGAAACAGAAAACCTCAACATTTTACAAAGAATGACACCATAAAAACTCTGAGCTGCAGGTTACTGAGAGTTTCTGTTTTAGTTTTTTATGGTCTGCTCTGCTACAGCACCAGTGTTCAGGTTGTGTTGGTTCTCGTTGTGTTGGTTCTCGTTGTGCTGGTTCTCGTTGTGTTGGTTCTCATTGTGTTGGTTCTCATTGTGTTGGTTCTCGTTGTGCTGGTTGTCGTTATGCTGGTTGTCGTTGTGTTGCTTGTCGTTGTGTCGGTTCTAGTTGTGCTGGTTCTAGTTGTGTTGGTTGTCGTTGTGTTGGTTCTATTTGTGTTGCTTCTTGTTGTGTTGGTTGTCGTTGTGTTGGATGTCGTTGTGTCGGTTCTAGTTGTGCTGGTTCTAGTTGTGCTGGTTCTAGTTGTGTTGGTTGTCGTTGTGTTGGTTGTCGTTGTGCTGGTTCTCGTTGTGCAAGTTGTAGTTGTGTTGATTCTCGATTTGTTGGTTCTCGTTTTGTTTGTTCTTTTTGTTCTTGTTCTAGTTGTGTTGGTTCTTCTTGTGTTGGTTCTCATTGTGCTGGTTCTCGTTGTGCTGGTTGTCGTTGTGTTGGTTGTTGTGTTGTTCCTCGTTGTGCTGGTTCTAGTTGTGTTGGTTCTTGTTGTGTTGGTTCTCGTTGTGCTGGTTCTAGTTGTGCTGTTTATAGTTGTGTTGGATCTTGTTGTGTTGGTTCTCGTTGTGTTGGTTCTTTTTGTGCTGGTTCTAGTTGTGTTGGTTCTCGTGTTGGTTCTAGATGTGCTGGTTCTAGTTGTGTTGGTTCTAGTTGTGTTGGTTCTCGTGTCGGTTTTCGTTGTGCTGGTTCTAGTTGTGTTGGTTCTCATTTTGCTGGTTCTAGTTGTGTTGGTTCTCGTGTTGGTTCTAGTTGTGCTGGTTCTAGTTGTGTCAGTTTTCGTTGTGCTGGTTCTAGTTGTGCTGGTTCTTGTTGTGTTGGTTCTTGTTTTTTCATTCATTCATTCAACCTTTATTTAGACAGGTTAATCCCACTGAGCCTCCAGGACTCATTTACAAGAGAGACCTGATTTCAACAAAGAATGATGACAACAATGGACAACCAAGACAACAACAGACAGTTATAAAAGAAGCGTACAGTTTTTTTTTTTCCAAATTAAAATAAGATTGCAATAAAGGTAGAAAAAACAGCTAGATTATAATGTGAATGTAGAAAACTAAAAACAGGATCATGTCTGCATTTGTCCCTGCCGGGAGTCCAACAGATTCTTAAAGCCACTTAGAGAGGTCAAGGTCGAGAGCTTCAGAACTTTTTGCAAGATATTCCATTCATGTTGGTTCTCGTTGTGTTGGTGAAATTAGAAAATGTTGCACAAAACACACAGTAGGACCTCGTGTGATCTGTTCGAGCTCGGATCTGGAATGACTTCTACCAAACCAGACTTTAGCTCAACATCTGTAAAACTGCTGGAGTTAGTCATTTTTAAATCCTCGTCGAAGGCGCACGTGTTGCGATATAGCTTTCGTCCATACGAACGTATGCCCGTAAACGTTCTCTTGTCTCGCCCAAAACTTCTGATCCGCTCGAGACAATTTAATGAAACTTGATACACGTGCATCATCATTAGATGGAGGGTCACATACACTTTTCATCACCCCAGTTTCAATGTCAAGGTCACAAATCAAGGTCAAAGTTACACAAGATCTTTGCTTGCCTGGTCCGTTGCTATAGATTGCCGTATGATAGTTTGTTGGAGGCTGTTTGTCTCTCATGCAGCGCTCGTTGGTTATGAGGGTCAGTTAGCTGTGGTGGCCATCTTGAAGTACGTTGCTTGTAGAGGTCCATTTCTGTGAGGAGGTTGCATGTTAATACGTTCATTATTTACCGTATTTTCCGGAGTATAAGCTGCTACTTTTTTCACAAGCTTTGGACACCGCTGCTTATACAATGCCGCAGCTAATTTATGTACTTTTTTTCTTCTTCACGGGCTAACGAGCGTCCTGCTGCCAAAAATATTTAGCGATAGCTTCATCAGCACTGTTCTCTCCAGTGATTACTGGTAGTCTGTTCAACTTAGACAAGTTTTTGTGTTCATTCAGTAGGTTGTAGGTTACCGTACGGATGTTATCATGAAGACCTGTGAGGACCACCAGTCTGTGTGTGTTGTAAGCAAACTAAAGTCTATGGATCGCCATCTGGTGGTGGATTTTTGTATTACAACAAGAGCTGCACATTCTGTCAGGAGCAGTGTACAGTTCCTGAAATTAAAATGTGGACACCTGCAACTTATACACAAATGCGGCTTATTTATATAGAAAATTGCGTTTTATTTTAAATTTAGTGTGCGCAGCTTATAGGCAGGTGTGCTTTTTAGACCGGAAATTACGATATTTAAACCTTTATTTAATCATGTAGCTCTCAGTTCGGATGCCTTTCACAAAGTCATTAAAAACATTTATGATACGCCTCCATGGATTTCAGGCTGCGAAGCTCCTCCATCATGTAGGTGCTCATCGTGTTCAATAAATCATCAACTATGTCATAAGATCAGAGGCAACTGAGTCGTCTGACGTTCTTTCTTTACCTCATTCTGGTCAGTCTCGACAGCAGCAATTTTCTGGACATATTTCTGTTGTTGCACATTGGTCAAGAGTATCAATACACTTCAATTTGGTTTATCTGAAAGCCATCTTGATTGTTGTTATCCAGCTCTTGCCTACAATAATGGTGGAAAAGTGGCGTTTTTTCACTTTTGGCTGAGAAATGTGGGAACGATGTATTCCAGGTGTTCATACCAACGTTTTAAACAAAGACCACATGCAGTCTGAAAATTCAGAGAACGTATTTGAGGTTGCATTAAGCTACAGACCAACTTAGCTGAATTATAGCGACTTTTGTGATTTCTATGGTTGATCAGCTGTGGCAGCCATCTTGAATCAGGCTGACTCCAAATCATAATAAATTCTAATGTTCAGCCAGTATAATAAATTCATTCACTAAAGATATTTTACTAACAGACAAATGGATATGCATTATTATCTGCCTTTCAGTAATGCTAAAATGTATTATAAAAAATGTTGCTAAAGTTTATCCACTTGAAGCTTTATTTATTTTCGCACAACTTTCTTGTCTACATACCGTGCAGTCAGGGGGCTCCAGTTTGTATCAAGGACTAAAGGTTTTTTATTTTCATGTTTTTACCAATTAAACTTAGCAACAATGAAGGAAACGCAAATGTACTCCAGAAATTGATGCTGCGACGGTAAAGATTTTAAAGCTTCCGGTCGACCCATTAGTTAAAGCTCAATGCGGAGAGTAACTTGTAAATGGTCTGATTCTAACCCAGAGAACAACATCAGAACAATTTATTGTGGTTTATTTAATCTTATACGTTGAACTCTTTACAGAAGCGGTGTGCGGTCTTGAGCCAGATCCTTCAGGCGTTCGTGTTCAGTCGTTTTAAGACGACGCAGAAACAACTGAGCTCACTGGTTAGAAAAACGAGCATCTCATTCCCTCATGCTTTTAACACCAAGCTTTCTTTATGGATTTCCCCAAGAGTTGAGTTGTATTGAAGTAATCATGGCATTTCCAGATGTTGGTGTAACGGCTGTTTAGGCTCTGAACCGTTGTGTAGTTGGGCATTTCAGACACTGATGGTCTGTGTCGCCTGTGTTTAAAAGATGCAGGTTCCTGCAGATGTTCATTGACAACTGCTGCTGCGTTTGCCAAGACTTGGCAGGATATGGGTTAATGACTCAGACAATGAGATCCACCTGTTCTCTCTTGTGAGGATCTGCAGCTCCCTGAAGTGTCTGCTTGTAATCACGCGCTGGGATTTCTGAAGAACAAACCAAGAAATTTGGAACAGACAGCATTTCGACCAGCGACGGTGTCTTTAATCGTACGTTGGTCTGACCTTTGAAACAGAATGTTTTATTGATGGGTCTCGGGCAGGGAGGCCCAGGCATCTCCTTCCACAGCCACTTTGTTGATTCTGAGCCAACCAGGAGTCGTCTCTCCAACAGGAACATTGTCTCTCTCATGTGAATGCCACTTAATAAATATCATCTGTTAGGAAAACAAAACTCCTCTGAAATATTCACTGAAGTCCGGCTAAATGTTGAAAGAAACTTGCAAGGAGAGAAATGAACGCCACCCTCAAAGACAACTCAAAGTGGCGTCCTTACAGCAACATGAACAAACCCTCTGACATCAACACAATGATTTATACATCCCAAGCTGAAGAGGGCTTCCCGTGACCAGAAAAGGAAGAAGCAGGTAAAGATAATGGATGGATGGATGAAGAGTACGCAACTGTTTAAAGGTTAAATGTGAAGGTTTTTTGCTGACACCTGTAGGATTGATGTTTTGGCCTGAGCCCATTCGTTTTGTATAAAACTACAGAACAGGTTAACGATGTGCTGACCCAGCGGCGCTGTAACAGATCTGAGATGGTCTGTCCTCTCCTGTCTCCTCCCAGTGGACGTCTCCCAGCGTCCTGGTTGGATTGTTCGCCTCCTGCGCCTCCATCCACAGAACAGGCTGAAATAGGTTTAGGTTTATTTGTCATGTCTAGATCAACACAAGGTCAACAATGCAATGAAATGCTCAGGACGAGAAGAACCGTCTCGACTCGCAAAAAACCCCAACAAGAAATACCAAAGCATGCAGAATACAGAAACACGGCGTCAAAAGTGAAAAATAAATAAATCTACAGCAGCATGATCCTATTAGCAGAGTTCTTCTGTTGGCAGTGAGATTCTTTTCCCGTTAGCAGCATGGCACTGTTTTTTTCCCCCATCCATCCATTTTCTTTACCCGCTTCTTCCATTTTGGGTCATGGGGACATATGTTGCCCATGTCCAGCAATCACTGTGCGAGGGGCGGGGTGCACCCTGGATGGGTCTCAGTCCATCTCAGGGACACATAGAGACAAACAACCATTCACTCTCTCACTCACACCTAGGGACAATTTAGAGTTACCAATCAGCCTAACATGCATGTTTTTGGACTGTGGGAAGAAACCGGAGCACCCGGAGAAAACCCATGCATGCACAAAGAACATGCAAACTCCACCCAGAAAGGCCCCCGGACCGGGATTTGATCCAGGGACCTGCTCGCTGAGAGGCAGCAGCTCTACCAGTTGCGCCACCGTGCTTTCCACTACTGTTTTTTATTTATTTATATATATATATTTTTTTTATTAAAACAATTTACAAACAAACTATCATGGTACTATTACCAGCATGGTTCTATTAGCAGCATGGTTCAGTTAGTAGTATGGTTCTG
>NC_056498.1:34488646-34489163 GCF_014905685.2 Nematolebias whitei
GTAGTATGGTTCTGTTAGCAGCACGGTGCTGTTAGCAGTGTGGTTCTATTAGCAGTATGGCTCTATTAGCAGCATGGTTCTATTAGCAGCATGGTGCTATTAGCAGTATGGTTCTGTTAGCACAGTTCTGTTAGCAGCATGGTGCTGTTAGCAGTGTGATTCTGTTAGCGGCACAGTGCTGTTAGCAGTGTGATTCTGTTAGCAGCATGGTCCTATTAGCAGCGTGGTTCTGTTAGCAGCACGGTGCTGTTAGCAGCATGGTTCTGTTAGCAATGTGGTTCTATTAGCAGCATGGTTCTGTTAGCGGCATGGTTCTGTTAGCAGTGTGGTTCTATTACCAGCATGGTTCTGTTAGCAGTGTGGTTCTATTAGCAGCATGGTCCTGTTAGCAGTGTGGTTCTGTTAGCAGCAAGATTCTGTTAACAGTGTGGTTCTATTAGCAGTGTGGTTCTGTTAGCAGCAAGGTTTTGTTAACAGTGTGGTCCTATTAGCAGTGTGGTTCTATTAGCAGTGTGGT
>NC_056498.1:34489173-34489542 GCF_014905685.2 Nematolebias whitei
TTAACAGTGTGGTCCTATTAGCAGTGTGGTTCTATTAGCAGTGTGGTTCTGTTAGCGGCATGATGCTGGTAGAAGCGCAGTGCTGTTAGCAGCGTGGTTCTGTTCGCAGTAGGAAATGTTTCAGTGTTGTCAGCTGTGTCCTGGTAAAAAAATAAAATAAAATAGGGCTGAGATGTGTTTAGTTTTACTAAAGATGATGACCAAAATCAAACATTTATTAACAAACAGAGTGAGAGAGAAATCATAACAGGATGATGAACTGTCTTCAGACTCGGTTCATCTGGTTTAGACTTGACATGCACTGCACGAGGGTGCACGTGCCAAGGGTTCATCCAAAGTAAGATGTTTTAGAATTGATTGGTGACCTTT
>NC_056498.1:34494542-34495916 GCF_014905685.2 Nematolebias whitei
AAAGGCATTTTAAACCCTTCCCACATGCTTGCAATATTCTAATCTCATATTTTACTGACACTGGAAACCAGTCACTAGGGAGCACAAACCAGCGCATCGCTTGCTTCGGTCTCAACCCGGTTAAATGAGGGTTCAGACAGGAAGCCAAAACTAACCTGCAGGAAAAGAGTTCAGATGAGTGTTTATACTGGTCGTCTTTAGAAGAAAAACTAGGACTCAGTGAGAAAACTTCTGGTTCGAAGGCCTACATGGAGGACACTATTTACTTTAACATGAAACTTTGTTTTCATGTACTGACCTCCATTTGAGATAAAGTTGGAGAAATCTGTTTGAAGTTGTCAAACTCCGTTTTAACGTTTTACTTTTTCCAATCCAAGACAGCGTAATTCAGTTGGAGCCGCAGGTTTGTGTGAATTATCCTTTCAGAAGTAGATTTATCTGACACCAACAATGACAAAATAAATAAAACGAAACGCTTGTTGCCTTGAACCTGACAGACGAGCTTTTCTGCAGGAGGAGAAACTTCTTCAGGGTGTGGATTAGGTTGATGATACCACTTTTACACAACCCGGTGGTCCAGTCAGTTGTCACTTCTTTCCTTTTTGCTTGGCTGGGCAGTATGAACCCTGCCAGCAGAAATTGGCTGAAAACCGTAGCGGGCGAGATTACAGGTGTCAAACTAGCTCAGCTGGCTGACAACTGTAACAAGCAGGCTGTCAGGAGGGCTGCAGCGGCCTTAACTCACACGTCTGCAACTTATTTAAGAAAGGTTAAAGCGACTTTCCTCGAGGCTCAGACTGGAGGTTCAACAGATGAACGAACAGGCGGGGAGGTGAGATGTGCAACACCTCGGAGGGGCGGCTACACATGAAGCTGCACAGTCCGAACTGACAAAACAGATTTAGTCTCGATGTGCGAAACAGTAATGATCTTATCTTAACCAGCAACAAACAAATGGTGCTCGCATCCCCACATTTTCAAGTACAGTCCTTTTTATGGTACGTGTCCAATCGTGGCCCTTGAGGGCCACTGTCCTGCACGTCTCCCTGCTCCAACATCCCTGATTCCTGATTTATTTATTTTTCTCACTCGCCCTTGAACAATACGGACGTTTTTCTTCCCTCTCCTTCCTCCTGCTTTTGCTCTTTATCCGGTGTGTCAGAGCCTCTCTTTACGCATCTTCCAAATCATAAATTATTATTATGGATCTGGTAAGCTGGTCTCTCAACGCAATTGATACAAATTTTTTTTTTATTGCTCCCGGGGAATATGTAAATGAAGAAGCTCAGCCCTATGGATACTCGTACCAGCTGAGAGACACTGTAATATCTCATCAGGTCTATGGATACTCGTACCGGCTGAGAGACACTGTAA
>NC_056498.1:34495926-34502397 GCF_014905685.2 Nematolebias whitei
ACACTGTAACATCTCATCAGGTCTATGGATACTTGTACCGGCTGAGAGACACTGTAACATTTTATCAGGAGTATGAAAACTATGTGGAAGTGCTCATGGACAGATCACACTGTCTTGTCGTCCATACATTTGTGTTGTGTCTATCTACGTTGCTTGCTGTGGTAGATTTTTTTTGATACTTTAAACCAGGGGTGTTAAACCCACTTACAAAATGGGGCCAAAATTAAAACCTTTTTCAAACTAAGGGCTGTTTCAGAATCTACATCAACTCAAGTTAAATACCCAACATCTTTTCTTGGTTGCAGATTCCTCAATAAGAGTGTGATTGGTCTCATTTGATGTTCTCTGTTGCACTTTTGACATCATAATCAAAGATTACTGAAAAAAAATTAAAGTGAAAAAAGTATTTTACATTTAAAATAATATCTTGGGGGCCAGATGACAACGAAGGACACGTTTGGCCCCCGGGCCTTGAGTTTGACACATTTGCCTTAAACCATGCTGTCAAGGACACACACAGTGTGAGATCTTTTTTTTTTTTTTAATACCTCGTCTTATGTTGTCTTCCCTTTTTCTATCTAAGCAATAAGGGCAGTGCTTCTTAGAAACTGCAGACCCTGAACACCTCCGTCCATCTTTAGGACGGCTGTACGGAACATAATTACATTGTACTTAACTGTGCAATAACAATAAAGCTTATTCTGATTAAATAGTAAATCACCTCTTTATGTTCTGCAGAAGCCTGTTAATCACCCATTGATTCAAATCAAGTGTGTTGGAGCAGAAAAACATCTGAAACCTGCAGGATGGTGGCCCTCGAAGACCAGGCTCGGACACCTTAGGGCACATATGTCCAACTCAAGAACCACGGGCCAAATCTGGTCCCCCGAGATGATCATTTAAATGTAAAATATTGTATCTCTTCTGTTTTTTTCATTTAAAAAAACGGAAACAAATAAATACATCATTTAGCATAGACATCTTACCTGTGGCTCGGACAAAGTTTTTAAATTTTGGCTCCGTTTGGTAACTAAGTTCAGGCCTCATCCTGCAGCAGCGACGAGGCTCAAATGGTTTCGGCCATTTGTTTAGTAAATGGTTTCCTGTTACAAACAAAACAAATGTTGTTGGTGAAAAACTTCAGATAAATACATTTTTGCAAAAAACGTAGTCAAAAGTTTAAAGATGCACAACTTGTTGGTGCTCGGACTGTGTTGGAGATCAGTCTCAGCTACTACCACACCAAATTTCAGGTCCATTTCTGTGAAATTGACAGAATTGTACAAAAAGGTTTTTTGAAGGTCAGTTGGCTGTGTCGGCCATTTTGAATTGACGTAAATAGTTATTGAGCTGTAGATGTACATCCAACAATTGTGTTTTGAAAGGTTAATTAAAGTTACAGTAGATGGAAATATTTTGCTAACAGGCACACACCAGAGAACCACTGTGATACTCCACAATGAGTTTTTTAAACGTAGGTTTTGTTCACAGTGAAACTCGCAGTGGTGGGTGCAGCTGACCAAACAGTTAGCTTCGTTAACCCATATTCTGCTAACTCAATAATTAGCTTTGCTAACGCTAAACGAACCACTTAGGTACAAAAAAAAAAAAGAAAAAAAAGCTGAAGCTAACGCTAAACTGCTTAAATGACTCACTGTCTGCGTCACACGTCTTTCAGTTGAAGTTGCGTCCACCAATCAAGTCGTGTCACGTGCACACGTAGTCAGCCAATAGCGTAGCGTGCCTTCAGCTAGCCGCTGCTGCGTCGACCAATCGCATCTCATTACGTGTACAGGCAGCAGCCAATAGCGTGCCTAACGGACTCTTGGAGACACGCCCACAACAGACAGGAACAAGCTCGTGAGTTTTGTTAGCGGACTTAAATTTGTCGAAACCTAACTGAGTAGAGTTTATTCCGCTAACGTCTTCCAAAGTTAGCGAAAATGCTAAACCGCTACACGAAAAAATTAGTTGTGCTATTAGCTGTTAGCGGATTAGCGGGACTGTGCCCACCGCTGGAAACTCGTTTCATTTAAAAGCTCAGCGGCAGCAGACGATTGAAGCTGCACTCTTTAAGAAACCTTTTTTATTTCATTATTTCAATTATCACCTCTAGTTAGGATATGTTAGTTATATATTTTAGCTTTTAATCTTATTACTTAATAATAGTTAATTACTGTTGTGTGCCCAAAAATGTACATTTAAGCTTTATAAGAGCTTAAAAGTTTGAAATGAAATGTCTTTAGGATTAGTTTTCTGCAAACCCGAGTGTCGATGTCTAATTTACTAATTTAGTCCATTTACACGCAAATAAAGCTCACCAAAGTGAATTTAACCAAATGCACAAAATCCATTTAAATAAACGTGTCAGTAGATCAGACTTCACTTCAAACTGAAACAATTAATACACAGAATACGATGAATATCTAACATGTTGTGGATAACTCGTTTGACAACCTCAGTTTGGCGAAAGATTTTAATCCTGATCAACTTGACGAGCAAATGGCTAGTCTGATCGGTGCCGTCCTAAAACAGCTCTAATTAGGAAAATAATAGGAAAACAGTTTATATTGAACACTATTACAATCCTTTGGTCTGCTCTGTTTCTCATTGGTGTTTACACAAAATTGTGTTTTATTTTGCAAGTGCAACTGTCAGCAGCTAGCTGTAGCACTTCCGGTGCACACTGGTGGACTTCCTGCAGGAGGTTCATGTTGAACAATCCTGTATTGAGAAATTATTAGTGGTGTTCACAAGAAGTGCTATAAAGTGAAATGGAGACTAGAGTTGTTTAACCCTCCTCCTTGGCCCTAACTGAGGCCTCGTGGGTTATTTTGACCCAAGGGCAGCAGGAGGGTTAAGTGGCAGCAGTCCACTTTGTTCTTGGTTCCACTAAAATGAGCTGTTCACTCATAAATATGATCAGAAACTGAAGTTGTTGGGATTCATCTATAACAGGTAAGATATTACACGTCCATAACCTTTCTACAGAACCCCACTTCAAAAGCCCTAACCGTTTTAATAAACCGTTATTCATTGTTTTGGCTTGTCGTCTCGGCAGCTGCCAGCAGGATGAGTCCTGCAGAAGGAAACTGGCCTCCGTCACCTCCACCCAACACTTTCGCTCCTCCAGCCACGACTTCAGGGGAGGTTTAACTCGCTCTCAGTGTGTGATCCTCCTCCTCGCTCTGCGGTTAACAACAGATCCGTGCTCTGTTTGTTTCTCCAGCTGGGCGTAAATCAACATGGATGGTACTTATCTGTGCTCTGCTGATCTTCCCTGGCACTGGGACGCCACCAGGAGAACTTCCCCTCACGTTGCTGCTGCTGCTGGCAGACGGGCCTTACTCAGATGCTGGAGCAGATTGAAAACATTTGTGTTGAGACAGAATAAAAAACAGGAAAAACAGAAGCGATTCAGGAGAAGAAGTTTTCTGCAATGTTTAAAAGATTTACAGCCGGATTTCACAATATTCTCCAATAACATTTATTTTGTAAAATGTGAGGCCTGCTGACAAAATGAGGACTTTTCCAGTTTTGAGGTCTTAATTTAAATGTCTTCATTTGAAAAGCTTTAAAATGATAAGTGGTGTGTTGGAATTTGACGATTTATCACCTGGCCTGGCAACAAGTTGCTTTTCTCTGAGCTAGTTTAAAAATGCAATTTTTATAGACCTGGAGTGATGTCATTAGGAATTCCAGCCCTATATTTAACAAGTGTGCCACATACGGCACATTATATACCTGTTGGCAATCTATCATACAGCAATCTAGACAACAATCTGGCATGCAGCAATCTATACAACAATCTATCATACAGCAATCTACACAACAATCTGTCATGTAGCAATCTAGACAACAATTTGGCATGTAGCTATCTATACAACAATCTATCATACAGCAATCTAGACAACAATCTAGCATGCAGCAATCTATACAACAATCTATCATACAGCAATCTACACAACAATCTGTCATGCAGCAATCTATACAACAATCTGGCATGCAGCAATCTACACAACAATCTGTCATACAGCAATCTACACAACAATATGTCATGCAGCAATCTATACAACAATCTGTCATGCAGCAATCTATACAGCAATCTGTCATGCAGCAATCTATACAGCAATCTACACAACAATCTGTCAGGCAGCAATCTACACAACAATCTATCATACAGCAATCTACACAACAATCTGTCATGCAGCAATCTATACAGCAATCTGTCATGCAGCAATCTACACAAAAATCTGTCATGCAGCAATCTATACAACAATCTGTCATGCAGCAATCTATACAACAATCTGTCATGCAGCAATCTATACAACAATCTATCAAACAGCAATCTATACAAAAATATATCGTACAGCAATCTACAATGCAATCAATCAAAGAGCAATCTATACAGCAATCTATCATACGGCAATCTATACAGGAATCTGTTATACGGCAATCTATAAAACAACCCGTTATACAACATTCCATATAGCAACATGTCATACAGCAATCTGTCATACAGCAATATGTCATACAGCAATCTGTCATACAGCAATCTATACAGCAGCCTGTCGTACATCAATCTGTCATACAGCAATCTATACAGCAACCTGTCATACATCAACCCGTCATGCAGCAATCTATACAACAATCTGTTATGCAACAACCTATACAGTAATCTGTTATATGGCAATCTGTCATACAGCAATATGTCATATGGCAATCTGTCATACAGCAATCTATACAGCAATCTGTCATGCAGCAATCTATACAGCAATCTGTCATACAAAACTCTATACAATCTGTATAGATTGCACACTAATATAATGCTGACAGTAAACTATTATTCAACCTTTCTACAGAACCCTCTTCAAAAGGCCAGAGTTCTTACTTTCAATGCAGTTATTCCTCGTCAAAAATCAATTGCAAACAAAACGTGCACATTGTCTGAAAGATTATGAAATTTACTCTGCGCCCACTGAGGTCTTTGTAGTTGTGATGAAAAGGTGTCGCTCTGTATCCAGGAGAACAAACGTATTTGGCTGTTTGAGAGACAGAACGGTTCAATAATTTGTTAAACATCTGCGTGGTTTGTTTTTTGGTTTTGGGTAAGTGCCAGACTCCCCGAGGTTCACTCGCAGTCACATCTGAATACAGCAACAGTCTCAACTCGACAGTATTGATGGCGTTTACTACAAACCCTGCACATTCAAAAGAACCCTTCAATTGGATTTAAGTTCGACTTCCAATGGAATCCTCTAAAACAGAAGAATACGGAGGAAAGGAAATCAAGATGGTGACATTCGGGCACTCCGGCAGCTTCATGGTTTCCTCAGCAGCTAAAACTCTGCTCAGCTCATTGTTGTAGCTTCGAATAGTTTGAGAAAATGTTCCACTTTTTCCCTCAAATGTGTGGAAAGAATGAACACTTTTATAGACGTTGAGTGTGTATTCAGCAGTAAGAATGGAAATTTCTATGTAATATGTGCTTGTTAGGTAAACATTTTGATATGAGCATTATTTGTAACAGGCAGCACTTGTCACTCCTCCACAGGTGGGAGTTTGAGCAGCTGAAGAGCTCCTTTCATGCTTTGTACACGACATTGAATCCATTTCTAATAAACGCTATGGCCTGAAAGGATTATGTAAAATGGGTACATTGAGTACAAGCACTAATTTTCTTGATGGAACGCTGATTTTACCCAAAGACGACTGGGCTTGCGAAAGGTTCTTGTGTTGGTGGAAAAATGTCCACATTGTCCACAAGCAGCCACAATACAGCTGTAGAAGTTGACTGGTTCTTTCAGTGAAAGATTTAGTCCCTGTTTTTATATCAGGATTTTTGAAAGCGGTTTACAATTATTACACAATATACTATATTTTGGTAAACACAAAAACAGAACTATTAAGAGAACTGGCACCAAGGACCTTCACAGTTTACTTCATATTTGTAACTGTTTATAGGGGTGCAACGTATGCTAATGCTAAATGCTATCTGAGCAGTAAATGATGTCAAACAGAAAGTTTGATAAAATCCTGAAGAATCTTGTGTTTAAAAAATAACTAAGGAGTGTTTTCTGTGATTCGTTTGACCTGGACTTTATGCAAAATACGAAAAGAAATGACATTAACTAATGTGAAAATACAAAGTTTAATACTCCTTACTTCTCTGTAAGGTGAGCACTAATGTGGGAAAATAACTTTTTGACATCAGGGATATAAAAAAAAGATACTTCTACGGCAAGTTCTTTTATTGTCACTATAAGCATTTTATGATGTACTTGCTTACCATAGCCACTGCTACAGCAAGTCCTTTCTTGATCACTAATCATTTCATGATGTATTTGCTTTCCATAGTACTGCTACGGCAAGTTCTTTTATCATTATAAGCATTTTATTATGTATTTGCTTTCCACAGTACAGCTACGGCAAGTCCTTTCATTATCACAATAAGCATTGTATGATGTACTT
>NC_056498.1:34502407-34509182 GCF_014905685.2 Nematolebias whitei
GCTTTCCATAGTACAGCTACGGCAAGTCCTTTCATTATCACTATAAGCGTTGTATGATGTACTTGCTTGCCATAATACTACTATGGCAAGTCCTTTCATTATCACTATAAGTGTTCTGTGATGTACTTGCTTTCCATAGTACATTTACGGCAAGTCCTTTCATTATCACTATAAGTGTTTTATGATGTACTTGTTTGCCATACAGGCACAATTGCGTTGTCTTCTACTTTATTTTTGTTATAACACTAAATAAAATGCTGTTAAACAAGATGTGTACCCACTTCTAAATGAAGCTGGTGATCTATGACCAGTATACTCATCAAGTACCCATCCAAACATCTGTACAATTACTATTTAGTACAAATACATGTGTAGTTACAGCCCTATCTTACCTACAAATGATTGAAAGCTCACTCTAAACTTAGTTCCAAGAGAAAAAAAAAACTCATTTCTCTCTAACATTAACATTGTTCTACTCTAATACAGAAGTCCCTGAAAGACTAGAAACGAAAGACTCACCATTTAGTCCTTGTAAATACGACATTCATCTTTTACAAGTTAACAATAGTATTGTGATCAACGTACACTACTGTAAAGTCTACCAGTGTTGTACTGGAAAAAAGTACCTGTTTAAAAAAGGGAGTGTCTCCATTGTCAGAAGGCTGTAAAGTAATGGTGGTTTAAGGTTTCCACATGTGACCGTCCGTTATTGTCCCACATCAAAATGACCTTTCATCCAGCTGTCCGTCTGTGTATCCGTGAATGGTGTGAGCACGTAGACTTGAAAAATAAACGAGGTACCAACTTCCATTTTGGTGTATCTAGGCATAAGAAAGTTTCCTTTTAAAAACTGGGTTGCCATGTCAAAACCCAAGATGGCCACCGCCATGTATTTATGTAAACTGATCCCTATTATTTGAGGAAACAATGTTTTCTACTTTTTTTTTTATCACTAAAAAGTATAGTTTAGTTGGGGTGGCTGAAGATTAATCTATGGTGGCCTTGGCCACCTTCAGCCACCCCCTAGCTCCACCACTGTGCCTGGAGGTGGATAAAGGTTCTCCCTCTACTTGCCAGGATCTGTCACTCTGCGCTGTCTTGGACAAGCAACAACAAAAACTCAGTACATCGACGTTTGCTTGTTTAGTAAACTCAGGTGACAGGGCTTTCTCTGTTGCAGGACCACGACTGTGGAATGAGTTGCCACTGAGTGTCCGGCAGGCTCCCACACTCTCAGTCTTTAAGTCTCGCTTGAAGACCCACTTCTACTCTCTTGCCTTTAACACGGTGTGATTTGTTTTGGTCCGGTCTGCACTCTACACTGTTGGCCATTTTAGTTAGTTTCTGCTGCTATTTGTATCTGTATTTTTATTTTATGTTTTCCTGTCCGCTGTGCATGTTTGTTTTCTTTTGTACAGCACTTTGGTTGGCCTTGCTGCTGTTTTAAGTGCTCTATAAATAAATTAGCATGGTATGGTAGGTGTGGCTAATGCAGATTATATAGAAAAACACTCGGGGGGGTAATCGACAGACTGTCTTTACTCACAGTTCTACTGTCTTCTGCACCAAGTTTCACATTTTCAGTGCATTTTGAACTCATATGAGGTGAGCAATATTCAAGAACATCAGCGTGGTCGAGGCGTCTTTCTGAAGTCTGGTAATTCAACATGTTTTATCTGGTCCTGTGAAGGAGGACTGTCTGTTTTAGTCATCAGATCAATCAGTTGCTCCTGCAGGTGCCCAGAAATGGCAGCGTGTTCAGGTGGCGGAGTCCTCCAGTGTCTGTTGAAGATTGATTCTTTTCAGCCCTGGATAATGCGATATCATGGCTCTGCATATAAATAGCGAGTCGCTTCAGTCGCATTTTCTCCCCGTGTAATTTCTACACATTTGAAGCAGTTTCGTGTCATTTACCGGCTTAAAATGACAGGAAATGGCTCTGGTAAAAGTTCAGGGTACGGTGTTATTCTGTATACACTGTGTAAAACGATTTGCGTGTGTGTGGAGGGGCACCTGCAACGTGATGCGGCGTGACATTCAGATCAGGTTTCTTGAAAGCAGCGCAGGAGGAAATGATCAATTTGAACAGAATTGGTAAATAAGTCGACTGCAACAAGCTCAGAGTGGATTAGATGCAAAATAAGCGTCTTTATTTTGTGTTTTGATAGATCACGGGAATAAAAGGGTGTATCTGATGCTTTTTATTGGTCGTTTTCTCGTTGATTTGGAGTGTTGGTGAGGATCCGTTGAGCTGGTTTAATTGGGAGACAACTGGTTAAATGTGCAGCTAAAAGTTGCTCACCGCTCCTCTGGAATGGGATGGTGATTGCCGTCTCGAGCAACTTTCTAACATTTATTACTCTGTGATTTTAGTCATTGTCTGGTCCACAGTATTGCATAATGGATCTTTGTATTCAGTCACTCGTCTTTTCGTTGCCATGAAGTCTTTCTTCCGGGTGGGAGCAACGTGTGAAAGCTGCTGACACTTTGGCCAGCTCGCCTCGTGGATTTATGCAGTCGTGTTGCACGATTACCAACACATCACCACCCTGCAGCTTTGTTTGCCGGGTCACGAGGTTATCTCAACCAGGGTGTTTGATCCACACCGATCAATATGTGCGTGCGTGTTGCTGCCACTTACTGAGTGTGCCGGTTAGCAACACACATGTCTGTGCAAATTATAAGCTTAAAGCAAATATAACCATGACATGAAGCAGATAACAGTATATTGATCTTTTTTTTTTAATGTGCAGAGCCCAAAAATGCTGATTCATCATTTTTAGCAACCAAAGCATTAGAGCTTAATGTGCTGAACGATGAATATGCGAGATAAACTAAACACTTTCCAAATGTTTATTAAAAACTCATAAGCATAATTTAATTCAGGATAGCTGAGGTGGCAGCAAAATGAGAGGAAATGTTTCCTATTAAACAGAAACGGATACAACACTGGAGCGAAGTGTGTACTTGTGTCTGCGTGTAAAGAGTTATACAGCAAACATCCTCACAGAGTACACACACAAAAAAAACACTTTGAAACTAAATAAAACTGATGTCCCCCATCACTGAGGGATTGGAATAATGAATGTTTGTTGTTGGTTTTGAAATAGTGTTTTTCTGGACTGGACTGGAATTGAATGGGACTATTCAAGTAAATCTTAATGTTTTTGTGCAAGATATTCAAGTTTGTAGGAGTTACACTGTGTAGAAGAAGAGAAGGAGTTCATTTTTCTTGTCCGAGGCAGCGCAGAGTGAGTGGAAGGAGTAAATTCATCCACCACTGAGAGCAATGGTGGAGCCAGGGGGTGGCCAGTGGTGGCCTTGGATCAATCTTCAGCCACCCCGATCAGTTGAGGAAACTATATTTTTAGGCAATATAAAAACCAGAAAGCAAATATTGTGATGCGTGCTCAATAATCCAGGTAGAAAAATCTAAAAAAGTTAAATCTGGTCCTGTTTTCAGCTCAGTCTCTTATATAGCACCTTCTCAGAGTGGATCAACCAGTTTTGCTGCTGACAACCAAAACCAGCTGCTCACATGGTCAAGAAGGACCATCAGCCTAACAATGGATCATTAGCACACTGATGGCTGTTTACTGTTCACAGAGGGCTGAGTGATACTAGCAATCACAGCATTGTAAGAGGGGGACAGTTGAACCCGGAGGCCTCCACCCCTGTTTAATGATGGATGATTTCTTTTCACAAAGATGGCCTCCTTTACTCCTCTCTCAAACCATCGTTCCTCTCTGTCCAGGATGTGAACATCTTCATCCCTGAAAGAGTGACCGCTGGCCTGGAGATGAGTGTAGACCACAGAGTCCTGGCCTGATGATGTTGATCTTCTGTGCTGGGCCATCCTTTTGGCCAGTGGCTGTTTAGTTTCCCTGATGTAAGACTGATCACCCTCCTGACACTGAACAGCATACACAACATTACTCTGTTTGTGCCGGGGGACTGGATCTTTGGGATGAACCAGTCTTTGCCGTAATGTATTTTGGGGTTTAAAAGCCACTGGGACGTTATGTTTAGAAAATAAACGTCTCAGTTTCTCTGATACTCCCTCAACATATGGAATGACCACTGGTCTGGGTCTGGGTTCCTCCTTTTCACCTGTTGGCTGACTGGAGTCCTGTTTGGGTTTCTTCTCTGCTTTCAGGAAGGCCCAGTTAGGATATCCACATTGCTCTAGAGCCTGTCTTGTGTGGGATTTCTCCTTCTGCCTGGCTCCTGAGCTAGTGGGGACGCTGTCTGCTCTGTGATACAGAGTCCTGATGACTCCTAACTTGTGCTCCAAAGGGTGATGGGAGTCAAACTGCAAATACTGGTCTGTGTGGGTGGGTTTGCGGTACACCTCGGTTTGCAAATGTCCCCTATCAGAGACTGAGACCTGACAGTCCAAGAAAGCCAACCTGCCATTTTTTTACATCTTCTCGTGTGAACTTGATGTATTTATCCACAGAGTTGATGTGATCAGTAAAATGTTGGACTTCCTGAGATTTGATTTTAACCCAGGTGTCGTCAACATACCTGAACCAATGACTTGGTGGTGTCCCTGAAAAGGACGTCAAGGCTCTCGTTTCTACCTCCTCCATGTTTTCTGCTTCAGGTCCACTGGTCCTCCCACACTACAAATGCCCATGAAGTCCATGTCCTCGCTGAAAATCATGACTTCTTTCCAACGCTGGCTGAGGTGGTTTGCTCCCATTGCAAGGACCTCACAAATGTGAATCTTAAGGAAAAAGCTGGTGGAACCTGTAAAAGCTGACATCCGCTTTGTCCGCACCTGGACTGGGATCTCTTTCCACGTCCTCACCTGTCTCGATGAGGACCAGTCAAGGTGGAGGTTGTTGGTGAATGATGTTTATGCTGTCTGCACATCAAGACGTCCATAACCCTGGTTCTTCTGGCCCACCATCCTGCATGTTTTAGCTATTTCCCTGCATCAACACCCGACTCTAATAAATTAATTACCGACTCATCAAGTTTAGCAGAGGCCGGTCGGCAGCTCATTCTTTTCAGTCAGGTGTGTTGAAGCAGGAAAAACTACAGGAACTGATGAGAATGATGAAAATGGACAAGGCTTCCTGCTATCATGCATGTAAGATCTCTCAAAAACACTAAAATATCTCTAAAAGGTAAATAAACAAAAATAAATAAATTAATTCAAAGGAAACGCTTCCATCTGCACAACTCTGAGATATTACAGGAGTTCCGAGTTCTTAAGGCCCATTAGTTAAATTGTCTATTCGTCCTGAAGGCAGAAGGTTAATAGATCCGGTCTGACGGTATCTCCTTTTTTTACTTGGTCTTGAACGTTTTTCTCAGACTTCCTGAAGATCGTTCAATATTTGTTTGGTCACTGGCTCTATTTTCTTACAGTTTCAGTTCTGACTATTTAGAAAAATACTTTTTTTGTTTTGTTATCCCACTTACCTCTGAATCATTCAGACAGAAAACTCAAGGATTCTAAACTCAAGGGTGAACCAGGGTTGTTTACACAAAATGGAGCAAACAAAGAACAGATTTTAAATGGAATATTCAGCTTGAAACTACCAGTAGCTAAAAGATAAGCTATGACAAGAGTCATACAGTAAAATATGACAGTAAATAGTTTTATTTACACAGAAGGAGGGAGATTGGGAGTGACAGGTGATGAGTGTGATAGTAGCAGAGAAGTGGGCGTGGCAGAGAACAGAGATCATGACCAGTGTTGCCAGGTGTACAATAATTATCGTATTTGTACAACAATTTTGCCCTCTGTACGATCAATAATCCCAAAAAAGGCCAAATATATGATAATTTGACCATTCCATGAATGTGTGGTTGTAATCGGTTGTCATCAGCCTGTCACAACTGTCTGTCGGAGTTTTTTTGTGAACCCTGAAGGCATCTGTGTCCGCAAACAGATGCACGATTGGCTGGAAATTCCAGCCATTTGTGCAGTTCTAAATGTGACCTACGAGTGACATGTTTGCGTTTGCCTCAGAACACCGGTGATGATTGGCTGAATAGTCCGCTGAGCCCGCCCCATGATTGAGGAAAAGAAAAAAAGAAAAGAAGAAGAAGAAGCAGAGCCGGTCTGGAAGCTGACCCATCACTACTATAGTGCATCAATAGATTTGTTATTTTGGTTATGACGGGTGTACGATCATTTCACTCAAAATACAATAATTTTATGTCTTTAGTACGATAATCCTACATTTCTCACCTGGCAACACTGATCATGACCACATTGTTGCAGGAGGGAGGTTCTCCCTGCACCTGTGTGCAGCCCACAGGTGCTAAATAATTAAAAATAATTTATTTTAAATAAACAATCCATGCCACTTGTGCGGCTCATCCATCAATCAGCCAGTTGTGTGTCAAGTCCAAGGGAATACTGTACATAAGTTTATTACATTTATCACCTAAAGATGTTGCCATTATTTTACCGCTGCAGTGCATTCTAAGGCAATAATGTACAGAGGTTGTAGTGCAGACTAGTAGGAGACAAGGTAAAAAAAAAAGTTATGTTGAAACAATAAAGTTATATTCTGTAATAGTCCTTATGCACCATATATGGGCTGAAACAAACCAGATCAACTTGTGATGTTTAATATATTATTCAGAAGCTAACGTTGTACATATTAGCTTTGAAGCTAATGCTACTAACTGTGGAGCCAATGCTATACATATTAGCTCTGTAGCTAATAGCTCTGCAGATAATGCTACTAGCTCCGGAGCTAATGCTATACATATTAGCTCTGAAGCTAATGCTACTAGCTTTGGAGCTAAT
>NC_056498.1:34509192-34515387 GCF_014905685.2 Nematolebias whitei
CTATACATATTAGCTCTGAAGCTAATGCTACTAGCTTTGGAGCTAATGCTATACATATTAGCTCTGAAGCTAATGCTACTAGCGCTGCAGCTAATGCCAAAGCTGAGTAATTTTTCTATTCAACACGCTCCGTTTCAAATTAAAAGGCTGAACATCAGATAATGTCCAAAATTAACATTCAAGCTGAATGCAGCTCGCACCAGAGCGACCTATGTCATTTACCCAGAATGCACTGCGGTGTGAATAAAATGGCTACATTTATTTGTCCATAATTTCTTTTTAATTATAAAAACTAAACAGTCTGCAGTGTTTTTATAGTCTTGTTTTTGTAACTGAAGTAATTATTTATCAAATAAGGGCCATTGTTCCAACTAGCGGGAGAGCGTTTTAAGATGAGTTGTGATTGTGTCAACTAGGCCTGTCGCAATAAACAATAAATCTATTAATTGCATGATTAATGAAAATTATCAACCTCATTTTTCATTTATTGGCTTTATCGCTTTTTCGTGTCTTTCAACTGAAGACACTGGATGACAAAAGACTCAACGCTCTTCACTGACCTCTCCCTTTATCTTTTCTCTTTAAAATCAGTTTTAACCGTCCAAAATCGCGTTTTTGGATCGCTAAAACGCAGCTAAGCTGACAAGATAAGCTAAGAGCTAAGCTAACAGGCCGACCTCGGGGGGAACAAAACTCCGTCTTGTCAAAGCTCCGTAATTCACGGTTGAGACTTGTGTCTTCGTCTAAAAGCTTCTTTTTCCTCTGCAAAAAGAAGCTGAGAACTTGTTGAATGATTTTTTAATTAAAAGCTTTGTGTGAAAAATGCTATGCTAAAGAGCTCAAACCACACTGAGCGTCCGCCATTTTGAGAACCGAAAAACAGGAATGAGAGAAAGCCCATGTCACGTCAAGAGGCCTCCCTCCCATTTTTCTTAGAGACACGCTGCTCGCTCCCTCACTATCCATCCTTCAGTTCAGTCTTATACTTCCATCCAGCGGTCAAAAAAATAAATAAAAATACTACACACAAAATTTAACCAACATTTCTTCTTAAATTTGACAATTACTCAATTTTGTCAAATTTCAAACAATATCATCGTTTATCGCAATAATTTGAGACAATTAATCGCTCAGCAAAATTTGTTATTGTGACAGGCCTAGTATCAACTGTCAAGAGGCTTAAACATTAAAAATATCATGCTGACATGGAAGGTTACTATGGCAACCAGAGTCAGAAACAAGACAACAGAAACTAAGTGTGGTCACGTTTGACCCTTCCACAGTGATGAATGGTAATAAAACTATTTATTTAAGTTTCACCACATGTTTCACGCATTTCTAACCTAATTTTATTTATTCGAGGCTGCACTCAAGTCTTTTGAGCAGAGTCCATCTTTCATGTTCAGAGTCTGAGCTGACCACCCAGTGAGCTTCTTGTAGGCAAGTCTGTAAGAAACGATAACTTAGAAGTGTCAGTTTTTATTTTATTCTATTGATGGTTTTCTATAATCAATTGCAAAAATGGTCACTTCAAGCTCAAAATGATTAGTATTCTGGTTTTAAAAGTTCACTCAGCTCCTTTATCTGTGGTGGACCTTTAGCTTCATCTGCTTTTTACAGCAGTGTATACTTTACTTTATTTAACGTGTCAGATTTATACTGGATACTGCAGGCAGCAAACAAAAAATACATCTTAATAAGTGTTTAAATCATAAGCCTAAAAATCATGAAATGTTTTGACAAGTATTTTATCTTGCTGGAGTAGAAACTTGCACTGTGGGAGCACTCGGTGCGTCTTCTCAGACAGCTCCTTTAATATTTATTTTTAGAGTCTGTTTCTGCGCCTCATCTATAGGAGCAGGTATGTTGTGGATGATAATAGGAGTCGGTGTCAGGAAAAATTAGACTTTGCTTCTCTTGATTCTGCTGTCAGACACCATATTCTTCTGCTTAAACTCGCTGGGGGGGGAAAAAAAAAAGATCCAACCTGACGTAATCATTCCCAGCATCGAGTTATCGTCGTTCTTTTAGGCGTTTACAGATACAGAAGGAGATCAGAGGTAAAATTAATTGAACTGAATGTGATATTAAATATAAATCCTCAGTTTTTACATCCTTTGTGACACGAGGAAGCTTTCATTTTGAAAACTGCTTGAAAAATTAGGTTTGCTACAGTATTTTATAGATTATTAACGGCAAAGCATTCATTATGTTTATTTTTAAGCCTGACTGAGTCAGAGTAAGGTATTTGACAGGATGTGAATCAGTGCCACCAGGCATCATCTCCTCCTGCCTCATCAGTGGGTTTTCTTCAGACGTGGTGCTTGAAAGTTTGTGAACCCTTTACAGTTTCTGCATAAAAATGACTAAAACAACAGATTTTCACACAAGTCCTAAAAGTAGATAGAGAACCCAGTCAAACAATGAGGAAACAAATTTATTTGGTCATTTATTTATTGAGTAAAATTCATTGAACCTTTATTTATACAGGTTAGTCTCTTTGAGTCACGAGGATTAATTTACGAGAGACCTGTTGTGGTGTTGACTGGTCCTGGTCCATCTAAGCCCGCTCCACACGGATCCTGTGAACCAGCTGGATGTCTTTGGGTGTGATGGTGACCCTCTTGGCATGGATAGCGCACAGGTTGGTGTTAGGGATGTGCTATATGGCATAAGATTCATATCACGATATGTATTGTGATGGGTGGCGATAACGATATATATCACGATATGTTTTTAGTATGAAACTTGCAATAGGAATGAAAAAAAGCATAGGGTGTCCTTTTGACATCCTTTATTTTGAAAACTGCTATACCACAAAATAATCTGTTAAGAAAATTCCACTACTAGGTCCAGAGAGTTTTTGAATAAACAAATCAAGTATTGGGCTTCTTTCTTGTAGTGCAAAATATATCAAATATAGTTTTAGCCATATGTTTTAAACTAAAGAATATTTTAACTCTTGGGTTTCCAGTATTCTCAGTCAAGAAATGAACAGCAACAGAGCAGCAAGTGCACGTTGAAACACTTCACCCTCCAACCCTCTAGTTGGCGTCTCCTACCGCTTTAAGGAGAGCTGACACAAAATGGCGACCAGTTTCCTCTGTGGCTTTGACCAGAGGGTCTCGCAGTAAAATCACACAACACAGCGTTCTTTCACAGATCAGAGAGCAGGTTTAACCCTTTTTGTTTAGCTCAAATGCACTCTCTAAAGCTGACCAAGGAACTTTCGACAAAAAAACAAACAACTTTTGACGGAACACAGCATTATGCGCATGCGTCCGAATACGAGTACAGCAAGCCGGATGTAGTTAGCTTGTAGCTTCGCTACTTGGCTCTCCAAGAAAAGACTTTAACACCACTTATGCAGTTTTCAACACCCCCCCCCCCCCCAATAATTAAATCTGACAACTCTGATTTTACAACAGATACAGCATTACTGCGGTTAGCCTTGTAGAAGACAGATCTCTGTCATAGGCTAAACGTCTATCGTTTCTACAGTGTACCGTATATATCGCGCATTCCTAGTTGGTGTCCTTTAACAGATCCACCAGGTAAGCCTCGCTGGCCTCCTGCAGAGCCATGACCGCCAAGCTCTGGAAGTGCAGGTCAGTCTTGAAGTCCTGGAAGGGCAGCTTCTGGATCAGCAGCTCGGTGGACTTCTGGTGTCGGTGGATCTCCCTCAGAGCCACGGTACCGGACCTGTAGCGATGAAGCTTCTTCACTCCGCCAGTGGCCGGGAAGCTGCTTCCTGGGAGCTTTACCTCCGGTGGATTTACAGGTGGAAAGTTCTCCTCATAGAGGGTTGAAGACAATGATCCAATATTACATATCTGTGAGTGGCAACAGTATAATACTAGACCTGCCCATACCATAACCTTATCGCCACCATGCGCCACTCGATTCACGATGTTGACATCGGCAAACTGCTCGCCCACACACCATACTACCTCCTGCCCTGTACAGAGAAAACCAGTTCATCTGTGAAGAGAACATTTCTCCAACATGCCGTATGCCAGTGAGCATTGTCCACTCACTGACTGCAGTCAGGTGGTGACCCCGGTGAGGACGAGGAGCTTCCTCAGACGGTTTATGACAGTTCGTACAGAAATCCTTCGGTTATGTAAACCGATTGTTGCAGCAGCTGTTTGGGCGGCTGGTCTCAGACGATCTTGGGGTGACATGTGGAAGTCCTGGGCTGGTGCGGTGACACGTGGTTTACGGTTGTGAGGACACCTTTGGAGACGGCAATGATCATTTAGTTCATAGGCAACAGCTCTGGTGGATGTTCCTGCAGTCAGCATGCCGATTAGATGGGGCCGAGATGGTGGAGAGGTGGGGCAACTGACCTGGTACCAGAAAGTAGCAGGTTCAACTACCTGCATACCCCAACTGGGGGTGTATCTCACGTGTGATGGGTTAAATGCAGAAAACTAATTTCATAATTGAATGAGCACATACAGTGACGACGACACAGAAGAAAAAAAATCACGCTCCCCGTCTAACCTTGGCTAAATGCCGACGTCAAACATCTAGAACGGGTTCAACGTCTACGTTTTTCACTTCGAGACAGTGTTGTTGCATTTTTAGCTTTTTATGTGTAGGATGGACACAAACAGTTGTAGTCAAATTTGTAGATTATTAAAATATTTTGATAAACAACCATTCTGTCCATCTCCAGAATAATCTACAGTCTGATGTCTCCATCGTTGTGATGAAACTCTGTAATTTTCAGTTTCATTTTTTCTTCCGTCTCCTCTTCAGCTTCACCTGCTCCTCCTTGTAGCTGCTGATTTCTCAGGATGATGTCTGACAGCCCTCGGGGAGGAGGCACCTTTGTTTACCTCCTTCCCTCCAGCTGGGGGTGAATGCTGCAGTGATGGTTTAAGAGTTTTTCCAAGAGTTTAGATGAAAAGTTGGAGCTCTTGCGGCGCAGCCCGTCTCGTGGCTGATGGACGTGCTGCTGTTCTGGAAGCTCTCGACTGCTAAACAAATATTTATAGGAGTGCAAAAGAAACCCCCTGAACTCTGCTTGGGAGGTGCTTTAAGGAAGAGTTTTAATCAAATACATGTCATGGATTCTGTAAGGAAACGAGGAATAAATCATCTGTGAAGCAAAGGCAACACTTTGATCAGCGGTTGACCCTTCATGAAGCGGGACGCTTCAGCTTCTCGTATCTCCAGGTCTCGTTGCCACATAGAAAAAATACTCTCCATCATATCAACTCAAACCTGCTGCAACCGTCAGCCTTCTTCATCTTTTTGCTCAGGCAAAGCAGACTTTAATTTCTACGTGAGAAACCTGCTCAGCTAAAGTCCAGAATTCCTTGAAGGACGGAAGGAAACTCTTCTGTTAGTGACAGTTTTGGAGGTCTCGTAAGATCTTGCGTGAATTGTTAGACCTGAAGTTTGAGTTCTGAAGGACTCTCGGATACTACACCACCAAGTTTTAGTACAATTTTTTAAATAAATTGAGCCAAGTTAGTAATTTCTTTGTTGGAGGTGGTGGCCATCTTAAGTTATTAGTAGTTAACCAACAATGACTCGTTTCATTAAAAGCCTTCCAGTGGTCTGAGATATTTTGCTAACAAACAAGGTTGACTTCAACAGTTCATGCCAAGGATTTAGAGATGCGTTGCCTTCAAATGATGTGTTGGGGACAGTGATTAGTTTCAAGGTCAAGGTTCTTCATTATTCACGTCACATGTGGTACATATGACAAGCACGTGAACTTTGACTTTGAGGTACACGGTACATAGCGTTGAGTACATAGGGTCTCAGTTACATCCAACAAAAGTATAAATTGTAAAAGAAAAAAAGTGGAGTTGGACAACAACAAGCAGGGACGGTGTCGGGCTCAGAACAGTCAAGTGTGTGTGGGTGGGGGGGGGGGGGGGGGGGGGGGGGGGGGGGTTAGGATGCTTTTCAGAAGCAGAATGCTAACAAATGTAGGTAAACGTAGATGTTTAACAAGTCGTTAAAATAAACCAAAATGCAGGAAATAATTTCTACTTTAATAAAAATTTTCTGGGGGAGGACCACCAGACTCCCATTAGCCAGCCTGCTATTTGCATCCTGGCATGGATCCGTTTACAAATTAAGCCCTGGTTGGGGACAATGCTCATCTACTGCTACTAACTTAACACTGTAGTAAAAAAAAAAAAAAAAAAAAAAAAAAAAAAAAAAAAAAAAAAA
>NC_056498.1:34515487-34530410 GCF_014905685.2 Nematolebias whitei
AAAAAAAAAAAAAAAAAAAAAAAAAAAAAAAAAAAAAAAACTGAGTTAGAGATACTTGTGTGTTTAATAAATCCAGTTGGCTGTGGTGGCCATCTTGAATTGGGTTCTTCAGTTGTAGATGTACATGCAGTTGTTACTTCCTGCAAATGTCAGTTTGAGCCGGATCCTGACGGAACAAGATCCGGGAACTTTTTTTTTTTTTTTTTTTGACTGGGTGTGTTCCAGTAACTGTTTGGATCCGGTAAATCTCAGGGCTTACCAATAAAAAAGTTATAAACAAGTATGACCGACTTGAACGAATAAAACTTAAATCGGATATGTAAACTGAAAATAATTACATAAACACTAATTTTAAACACAACAACCACGTTACGAGCTGCCTCTTCAAGTAACATTTCTGTGTCTACGCTTAAAAAAATCTCCGCCCCCTAAAAGAGAGGTGGGGGTGAGTGCCGAGCTAATCAGGCAGTCGTATGCGGACAGGAGCTCAGACGGAGGCGGCGCCTGGAGGTTTCACATGGAGTCGGACAACAATGAGCAGGGACAGTGTCGGGCTCAGGGGGTAGGATGCTTATCAGAAGCAGAATGCTAACAAATGTAGGTAAACAGATTTTAACAACCCGTTAAAATAAAACAAAATGCAGGAAATCACATCTACTTTACTCAAAATTTTCTGGGGGAGGACACTTAACATGTTTTGTTTCTGAACACACAAAGTCCAATTTTATGCAAAAAAAACCCTTTAAATGACGAGAGACCCGACGGTCATTTTGTCAGTCCTCTGCAGATGTGAGACCTGCCTCCATCAATCAGGTCTTAATGTGCGAACAGCCAGACAGAGGTCTGAGTAACGAACACATGACGGCAAGCTGCCTGTCAACCTGCACTTAAAGCTGTGAGCGTTTAGAGAATGTTTATCTGATCCGATGAGTCAAAAACAGAACCGTTAAGCACAGTGACAGTAACGCAGCTAACGCCGTCTCTCTGCCGCAGCCTGGACGTGTCATGGATGCTCCTCAGATCCACCATCTCGTCCTGTTTATGCACATTAAAAAAAAAAAACATTCAAAGAACCTTTTCTGGGTTGTGGTCTTCGAGTTGCCTCGTTAGAAATCCTATAATTCCACTCCCCCATCCGCTTTGTGCTCATTGATGGCCGGTCAAAATGAACGCAGGGATTCATGCTGTAACATTTAGCCAAAACTCAGGAACATACGCGCACGAAGCTGCTCCTGAGATACGAAAAACCTTCACGATGACATCATCACATTGTGTTCGTTTGGTGTCCTGGGATCAGCCGATCTACAAACCGATTGTTGTTTTTTGCCACAGGTGGAACTCAGGCTTCCAGCTCGAATGCGACTTCTCCCTTTCTGAGCTCTGACCACCAGCTGTGACTCAAAGGTACCGAGCATCACTTGAACACACACACATATACACACCATCTGTGCTCCAACCACTTTTTAAAAAAATCACATACGCAAGAAGTGACTTTTTGTTCTGCAGCCTATTTTCCAGAAAGTGTGAGAACTTGGACAGTTTGCCCCCAAGACGCCTATTGCCATGGTAACAGAGCCCCAAAAAATGTATCCAAGGTGGAGGGATGTAGCTGCACAGACAGACGTGTAATGACCCTGTGGTTGCACGTCCGACGCCCCGGAAGCCGACGAGCAGTTTGGGTTCTCGTCCTTTTGTTTGCTTCCATGGCTGCTAATCCCTCGGCGCCCGTCTGGGATCCGTGTCGCAGTCTGAGCTCTCCTCCACTTGTTCCGTCGCATTGAATCCTCCCCGGCTCCCTCTCCTGCCCGTTTTTGTTTCACCTCTCCAGCTTTTATTTGCGTTGGCGTGTGGCCTCTAAAACACCCGAGTCTAAACCCAAACTTTCTCTGCGGTGCCGTCTCAGTTTGAACTCTTCCTGTGTCGCGTTTCTTCCACATCCATAATCACTGGCACCAACACCGAGTGTCCCTGACTGCATCAAGTGACTGATTCGTGGGGAGTAAAGAGGATGATTCATATTTGGGCTTGTTCCCAATCATCTTTTGACGCATTCATTAGAAATTGAATTTGTCAGTGTGGTCAGCGGGCAGCATTGATTTCTCCTGTTAATTGATGTGTACGTAGTTAATCCACGGCCCGTGGCGTCTCCACGCACTGCTGTGCCGCTAATGTTCATCGATGCTGCTGAATCTCCAGGCGCAGAGGACCAGCGGACATCTCCTTGTCATTTAACCACATTAACCGTCACAATCTGAGCACTATCTTTGGTGGCTCGCACCCCTGGAGGTTATACGATAGCTGTATCAACCGGAGCCGATTCAATCAGAAGCTCATCGGTTCTACGTGCACATGTACTGGATGTTTCACTGCCCCAGTAGTCTTTGGGGGCTGGTTTTCAGACAGGTGGAAAATTGTCTCTGAAAGCAATCGTTGAAATACGAGGACGGTCCGTGGACTACATTGACCAGGCAAATGCCTAAAAAAATCCATCATAGTAAAGTTTGGCGCCAGTTAATACGATAATGTAATTTGTGATTCCCAGACCCGGTGTTTGGAGAGTTTTACTTGCATGTTTGAAAAGTTTTCCTTCTTGGAAACCTCTGATTCAAACTGATGGCCCATTAGCAGGTTTGTGAAGAAGTAGAACAACAACCTGATGGAGTTAACTATTTCTAGCAGGGACGATGAAGCAGGAAAACGTCTACAACATACAGGTCTGTGTACCTGAATGACTGGGAGGCAACACAAAGCAGACTTTTGATATTTAAACGTGGTATTGAGCAATAATTCTTCAGGTTTCCTTAAGGTCTTTAACATTTTATTTGAAGTTTGGCTGTGTTTTCACTCAACGTCTGTTCTTGTATTTCACCGTTTTCAGAAGGATGCTTTTATTGTTGCTACTTAACTGTGTTTAAAAAAAAACAACTGAATTGTTCATAAGTTAAGGATGAATCAGTGCATCTACACAACATGTCCTAAAATCCCATTTACATCTAAAATTCTGTCGTAGATATTAGCAGTTTAACCCAAAGACAATTTTTTTTCCCACAAAAAACACATTTATTGAGCACAAGCTAGCTACCTAGCTTATAATTTTAGTAACTAGCATCTTGGATATTAGCATCCTAAATCATGAAGACAGTTTGCTCCACACAGACAAAACCTTTAGTGAGGAACAAGCTAAAGCAGTAGCTAACTAGCCAACTTTTAATATGCTAGCTAGCATTTTAGATAGTTTCCGTTCAGCGCAGTGAGACGACTTCTGTTGTGACTTAGCGCTATATAAACTGAAATGAATAGATATTAGCAGTCTAACTCAAAGACAGTTTGTTCCCACAAAAAACACATTTATTGAGCAACAAGCTAAAGTGTTAGCTAGCTAGTTATCACATAATTTACTAACTAGCATCTCGAATATTAGCAGCCTAAATCAGACAGTTGGCTCCACACAGACCAGATCTTTAGGAACAAGCTAAAGTAGCTAGCTAGCGTCAGATATTAGCAAGCCTAACTTAAAGATAGTTTGTTCACAATTATTTTCACTTAAACTAAAAAATATTAACAAATCTCAACAAGATAGTTCTGCCACCAAAAAAACAAACAAAAAAAAGTTTAACTGAAGGGAAACTGATCCCGCTGGTTTTGCTTTAGGTCTTCAGTTTTAATTATTTCATAAATATGTCAGATACTGTTCATCTGTTTACCACTTGTCCATTTTTTTAGGATTCCAAGCAAGACTGCATGGACCATGAATGGAAAAAGCAGTTAAAGTCCACACAAAAACCTAAAGAACTGTTGGTTGAAGCAGCATCAGAAGATTCCAAGAAAGCCTGACTCATTGGAAACAAAAAATAAAAATCAGCGGCGGTTTAAAACTTTTGCATGGCGTCGACTTCTATAGCCAATCTACTGGCGATGAACACATTTTGTTTTGGGAAGCCTGTTTCTAATTAATTTACAGTCTTGGTGGTATGCTCGAGTGGATTTTTAATGATTGCTCATCACTTTATTCCAAAAACCTTTGTGGAAAGTGTGATTGTGTGTCTGCGTTCAGACCAAAGTCAGGCCTCCAGAACAGAAGGTTCTGGCCCAAATCAAGCGCCAAAATATTGCCGGTACTTTTAAATGCTTTGAACTCGTTAGATCCCAGATAAGTTTAGAGATTTTCCTTTCAGTTTTTAACCACGACCATCATCTCACATACTCTCTGGGTTTATGTCTTTGAAGCATTTGTCTGTCTTATTTTCATTAGTCTCGATATTTCAGTTTAATATAATTTAGCGTTTTGTGGAAAAGGCGGCGCAAACTGGCAGGATTATACGGATGGATGGATTTTATTGTGGTTGTGCTGATTGAAAGGAGGCTTACGGACTGCCAGAGCCATCCATCTCTACAGTCTGAGACACTGTGCTCCCCATCCTGCTCGTCTATTCTGTCCTTATTCAAGCAGAGGGATTACAGCGAAGAAAGCAGCAAAGCAAGCAGAAAGGGATTATTTAACAGCAGCAAAGGGATTAAAGGGGGAAAGTTGCACCTCAAACACAGCAACAGACCCCCGTGGCCTGTGTCGGAAACTCCCGTACGGGTTGAAAAGTTGCCAGCCCGATCAGACACACGACTATATTAGAGTTTCACAAAAACATCGTCAAGGTGCCCGACATGCAGAGCTGACTCTACTGAGAATTTGCTGCTCGTTTGCACGGTGGTGGAGTGGACAAAGGGATAAACTGAATGAAAACCACACACAGGACTTGAACTCTGGCACTCATTTAGAGTCCGGAGCTGGGAGACATTTAGCCCGGAATCCAAATGAAAAATTTACGATGTAACCCCAGGACCCGGGAAGATGAAAACATTTGCTTTTTCTTCTGTTGCTGAGACCTCATCAAAGGTCTTTGACCTAATTTGAGGCACAGAGCAGCTAAAAAAAGAAACGCCACGGTGATGTCACTATCTGGCAGTGGTCAAAGCTTAAAGGAACGCTTCAGATGTTTCGAAGTAGGTCTGTGTGGTAAATTCATATCTTTGAACGACCTCAGTTTCATTTACCTCCTAAGTCAGAATGTGTACCTGGGACCTGACCCGACATTACAGCTGTGATTCTGAAAAGCAGATTTGTCTAATGGTCATGCTCTATGACAACTCATTATCCTTAGTAGTACAACCTGATAATTACTTCTTTTAGCCGTTTCCTCTTCAATCTTCTGTCCTCCTTACAGTTTATCTGCTTCAGTGTTTCTTTCATGCGGGGTCCCACAGGGCTCGATTCTTGAACCCCTTCCATATCTGCTCCCCTTGGGGTCTATCCTGAGGAAACGTGGTCTTTCATGCTGTGCTGATGAATGTCAGATTCATCTGTCCTTAAAACTCAACAGTTCTTGCTCCATTCACCCTGTTAAAACGTGTTCATGACATTAAGGAATGGATGGCTTTAAACTTTTTAAGCTTCAAAGATCAGAAAACTGAAGTCGTCATGTTTAGCACTAGCTCTACTGCGGTCTCTGTTCCTGTAAACCGTGACTTTCTTGAGCCATAGCTTAAGCAGTCTGTTACAAATCTCAGGATGGTTTTAGACTCTGACTTTATGTTTAATAAACAGATTAACTCTCTGTTCTACTAAATAACTTATTCCAGTTAAGGCAGATAGCTAAGCTTAAGTCCACGTTGACCAGATCTGACCTAGAAAAAAATAGTCTTTGCAACCCGGCTGGACTACTATAACATGTTTTTATGTTGGGGTCGGTCAGGTTTCTCTTTCACGTCTCCACCTCGTCTAAAATGCTGCAGCTCGGCTCTTAACTCGTAGGTTTGAGCACGTCACCAGTTTTTCAATTCTCCTGTTGATCTTTAAGTGCCTTAATTGCCTTGCACCCTCTGACCTACTTCAATCACATGTTTCTCGGGTGCCGAGATCATCAGACCAAAAGCAGCTGGTCCCTTTGTTTGACAATCTGCCCCTCAACATTTGAGAATTTAATTGGAAAAAAAAAAATAATAATTGCCAATATTGAAACAAAAACTTGAAGCGGTTTGTTTATTTTCTTTATTTTTTTGTGCTTCTTCCACAGACATGAATGAGTACATCGTTACAAGCATGGCTGTCAGTCACAGTCAGTACGATACAGTTGACATTATTGCATTAAATGATGGCGTCACGTCGTTTGTGCAAATACATGTTCAGAGGTCGGATAGACGAGGCGAGGAGGAAAAATTTTACAGAAATGCTCATTCGTCATCGATGGACGTTGTTGTAATCACAGCGCAGGGAAACCTCAAAGTTCATGAGGCAAAACTTGCTGCTTCAGCAACTTGTATATTTTGTCAAACTTTGCTGAAGAGGTACCGATATTTTCAGAAATATAACATTGAAAACAGTGGTTCCAAACACTGGTCCTTGAGGAACACCATACTGAATTCGTAATTTGACTACTTCAAGTTCTGCAGAGGCCTGTTAATCAACCATTTATTCAAATCAGGTGTTGGAGCAGAGGAACAACTAAAACATGCAGGATGGTGTTCCTCAAGGCCCAGGGTTGGGAACCACTGATTTAAAAGACGTTGTGCTTTACAGGAAGTAAACTTTTAATCAGTAACACTGTTGGATGAACTGCATTCAAGCCTCGTTCATTTAGTTTGACGCTCAACAAATCAAACTTTCACCACATTAACTCGATTTTGTATGAAGCAATTCAAAGTTAGTAAGAATATTTAGTACAAGTACACAGGTGAGGATGTATACTTCATGTCGGGAGATGTGCTTTGTTGGATTGGTTCAGTTAAGACTAGAAATCTAAAGCTGCTTCTGGGAGCCTCCGGGGTCCAATCTCAGTCGAGCTGATCATCTTTTGACAGAAGTAACTTATAAATGGCAGGAGAAACCCACGTGACTCTCGCTGCAGCACCGTGTGATCTCTGGCCGGCTGTGGAAGCAGAGACGTCTAGAACGATACAACAGACGAGGCCCAAGTGGTTCTGAAACGACCCGTTTGAGAGTTTTGAAGGGAAGGTACAACACGTCATTACTGATACAGTAACAGAACATACGAGTCCGGAGGTTTAGTGCAAACGCTGCGATTCATTTCCTTAAACTCCTCGCATGAATCGTTTGTTTCTTGCTGAACGACGCGAGTTTAAATGGCAGCAGTTACACATTCCCAGAATGCAACGTGACAAAGAATGAAACGGTAAGTCTTGTAGAGACGAGCGAGACGGACACAAGTTGATAAAACGTCCTCGCGTGTTGCGCTAAATTACGAACGTAACATCTAGAAGTTAATGCGTTATTAATACTAACCCTGGTTAAGACTCTGCAGTGGAATGTTTTGTGGTTTAAACTGATCTAAGTTGTTGAAACGTTAATAACGACACAGATCTTCAGCTCAACCCCCCCACACCTAAAACCAGAAGGTTTGACCCCATGTTAATGTCAAGATATGCATAAAACTCCATCGTGTATCTGTTGTGACTAAACATTATGTACAAACTGGAGGCTCCTCCCCCCCACCCCCCCACCATCTTCTCACTTCACTCTTCGATTTCCAGTATCAGGTCGTCTCCCTCCAGGGAGGAGTCGGGCTCCACGTGGATGGCCTTGATGGTCCCGCTCATCGGGGAGTTGACCACCGTCTCCATCTTCATGGCTGAGAGGACGCAGAGAGGCTGACCCTTCTCCACCTGCGGGGGGATCAGAGGGTTGAAAACAGCCAATCAGAGACGAGCTGCAGCCTCAACAGGAAGTCGGATCCATTTCAACACTTTCATGCCAACATGTAAGAATTAAGTCGCTCGGATCTTTTGAGGTACGTTTCAGTGGAGAAACTTAAAGCAGTCAATATCTTACCTGCGGTCGATAGGTTTTTTTTTCTTTTTTTTTTGGACAATTTCAATTCTGATTTGATTGATGAGCTAATGGCTAGTCCTGCTGCCGTTTTATAAAGATTTACACTGCAGTCAGTTTGTCCACGCACAGTTATTCCTTTAGATTAATTTGTAGATTTGTAGACAACACAGTACTTTTCCATTTGGTCTGATTTTTGACATGACAAACCACTTTTATAACTTAGCTTTAAAACCGACTACCGCTAATGGTACGAATAGCACAGTTAGCATTAGCGTCAGGTTAAAACGCTTTTATGCTAGCACTGAAATTACAACTAAACTTGTTACATCTTTACAGAGACCTGAGCATCCCAGCATCTTTTTTCTATCGTTTTTATTTTTTATTTTGAAAGGATAAAACAATGGAAAGTGTGGTCAGAGGTGAGCTCAACTTTTGTGCATCACCTTCTACGCTGATCCACTGGACCGGTGGAACTTAAGGAACATGAAGATCCCAAGTTAGTAGCCGAAGGCATCTCAAACCTCTGGTCTGTCAGCTGCAGGACTTTGGGACCTGTGGTGGATTAGTTTCCTCACCTAAACATCTGGCCACAGGCCTGTATCACAGTGACGGTTGAGACCGCTTTTAAATTAATGAATAAAGTTAAGATTGAACAATTATTGACAAACATGTTTTGTTTTTTGGTGCTCCCTTTGTTTTAATCACAGGACACCAAAACATTATCTTAACCGTAATCATTTGATCTGTTCAAATTAGCTCTTGTTCCTTAATCAAGGCATTTGCTTCTTTTTTTATTAAAAATTTTACTTTTCAGAATTAATTGTTTGAGGTCCAGCTCCATTAAGAACATTAAACAAAACAGGTGTCGGGAGGTGATGACCCATTCGCTCAAATCCCATTAAAAAAACTGTCTCTACAAACTGAGGTTGTCGAAAATGCCATCTGCAACAGGTAAGATATTAATTGTTCAGAAACCTTTCACATATATCATTAGTCATTGATTGAAAATACAATTATATTATTCTGTAAATCTGAACTTTTATCACCGTTTGGAAACCATTAAAGAGGAAATGATCCAAATTTCACCCAAATGCAACACGAATCCTTGTCTGACATCATCAAACTGACCTTGGAGCCAACTTTGACTTTGACCTCCAGGACTTTTCCGGGCATCGGCGCCCCCACCTGACCCTTGATGGACTTCTGAGCCTTGGGATGGAACTTCATTTCCTGGAAAAGGGAATAAAATCAGCCGTCCTCCACGAACACTTTAAAGTTAAAAACAGGCATCAGACTCGACGTGCTGCAGAGATCTGGTCTAGACTCAACCAGCCCCCTCCCTCCATGTTTTCCCAGTACCTTCATGGCCACGGTGTCTTTAACCAGAACTGATCTCAGCTGGCCGTTCAGCTCGAAGAAGACCTCTCTCTGACCGGCCTTGTTCAGGTCCCCCAGAGCCAGGGCCTTGATGTGGAGGATCTTCCCTCGTTCCAGCTCCACCTGCAGTAACATCCGCAGGGCGGAGGAAGATCAATGGGGGGGGGGGGTTGGATTATGTTAGAGAGTTTGAATTAATATGGCGGTGCAAAGTTCACTGAAGCATTAAAACGGGGCTGCAGTCGACGCAGCGAGAGCGTCTCCGTGCAGAAACTTCTAATGACGCAGCAGCGTCTTTTGTCCGGTTGGATTTTGTTTCAAGTTTTTCCTCACGCTGATAAAATTCACTTCTACAGCCAGAAAACGCTGCAGTCCACTTTAATTTGCACGAGACTCGTGAGGCGTTCTAATCGAGCAAGCTGCGACTTCGGTAAATAAAACGACTGCGGTCCTTTTTTTCATGAATCAGAGCTGCTTTTATTTTCCCCGTACGGTTTAGTTAAGATGCTGCTCGTGTAAATTACTGATAAAAAAATGTGTTTGTGCAGAGTTTTAAATTTAAATACATTAAGGTAGAGGTGGGTGTGCAAAGTAAACCATGATGTTTATTTTTTAGTTCATTTGGAAACAGACAAAGGTTTAACCTTTGACCTTGAAGTGCGACCTTGGAGCGTGCCGCTCCGGCTTGTCGGTGCATCAAGTTTCGTTCAGTTATTTTAGAAGTTACAGGCGGGAGAAGAGAAAGTTTCAGGACGTCTACCATATCGAACTACATCCTCCAAACGTCGTGGTGAGGATGAGCATTATACAAAGGGATTTCCCAGAGCAAAAGGATGCAAGACAAAGGATTATTTCTGTACCCGTTAGAAAACGTTTAAAGGTAATTTAAAACGATTATACGCTGTTGTAGTTACCAGGACGTCGTCTTTATGAATTAGTTTTCATTAAATTTACGGCAAAAATCTAAATTCTTTTATCCTTTTTCTTTTTCTTTTAACAAACGAGACACAAAAGGTCGCCGAGAAAACAGAGCAACGATACACGAGCAGATTCGTGGCCTCCAAAAATCACAATATCACGTTTTATTTTTCTTCTTTCGGCTGCTCCCTTCTTCAGGGGTCGCCACAGAGAAATAACTTGCACGAAGACTTGGTGATTGTTTTTACACTAGATGCCCTTCCTGACAACCACTGAGCTACCACAGCCCTCTGTGTGGAGCAGAGAGCTGCTATAGGGTGGTGGGGGTTAAGGGCCTTGCTCAAGGGCCCAGAGCAGGGAAACGAGGGTGGAAGCACCTTTCCACCCACATTTTTGACGTCTGTCCGTGAGATCCAACCGGCGACCTTCTGATCACAGGCTCGCCTTCCCTCACCTCTGCGCCCCCTCATTTGCTTTTCATATTAACATCAGGCAGAAACACAATCGTAGCTGATACAGCTTCCAAAGTTTAGTTCTTTTCTCCAGATGTTGCGCAGAGTTCCTTCAATAACCAGAATACAGCAGTCCCTCGCTCTATCGCGGTTTTTCAAAATAAGATTGGACATGACACACAATTGGCTGATTGATGGACGAGTCGCACGATCAGCACAGGATTTTTTTATTTAAGATAAATTATTTAGCACCTGAGCTGCAGAAAAAGCTTCCTCCTGCAGCTGAACAGCTGATCTGTGTGCAGAATGGAGAAGTGGGCGTGGCCAAGAGCGCTTGCAGGTGGTTGAGAGCAGTGGAGGCACAGAGGGAAATCCCGACATTATAAACTACTACTTACTACTTGTACTATTCCTACTGGGTGGTTTTTCACTTATCGCGGGCCTTCAGGGTACGGATCCCCCACAATAAACGAGGGACTACTGTACAGACGGTCTGGGTCTGTGGCCTGAAAAGATCAGGTTTAAAAAGTGTTTAAATGTTTTAAAGTTCCTGCAGCTTAAACACGACTAAAGATCTGTGTAATGCACCTGAAGGGTTGTTCCCTGGACTGAGAGTAAATCTGGCGTCTGACAGCTGGTTTGATGCTTCGTGTGTCTGCAGGGAGGCTGCCGCACATCTGCAGCAGAGCGAGTTCAGAACGCTGGAAACCAATCAAACCAGTGGCAGATTAGCTCTCAGCTGGAGATCCTGTCGAGCTGGTTCTAATCAGAAGAGTTTGAGAGCTGGACGACTCAAACCTTCAACTCCATCTCCATTCAGAACACAAAAACATACGACTGTTTGTCGTGTGTCGCCCCGACGTATCTGAGAGATGCATCCAGTCAGAGAACTGATCCTCTGAGATGTTCCGAGGTCCAAACTAAAACTGAGGTGATCACTGCAGTCACATACACAGAACTCAAGGTCTGAGACTCCACTCATGCTGGTGTTTGATTCGAGCTGCTGGTTTTTATCATCTCCTCTGTATTTTATTTTAACTTTGCGTTTCCTTGTTCTTACACTTTTACATTTTCATTTGACTGAACTGTAAAGTTCTCTTCAGGTCGAGGGTGATGTTCTGTCTCAAGTGGAGGAGGTCAAGTATTTCTGGGTTTTGTTCACGAGTGACAGAAGAATGGAGTGCGAGACTGATGGATGGGTCGCTGAAGCGTCTGTAGTATTACATTGTGCCGGTCCGATGTGGTGAAGAGAGAGCTGAGCTCTTTGTTTACTGGTCGGTCTAAGTTCCTACCCTAAAGATGAGATCGTGGATCCAGACGTTGACATGAGTTTCCTCCGCAGGGTAGCTGGACTCTCCCGTAGAGATAGAGGGAGAAGTTCAGTTATCTGGGAGACTCTGAGTAGAACCGCTGCTCCTCCACATCGAGAGGAGCCAGCTGAGGTGGTTCAGACATCTGGTAAGTATGCTTCCTGGGCTCCTCCTCAGGGAGGTTCTTCAGGCATGTCCAACTGGGAGGAGACCCCCGGGGAAGACCCAGAACATGCTCGGTTGGCCTGGGAGCGCCTTGGAGTCCTCCCAGAAGAGCTGGCTGTGGAAAGAGATGTCTGGACCTCCCTGCTCAAGCTGCTGCCCCATGACCAGACTTCAGAATGAGATGATGATGATGATGGATGGATGGATGGACTCTACAGCACTTCATTCCTCTTCTGTTGTTTTTATGAGCTTTATAAACAGATTGAGCAAAACACGTCATGAATCACCGTCAACCCGATTCAAGATGGCCGCCACAGCCAACTGAACTTAAAGACACAGAAACAGGCCAGCATTGAAGATGTGGTGGTAGCTGAGAAAGATTCTTAGATTCTGCCGGCGTCAACTTTGTTAGCAAAATATCTCCTGACCCACCGAACAGATTGGACACGTCTGCACCTGATCATTTTAAGTTGCTGTAAAAACTGGACCCAAATCCAAGATTCTGGTCTAAAACCAGCTTCAACGGCGGCGTCCCGGAAGAACCGTCGGTGAATGCTGTCATTTCCCCCGTCGTCTCTTCAGCGCCTGGACGCAGACAGCTGCTCTCTGATATCAAACAGAGGAGGAGCGTCAGGAAGGAGGACGTGAAGCTCGACCGGAGGATATAAAATGTTTCCAGACTTGTGTCGAGCTGGAAACTCCAGTTTCCTGCAGCAGATGAGCCGAGCGGACCTTGTCCTCCTGCAGGTGACGTCATTAGACTCTGTCCCCGTCCTCCCACAGCTTCCCAGTTATTGGGCCGAGTCTTTCTCTCCGTCCTCGCACATTATTATCAGTTTCCCTCATCTGCCTCTTTCAGCTCCATCTGTCGTCCAGCTCTCCGTCCCTCCATCCATCTTCCGCCGTGTCGTTACTTCGAGCTTCCATTGATATTCCTGACCGAGTCTCAGAGCAGAGACAAAAATACACCCAGCTGCATCGTTCTCATTCTGTTGACTCCACATCTGGAAACGCCTTCCACGAATGTTTTTACTCTCCAGCACCTCATCTTCACCTCCCCCAGTTTCTTTCTGCGGCTCGTCAAGTTTGTGTCGTTTTATCGAGGCCTGTGTGTGGCTCCTGCATCAGGTTTCCTCACAGCTGTTCCTCTATTAAACACACGACTCCCTCTGAAGGACTGAAACATCAACGAGTCTTTTTTAGCAACGATTTAATCTGACGTAACGAGAATACAGGCGGAAAAACAAACCGCCGCCTGGATCTGTCTGTGCTGCACATGTCGGCTGACCCGACGGCTTTTATGGTTTAAATTATTAACGCCGCTCGCTCATTAGCTACCAAAACGATCAGATTGGTTCACTTTATGGTTTGATTCAAAAGAAGCTTAAAAACAAGTTTGGATGAAAGTCTCTGTGAAGATGGGGGCTGTAAATTCAATTCAGTTTATTTACATAGCGCCAAGTCACAACAGAAGTCGCCTCAGGGACTGAACAGAAACATTTTATATATTAAATATAAGTTAATAACATTAATTATCTGAGGAGCAGAATGCTTTGAATTTAACTCCATTACAGACTCATCTTGAGCAAGCATGAAGGCGACAGTGGAAAGGAAAAACTCCCTCATGAGGAAGAAACATTTAGCAGAACCAGGCTCAGGACAAAAGGCCATCTGCTTCAACCAGCTGGGTTTGAGAGGAACAGATACACAATGGCAGGTCCAGAATCGCGTTTAGATAGAAAAAGGTTAAATCGTGTCATCTGGACCAATTTCTTTGAGAGAAAAGTTTCGTCCCCAATCCAGAGGACTTCCTCAGTCTACGGTCTGCCAACCAGATCTGTCCCATGGATGATTGATCTTACAACCCTTTTTCTGAACAACTTTGGTCTTGGTGTCCTCGGGCGGTTTCTGTGAGTAGCAAGTTGGTCATCTGGCCTAAAACATTTGATTGTTGCACATGATGATCGACTGTTTTGCACGTGTTAAAAGTTTTCTTTTGAGATTCCAACAGGAAGTTGGCTTGAAACACAGCAGTGAAGGCTACCTATGGGACAGATCTGGTCTGCAGGCTGTAGACTGAGGAAGTCCTCTGGATGGGGTTGAAACATTTCTCAAAGAACCTGGTCCAGATGACACGATTTAACCTTTTTTGTTGTTATCTACCTGGGTGATTGAGTTTACAACCTTTTTCAGTATCAAATGGAAACTATTCATTTTTAACAATTCATTTTTAGAAATGAGGTCAATTTGTCCTCTAGTAGTCTAAGCCTATAGCAGCATAACAATCCAACCCTAACTATAGGAGTGATCAAAAAGGAAAGTCTTAATTCCATTCTTAAAACTGGACAATGTGTCAGCCTTACAGTCAAACTGGAAGTTGGTTCCATAAGAGAGGAGCCTGAAAACTGAAAGATCTTCCATTAAGCTTTCGTAAACTCTACGAACCACAAGTAAGCCTGCAGTCTGAGAGCGAAGTGCTCTGTTAGGAAAATATGGAACAATAAGATCTGTAATATAAGATGGAGCTAGGTTGTTGAGAGCTTTGTAGGTTAGAAGTAAGATTTTGAATTAAATTCTGGATTTGACAAGGAGCCGATGGAGAGAAGTTAAAACTGGAGAGATCTGATCTCTCCTACTAACGCTCATTAAAATATTAAGACTCTGGAAATGTCCGTGTCAAGCTGGACGTGGTTTATACACAACACCTTCTGACTGCAGGTTACAATCAAACAACAAGAAGAAAAAGAACAAGAAGAACAAGAAAAAGAACGAGGAAAAGACCACCACAAACAAGAAGAAGAAAAAGAACAACAGCAAGAACAAGAAAAAGAACAAGAAGAAGAACGAGGAAAAGACCACCA
>NC_056498.1:34530420-34532490 GCF_014905685.2 Nematolebias whitei
AACAAGAAGAAGAACGAGGAAAAGACCACCACCAACAAGAAGAAGAAGAACAACAACAACAACAACAACAAGAACAACAACAACAACAACAACAACAACAACAACAACAACAACAACAAGAAGAACAACAACAACAACAACAAGAACAAGAAAAAGAAGAAGAACGAAGAAAAGACCACCACCAACAAGAACAAGAACAACAACAAGAACAAGAACAAGAAGAAGAACGAAGAAAAGACCACCACCACCAACAAGAACAAGAACAACAACAGAAGGACAAGAAGAAGAACAAAAACAAGAAAAAGAACAAGAAAAAAAGAACAAAAAGAAATCTGGAAACGAGTTTAGTTTTTCCTGTAAAATACAAAGTAAATTACACACATTTATTTTAACACTGTGTGCGCATCCTAACTTTAATCACTTTATTCTGTTTCATATTTAAATCTGAAATCATTTATCGGGGCAAAGAGAAAAAGCAAGTACATTAAGACCCATCCAGTTTCAGTAAATTATAATTTAACTCAAAGTGGTGTCCCAAATTTAATTGATCCCTTTGAATTTTAAGAGAAACGCACACGTTTAACTTGATGCAGCACTGCGACGTATACCATTAATTTATTTCTGCTTTTCCCCGCGTCTTAACTAATGCGATGCAGCAGGAATCTGAAAATTACCATTTCTCTGTTGAGTCACACAGACTTAAGGATTTCTTGGTTGTCACATCGGTTGAGTTCACAGCAACCCTCCGACGTTAGCACGATTAAAAAACAAAACTAAATTAAGACACCGATGTGTAAACAACATTTTCTGATGACTTGAACCTGAATGAGGTCATAGATGGAGTGAGAAATATCCAATTCAGCCCATTTAGAGGATAAAGATTAGCATAGATTATGCAACGTGTGGATGTAAACTGAGGCGTCATGTTCTGCTGCAGCTCAGTGAGCCGATCCTCGAGCACAACAACCGCTCAGGCTTGGACTAAAGTTTGTTCTAAAAAGCTTGGTTAGTTATTTCAGTCATAACCAGCTCTGACAGACTGATGATCTACCACCTGAGACAAAAGGCAATAATGTTGTTGCCCATTGAGTGTCAGAGCATGAACATCATGGTAAACTGTCTTTTCTAAAACGAGACAATCTTAGTTTGAAGCTCTGGCCTAAAAAGGCGGCGGGCGATATGCATTCCTTCAAGCTTCACAACATAAGAAACATGAGGGCTGATTACTCCAACGTGCACAAAGAAATAAACAACACTGTTTGTGTGAACAAACCAATATCTGTATAAGAAACAGTAAATATTACAAACAGCTTTAGTGTTTGAAGTTCCTATGTGCTCATTAACTGGACCAGTGGTTCTTTTGTTCAGACACGGAGAGACGATGGATTTCAAACTCTATCCATTTCATTTTTAAGTCGTGTCTCTTTAAAGCTGCTATGTGCAAGAACAAAAACACTATTCAAACATATGCTTCAAATATTAGTTATTTGATTTGTACATTTGAATTGCCTAAGAAGGTTTGCAGGTTTACTTGTGGTTACTCGAGTCTCTGAAAGTAGAACAGGAAGTAGAACTTTCAGTTATAGAATAATTTCCAGTGGAACCAGCTTCCAGTTTCTGTCGATGTGGCTCACACGCTGTCAAACTAAGACAAGGTTTGACTTTCCTTTTTGGTAAATCCTATAGTCAGGGCTGGCTTGGCTTTCCGAAGCTATCCCTTAGTTTTGCTGCTATAGGCTTAGACTGCTGGAGATCAAACTGACAACAGTCCCTCGCTCTGCTGCTGTTTTTACTTGTTCTGCTCCACCGGTTTGTAATTATTTATATCAACGTTTGTCTTTCCACAGAAACTACACCTGGAACATATAAACTACACCTGGACCACAGAAACTACACCTGGACCACAGAAACTACACCTGGACCATAGAAACCACCTGGACCACAGAAAACTACACCTGGACCACAGAAACTACACATGGACCATAGAAACCACCTGGACCACAGAAAACTACACCTGGACCACAGAAAACTACACCTGGACCACAGAAAACTACACCTGGACCACAGAAA
>NC_056498.1:34532590-34545726 GCF_014905685.2 Nematolebias whitei
TACACCTGGACCACAGAAACTACACCTGGACCACAGAAAATTACACCTGGACCATAGAAACCTACACCTGGACCACAGAAACTACACCTGGACCACAGAAAACTACACCTGGACCACAGAAACTACACCTGGACCTCAGAAACGACACCTGGACCACAGAAAATTACACCTGGATCATAGAAACGACACCTGGACCACAGAAACGACACCTGGACCATAGAAAACTACACCTGGACCACAGAAAACTACACCTGGATCATAGAAACTATGTGCTTGTGTCTCTCTCCAGTCAGTCGAGGCAGCTGAGCCCGGTTCTGGTTCTCGTTCAATGGGAGGTTTCTTCCTGTTAAAGGAGTTTTTCTTCCCACTGTCGCCGTGTGCTGCTCAGGACCGGGGGTTCTGAGTAAGTGGAGACTCGACACAAACCGTTGGCTTCCTTGGAGAGTTAACTTCCACTAATTGATGATTTATATGCAAATATTTTTGTACGGTGCCCTGACAAAACATTTGTTGTGTACTGGTGCTTTATAAATAAACTGAATTAAACTGAAACTAAACGAGCCCAACTGATGACGCGTGAGAACTGTTCAGAGGGTAACAAACGAATCACAACATCAAAACAAGTTTCTGCTCAAAGTTCACGAGTGCGCATGAGAATAATTTAGGTTCATAATTCTTTTGTAATGTAAACGTCAACAAAATCATCTGTATTTTTTCAAACCATCTGTCTGACCAAAATAAGACTTTCTTGCGAACATTGATTTTTTTTCCTGATAATTATGCTAAATTCTGCAAAGGAGCACAAGGAGACAAAACATAACCGAGGAGAAAAAAAAAAAAAAAACTAAAAACAACAACATGGAGCTTTTTTCCAGATGGAAATCCCTCATAAGAAAAACAAAAGTTTTTTTCTTGGAGAAGCAGTTCGGACTGAATTTTCACCATTCTTACACTCTTCATCCAGAGATCCTCTTCCTCAGTCAGATAGTTGATGTAAAAGCAGGCGATGTGTCGTTTGGTCACAGAGTGCAGCTTTGTAAACATTTAACACGCCTAAAACCTTCCTTAGATTACAGATTTAACATGAGATGAAAATATCTGTCCAATCACAGCAGAGCTCTTTGTAATCAGCTGATTTTAAACCAACTAAAAACATTTAATTTCATCTCGTGTCACTCTCCGCCCTGCTGCCTCGTGTGTTCTGTCCGTCACGCGTGATGACCTCCCTCATATGTTCAGGATGTTTCAGACGTCTGACTCATCTGTGGTGACTGTAGGGCCCTCGCACGCTGCCTACGTTCACCTACAGAGTCCCCTGGAGCGCCGACCTGTCACACGCAGCAGCTTATCTCTTTAAAGCTGCGCCCTCAGCGACTCAAACGAATTTCAAATTATGCTCCGATCGAGTCTTGAGGAATATTCTTAACGACTCGTGTCACCTGTGACGCAAACGAGACCGAGCGTTGGCGACTGTGACATGCGGTTCACAAGCAGGTCTGCGTTTGTGAAAATCTGTCGATGCTTCTGTCGGACGGCGTTAATATCCCGCCGAGTCACGGCCGCACACACAGACGAACTCTAGAGGTCTTCTCGTTTTGTGACTTGCTGTGACGAACGGTCACCTCGGTAACGGTGTACGTTTACACTGCGCTCATCGGCTCGTGTCTTTAAAGTCGCTTGATCTGAAATAAACCGTTTACTTTTTGAACCGGGGCTGTGTGGAGTAGCTCGGAGCAGCCAGTATCTTACCTGCAGCAGAAAACAATCAAGTTGGGAGATTACTGCAGCTCTTAAACCCCTTCAAAAGCAAAACTATCGTTGGAAACAAGTTAAAATTGTCTGAGCAGCTTGAACAAATGTTAGGAAATTTTGCACCAAACGATATATTTTTTAATAATTTTGTAAATCAAACCTCCTACAAGCACCTGTGTGAAATGAAGCTCCTGCTGCAGATGGGCCATGACTAACAGTTCCACCGGACTAACCCCCAAAACTACAATGAAACGTTAAACTAAGTGATCAAATAAAACTCTGCTCTGGAGCCAGAACAAACAGCAGCGTTTCCTCTACCATTATGAAAGCGGGGTGCCCCTGACCCCCCACCCACAACTGTCGGTATAGATGGAGCTAGCAAAAATGCTACTGATGTACCAGTCCACTCCGCAGGAGGAGAATTGCTCCTTGTAGGAGTAGTAGCTGCTCGGTAGTTTGTTGGTAGTTCGCTGATGAAAAAAGCCTCGTGTAAAAGAGATGGGGTGTAAAAACAGCTGCTTCAGGGTTTGCTTAAAGGCTGAAATACCTTGCGGTGCCACTAGGTGGCGAGCATGATTAAAGAGTCTCCTTTGCTTTTTTTTTTTTTTTTTAATTAACATTTTGAGCAAGTTTGTGAACAACAGTCAGGAACGAGACGATTAAAAACAAAGTAGTGCTAAATATACAACAAGTAATACTGATGGTGAAAACTAGGTGGCTTAGTGATTTTCCTGGTGACGCCAAGACAACGTGGGACATGTTTGTAAAATAAAAATGATAGTTTTCTGAAATATTATATAAAATGTAATATAATATTTTAGAACTATTATCCAAGTTAGTGTAGAGAGGACGAGTAACTTTAGATTCCTCAAACTAAAATCGAGTCAACTCCTGTCTGCTTCAGGTAAGATACTGACAGCTTACAAGTACTCCTACACAACAGGCAGAAAGCAGCAGAAATATGCAAATTCATCTTTAGAAACCTCATGATAAGAACAGATGAAGGCCATTACTTTAATGGTTTAATCTTTTAAAATTTCATTCTTTTTTTTTTTTAAAAGACTTAAAGTAAAAAATAAACATCTTAAACTCCACCGAGTATCTTGAGACCTTCTGAACGCGATTCTTTAAACATCAGCGACTCCGTGCTGCCTCCGTGGAGCCGAGCTGAACGAGATGAGCCTTAAATCTGCGTTGACAGCGCTCCTGCTGCCTCGGCGGCATCGCGTCCTCAGCCTTCGTCTGGTTTCTGTCCCGACCTCCTGCGGCTCCACCAATCAGCCAGCGACACAAAAGCTGCCGCGCAAAAATAAACGTCCCTCTTAGGAGCAGCTAACAATTACCCAGACAGCCTGACAAACCCCACCACCTACACGACGTCTGCACAGCTCCAGCTCACGTCGCTCCGTCAGGCTCATGGAGGAAAACTCAATTTGTCCTGATCCGAGGCAACTCAACTCCCCTCTCAGTTACGTTTTAACATCCTGTGCCTCTTTGATTATCAGGTCATTAATATTCAAACAACAATCACGACTATCAGACAAACTGAGGAGGGACCTGCTTACTGTGGTCTGTCACATCAGACCCTGACCAGGAAAGTTTAGACAGGACAAGGACGTGACTTCAAATAAATTAAGTGTCTGAGCTTTTCGTTCATCACTTCATCCACAGAGTAGCAGCCATCTATACCAATACTGAGCAGTTTATGTCGCCATGACAGGGGAAGGACCAGGTGTGATGAAAATGGTCCATTTGAGGAGCGAGTGGCAGTTTTAGAAAGTTTAGTGCTGCAGACAAACGGCTTGCTGTGAGAATATAAACTGACTGGAAGCAGCCAACAAAGTCCATGCGCAACAATCCAGGTACACAATCCAGCAAGTTTCTGTCCAGATGAACTGACTGAAAAATGTTGGATTGTATACCTGGATTATTGAGCATGGACTTTGTTGGTTTGAACCAGTTTGACATGACTGTCGACGAGGGAGAGGGCCAGCACCGGAGGAGGGGGCGCGCCAAAGAGGCCATCTTAGCACCAACGTAACTGGTTTGTTCCACTTTGGAGTAAGCTGTTGGGGGAAGAATCAAGTTTTGTGTTGTGTGTTTCCTTGACTGATGAAGCCTTCTGGATGGAAGGTGAAACGTTTCAGCACAAAAAGAAAGTGTCCAGATGACCTGAGTGAAAAATGTTGACTGGAAGCAGGTTCAATATTTAATATAAGACATGACGCGTCGTGGAAACTGTACCTCCACGTTTACAACATGACTCGATCACTTTAAAACCAGTGCCATCCTTAGGTCTTTAACCTAAAACAACAACTTTAGTATTTAATGATGGGACGTGGATCATTTTAACAAAGTTCAAGTATCTTTATTATCCCTGCGAGGCAATTTGTTTCACAGTCAGTAGGCACATAAAACATCATACTAGACATCAAGACATTAAAATAACAGAATAGGTAGTTCGTTAAGAAGTCTCATCACTACAGGGATAAATGAGTTGTCAGTCTGTTTGTTCTACATCTGGGCTGCAGATACCTGCGTCCACATGGAAGCAACCTGAACTCACCATGGAGTGGTGATCAGGATCTGCCAGAATCAGCCTGGCCTTGTTCACTGACCTGATGAAGGTAAACGTTACGACATTAACATTCTCTGATGGATTTTCTGACAAAGTGAGTCTACATGTGCATCAAAGGTCAGTTTGTCACGGAGAACAGTTGAGATGTTTATATTGTTGCACCACCTCAACAGCTTCACCGTTAATGACCACAGGAGTGAACTGAAGTCTTCTCTAAACCAATGACCATCTCCTTTGTCTTAGAAACTTTCAGAACGTGTTGCTGCTTGGATTAACGTCACAAATGATCGTGCAGTGACCATCAAGAGAATAAAAAGAAAAAGCCTCCAGATCTGAAGCAGACTCGCTGGACTTCAGTCTTTGATGGACAGCGATGACAGAAACACCTTCAGATCGAGTCCTCAGCCGGCCTGCTGCCCGCTACATGAACCTGGTTAAACCAACGATTAATCCTTTGCTTTTAACCCAGATTACTTCAAGACACATGTCTGTTACATCTTTTATCCAAGGAAGTGATGTTAAACAAATATTAGAAACCTTTAAATTGCATGCAGCCATAAGGCAACTCGAAGCTTTTTAGGCAGTTTAACAGTAAACCTCGACAGGAGGAAGACTGAATGGCATTAAAGCGTGGACACAATCCAGTTTACATCCAACAGCAGCTTCATAGATTAATAAACTGCTGTGGGAGGAGGTGGAGGTGTGTGGGGGGCTTCAGTCCATCCACAGAGTCAGTACTAAAGTAAAACTGTCAACACAGCAGGGCTTTCTTCATCATAATAAAGCAACAAAGTGCACATTCCTAATAAACAGAATCAATTAGCACCAGCTTGAAACATCTGCACGGAAACAAAGCAGTAATTTAACAGATTACTGCTCTGATTGAGCGTCAGTCAAATCTTTTAACTGCTCCTAATGACAAAGTATAATATTAATTAAAAATATAACGGTAAAGTGTGTGGGAGGAACAGATTTCTGATGAAGAATGTGTTAAACTGTGGGCGGCCGTGGTGCAGTGGTAGTGGCAGCCGACCTCTGATCGGAAGGTTGGAGGTTCGAATCCCGACTTCCCACACCATGTGCCGTTGTGTCCCTGGGCAAGACACTTAACCCCGAGTTGCTCCCGGTGGGACTGGATGGCGCCTTGCATGGCAGCCTACCGCCACCGGTGTATGAATGTGCGTGTGAATGGGTGGATGGCTGGTACTGTAAAGCGCCTTGGGGCCCCTCATAGGGGGCTGGAAGGCGCTATAGAAGTAAGCTCCATTTACCATTTACCATTTACCAAACTGGAAGAATACCTGAAGCTGGAGTAAACAGGAGCAGAGTGCAGCTGAGAAACACTCAATGTTGTGAAACGACTTCATTTGACCGCACAAAAATAATATCTGTGCACAAAAATAATATCTGTGCACAAAAATAATATCTGTGCACAAAAATAATATCTGTGCACAAAAATAATATCTGTGCACAAAAATAATATCTGTGCAGAAAAGGGCTTTTAAAAGACACAAATGTAACCAATAAAACTATTCCTGTTGCAAGATCAGAGTAAAAAAACCCACTCTACATGTATTAAATTATTTATAACATGATATGATTTTGCATCTATAATGGAAATCTGAAGCTCCAACAAGTGGTTTAAATGAGTGGTTCCCAACCCTGGTCCTTGAGGAACACCATCTTGCATGTGTTAATTGTTTTTCTGTTCGAACACACCTGATTCAGTGATTTAATTACTTCCTTAAGTTACACAGAAGCCTCTTAATCACTCTTTCATTCAAATAATCAAGTGTGTTGGAGCAGAGGGACAAAGAAAACATTCAGAATGGTGTTCCTCAGGGACCAGAGTTGGGAACCACTATATTTTTTATATATATATTTATTTATTAATCAGTGTACTTATGTATGTTGCTTCAAGTTATTAAAAAGACAAAAATGGTCCTCTTGAGACAAAATATCTAACAATGTAATTAAAATATCTAACTTTGGTTGTTTAGGTTTGCTAAAGTGATACTTTGGAAGTGGGATTCAGTCGAATGTTTATGAACAAGTGATATCTTACCTGCCGTAGATAGCTCTTTGAACAATCACAGTTTGGAAATTTATTTTTATTAGATTGATGATCTTAAAGTTAATTTGAGAAAGGCCAAAGCCAGCTTGGACTGCTGCCATCTAAAAACAACGTCAACTTTAATTTGTGTTTCATGCGAAAACCGTTTTAGAAACCTTTACATCCCAGATAAATTCACGTTACATGATTAATCTGGCAGGAAGTGCTAGAGCTAGCTGCAGCTGACATCGACTGCGCATGCCAAATAATCCTAGAATTTTATGTAAATGACCCATTGACGCAAAAAATAAATAAATATTTGTTGTTTTAAGACGGCACTTTGGTCTTGGCCCTGCTCAGACTAGCCTTTAGCTCATCAATCCAGACAGAGCTGAACACTTTGTTTTTCTTAACTGTTGTTCTATGAATTACCTCCATCCTGTCCCCAGAACCCTCTTCCAAAGATTTGAACTACCACTTTAATCACAAGCGCATGAAAAACCAGCGATGGCCGAGAACGAAGAAACAGCTGAAGTCTAAAAACAGAGATCCAAAACTGAGACCAGTGGTTCTGTCGCCTCTTCTTCTTTAGCAGAAAAAACAAAAACATGAGTCAACTTAAACGTCAGGGGCGCCTACAGAATATTTTTACTGTGGGGGCCACAGAGGATGCTGGGGTGGCACCAAAACTAAAAGCCAGAACAGAATTTCATATAAATGTTATTTTATCATGTATACAGGTTATCTGACAAATGTAAAAAAAATAAAATATGGGAGTTAAGAACACTGCGTTATACACATAGGTCCACTTTATTTTTATTTTTATTTACAGTTGATGTTATTTAATGAGAAAAGCACCATCACTACACAGGCTTGTCCTCTTCTAAATGTATTCTTATGAAAAAAACATAACCCATATAAAACGGTTTGGTCAAAGGGGGCTTTTGGCAAGGGTGGGCACCAATTGTTTATGGGTGGTTATTGCCCACACAGCCGGATCAACTGCCACAACACTGAGCAGAGGAACTCCTGCGGATCGCAGCAGGAGGGTCAGTTCCTGCTCCTCTGCGTACACAACGAGCCGTTATAATTATTGTAACATGTTGGGTAACTGCAGCCTTTCATCAAACCAGCGACAGAAGAAATTTGAAGCAGCTGCTGAACGAGGGAGCAGGTTGAGAAAAACAGAGACGAGCGTGACTTTTGTCTTCCACTGAATCCCAGAACACGCTGCATCATGCGAGAAGCTGCTGTGATCTACTGCAGGTCGTCTCTCCGGATCGCAACCCTTCAGTTTTCTTCATCAAACTGTTTTCTGCTGTCAGTCTTACGAAACGCAAACCCCCACCCCCACCGGGCTGCACTTTCTGGATTAAAAGCAGCTCCGTTCAGACTTGTCATCTGTTCTGAGACAAACTTTCTTTCATCGGCTCAGTCAACTCAAAACATTTCGGCTGACGGTAAACCGGTCTGTTGATTCTGCTCATGCAAATCAAAAGATACAGGTTTGTTGAAACACTTTGGCTCGGCATGCTGCTGTTCCGATGCCGACTACGAGTTCGGCTCATAAATGAATTTAAATATAAGAGATGCTTCAACTCTGCTCCGATGATTCCTGTTGAAAAGTCAAAAACGTAATTTCTAGTCAGCTGCAGGTAGATTTTGGAGTCAAACTTTAACGTTCAGATATTTTTTAAGCTTCTTCTCGAACACCACGCAACACAAATCTCTCACTTTGGTGCAGAAGGGACAAACGGATTAGTAAAATTATGTTTTTAATGTTTTGACATGTTCAAATCAGCGTGTTATCTGCACCTGCTCTCTGTTGTGATGGACAAAACATTTTCCAAAGATGCTCTTCCTGAAATTTCTAGGCTCGTTCTACTCAGCCATATTTGTTGACCTACTCGGACGACAGCGTGATGAAGGTCAGTGATGATGTCTTGGTTTTCAGCAGATTAACGAGGAATGATCTGTGGGGACGTTTAGTTTCCGATGGCGATGCTGCGCTCGTTGAACCTGCAGTCGTTTCCATGTCAGATCATTAAATGTTGCTGTGATTGTGTAAATTAAACTAGACGCGTCTGCTCACACACACTTCAGTCTCAAACATGAAGACCGTTTCATCCAAAACAGTGAATACACAAATGTTAGTTTGGACCCAGGATGCGGTTGGTTTGCTCCTACATGTAGAAACAAGTGAGCAGGACAAACAGCACTCTGCTACCCACCATTATTACCGACGTTAATCTAATCGTACTGTAAAACTATTGCCTGTAGTGCGCATGTGCGATTTCACAACGATGCCGGGCGTTTCAAAAAAACCTCCACTCTGACACCTGAATTCAAAAGCATCGGTTTCACTTAAGAACTGCATCAGGTTAAGTGTCTCAGTCAAGTTCTTCGTTTACACTGAATGCACACCCACATTTTAATTGTACCATATTTTTTGGACTATAATACAATACCAATGAACTGTTTTCATACATAAGGCGCAATAAGCGAAACAAAACAAATAGCAAAATTTATTCAACTCGTTCAAAATAACTACATAAAATCAGCTCGAGGTCAGTAAGTACAACCAGAGTTAATACATAAGGCGCACCTAATTATAAGGCTCACCGTCGATTTTTGAGAAAATTAAATAATTTAAAGTGCGCCTTATAGTCTGAAAAATACGGTAATCAATTAACTATTCGACTGGAAAGCTACCAAGCTTTCAAATGGTACCATTTGGTATAGTTAAAGAAAACCATTTTATGTTTGATTTCATAGTTTGCAGTGAGTACCTTTGAGTAAAAAAAAAAAAAAAAAAAAAAAAAAAAAGACATTGAAGATCTTCAACTAGTGACAAAGAAGTTATTAAATATAATTTGAAGTTAAAACCAACTCGTTAATCTGCCAGTTAGATCATAAAACGTGAAATACAACTGGGCAAAAACAGACTCAACAACTTAAATGTGAAATAGAACATAAACCTGAGAAATTCACGCTTCAAGCTTTGGTAAATAAATTACCTTATGGTCATAATAACCAAAACAAAGCCTAAACCACTTTAATATTTTGCGTACCTCAAACTCTTCTGCGATCTTGGGTCCATCCAGGAACAGTCTGGTGCTGAGACAGTCCACCGGACCAAAGTTAGCTACAAAAACAGATGAAACGTGTTTATAAAAAGTACTCCTACATCAAGTTAGACACTGATCTGTGAAGACCATCATCCTACAGACATCTGAAAATGGAGATTGCACAGACCATTCAATAAAGCAAAGTGTTCGACAAACTACTCGGAATATTCACCAAACGGTTCAAATTTGAGCTACAGTAATACCGCTGAAGGATAACGAGTCAGAAGGAACAAACAGCAGATAATCCTTTCAAAAGTAAAATCTATTTATGTCTACTCACAAGTGAACTCCTTGAACTCCTGGAACACTTTGGGGTACATGGCGGCCGACATCACGTCCTCAGGGGTGATGTCATTACCATGAGTGGTCCGAAGCTGCTCCTCCAGAGACTGGAAATCCATCGGAGGCAGGGAGGCTCCGGGGCGACCCTCGATACACGGGAGGGACTTCAGCACCTGGAATGGAAGGAAAAAGTAGTGATGACGGTGATACCGAACCAAGACGTTTAACGTTCCCAAGGGAGGGGGAGGCTGAAACCCATTACAAAGATAAACTGATGTATTGGGGTAAGATAACTTAAATACGCCGAGTCAAACGGAAAATAAGAAGCATTTGAATTCAATATTTGCACACGCTCGAGTCAAACCGGGAGGCTCCTCCACGGTTCGCTCAGCCCGGCTCCACTAACCGTTGTGTTTAAGGTCATTAGCCGAGCGTTGGCGCTCTGTAAACAGTGACGCTAAGCAGGTGCTGTGTGGTCCAGCTGTAAACAACAGCTGCTGTCTTCTACTCAGAAACGCAGATGGTTGAGGGTTCGTGGAGCCAAGGGAAGATAAAAGAACCAACATTGAATGAATCATAATTTCATGTCCTCCAGTCGCCAAAGAGACATTGTTGGAGATGAGATGTCAGACACACAATCACTCGGTAACACTAACAAATAGGCCTGTTATGATAAATTTTGCCGGGCGATTAATTGTCTCAGAAATTATTGCGATAAGCGATAATATTGTTTGAAATTTGACAATACTAATTATTGTCAAATTTAAGAAGAAATGTTGGTTTTGAGTGCAGTACCTTTTTTGACCACCGGATGGCAGTATAAGACTGTTTGATCCGAAGGATGGATAGTGAGGGAGCGAGCAGAGTGTCTTTAAGGAAAATATGAGGGAGGCCCCTTGACGTGACATGGGCCGTCTCTCCTTTTTTTCGGTTCTCAAAAGGATGGACGCTCGGTGTGGTTTGAGCTCTTTAGCAAAGCATTTTTCACGCAAAGCTTTAAATAAAAAAAAAATCAGTAAACAAATTCTCAACTTGTTTTTGCAGAGAAAAAACTTTTTAGACGAAGGCACGGGTTTCAACTGTGAATTTTGAAGCTTCAACAAGACGGAGGTTTTTTCCCCCGAGGTAGGCCTGTTGGCTTAGCTCGTAACTTAGCTTCTCGGCTTAGCTGCTTTTAATGATCCAAAAAATGTGATTTTGGACGGTTAAAACTGATTTTAAAGAGAAAAGAGAAAGGGAGAGGTCAGTGAAGAGCAAAGGAGTTGAGCTTTTTGTCATCCAGTGTCTTCAGTAGAAAGAGAGAGACACGAAGAAACGATAAAGCCGATAAATGAAAATGAGTTCGATAATTTTCATTCATCGTGCGATTAATTGATTTATTGTTTATTACAACAGGCGTACGAACACATTTGACCCAAATTTTAAACTCACAACCCCTGATGCCACACCTGGTCAGGATGATGGCGGGCTGCACAATAGACAAAAATTATCGCCAACATAATGTTAAAATTGCAAAAAACTGCAATAAAAATTCTCTTTTTGTTTTAAAATTAATCTTTATTTAACAAAACAGAACAAATCCCATTGAGATCACAGATCTCTTTTGCAAGGGAGGCCTGGGCCTGACGGCAGCCTAACATGCATGTTTTTGGTCTGTGGGAGGAAACCGGAGTACTCAGACTCATGCACGGAGAGAACATGCAAACTCCACACAGCAAGACCCTAGGTCCAACCGGGGATTGAACCCAGGACCTTCTTGCTGTGAGGCAACAGTGCTAACCACTGAGCCGTCGTCCTGACGTCCGCACCTGGTTTAGATGGCGGTGAAGACAGAACAGAAAGTGAAGCGTGAGGAGGACGGAGTTTTCAAATGATATCTTTACAAGTCTAAGGGTGTATGAGACTGACAGATGGATTGGTGCAGTCAGAGGGGGGCGGGACTTGGGCCTCAATACCTCAAGATTTCCCACATTTTGCTATTTTTTTAACGGGTTGTTAACTATCTATGTAAAACAAGCACCGGCTTGCGGATCCCCAGGGGTCCGGGGCCCCCAGTTTAAGAGCCACTGTCGGCGACTCTTTATTTGAGCCACAAAATCCAGTTTTGTTTACAAAACATGTCAAAATGGTTGACAGGTGTGGTCCTTAAGGACGTTAAAACAATGAGCGTCTAAATTGTTCTTAAAGCGTGTTCAAACAGACAAAAAGCAGAAGGAACATTTACAATTCACCTTTTTATTCAGGGCTTTGAAGATGTGAAATATGCAAAAGAAGATTTTAGCACACCTATGAAGTTCTGTGTGAAGGTGGCATAGAAAAAAATGTCGCTAATCACCGCCCCGAGCTCCCATTTAGTTAATTTTGTTTTTAAGTAGCGTAGAGTGTATTTTAGATAAAACGCAGCATGATCATGCTTCCTGGTTTGGTATCGTAGAAGCGTGCTCGGTTAATGCGAGTCTGCATATCATTTAGCCACTGGTGTATGTGCGCACGCCGTATCATATCTTTGAGTGCCTTGTGGAAATAAGCAGACAAAGGACGGTGCGATGCTATTAGTCACAGGTCTAACGGTTCAAAGATAGCAGAGTCATTTGTGTTACAGAGAGACTCTTTAAAAAGACGGTACGCTCACCGGAGTCCCTGCTCATTAACGATGTCTCCTCTGAGAATCTTACACCTCGGCTCCTTGATTCTTAAAATGTGAGACAGACAGAGAGCGGCGCAGTGTGTGTACGTGTGAGGCAGGTAGTGTCTGCGGTGATAAAACTTAGATTAAAAGCCACCGTATGTAAATCAGTTGCTCAGAATATACTAAAAAATAGGACGTCACAGTTAGATTTATTTTTAGACAAGATGATTCTTGTTAAGTGCAAATGGAAACTATGAATTATTTGGATGATGAGTGAGTAGTAACTCCTGAATTTAATAATATACCGGTGTGAGGGCGCCAAAGTTTTAAACAACACTAAATTCTGTTCAACTTGATTCCAAACGGCCAGACCTTCTTGAAATATTTTAAAGTGGTCTTGATCAATGGTTCTCCAAGTTTTTGGAAGCTCTTTTAAAGTTTTTATTTGGACTTTGGCTGCTTTTTCACCCATTTTTTGCTTCAGGCAATTATATAAAAAAAAAAAGATAAAAAAAAAAAATAAAATCTTTAACTCAGCTAAAAATGTACGAATTTTTTAGTGTCTGGTTGCTAGTATCAAAATTACTAGCTAGCTACAGTACTAGCTAGTAACTACTAGCTAGCGACGGTATTATCTAGTTGGTAGTTACTAGCTAGCTACAGTACTAGCTAGTAACTACTAGCTAGCTACGGTATTATCTAGTTGGTAGTTAC
>NC_056498.1:34545736-34563658 GCF_014905685.2 Nematolebias whitei
TAGCTAGTAACTACTAGCTAGCTACGGTATTATCTAGTTGGTAGTTACTAGCTAGCTACAGTACTAGCTAGTAACTACTAGCTAGCTACGATATTATCTAGTTGGTAGTTACTAGCTAGCTACAGTACTAGCTAGTAACTACTAGCTAGCTACGGTATTATCTAGTTGGTAGTTACTAGCTAGCTACTGTGCTATGTAGCTAGCTAATGCACTAGAAAGTAATTATTAGCTAGTACTGTAGCTAGCTAGCAGTTACAAGCTAATAACTTGACAATTTGGATCCAATTTTAAATTGTTTCTTTGTAAAGTCCTCCGTTGTGTTTTTGTGGCAGATTTCCAACAAAGATACAAGCAAGTTAAAAAGCTAGTAACTTGCTAGGTTAAAAAAAACACAATTTTACAAAACAGTTATTTGTTTAGCTATGATTTTTGTGACAGGTGGTAGTATAGATTCTAGCTAGTAAAGTATTAGCTAATAATTTGCCAGTGCTAGCTAGTAAGTTGACTAGTAACCTATATGTAATTTCATGCTAAAGAGATTATTTAAAAGTTATTTGCATAGTTGTCTTTTGTGGTTTTTGCAACAAGTTCTAGCAGTTTTTTGCTAAGGATCCTATAAATACATGTTTTTTGGAGCAAAGTTATGTGTCAACAAAACACTCGTCTCTTCCGTTGAGGAGGCTCTTCACGGCCTGAATGATTCACGTGTCAGACGGCAGCTACAAATGGTCTGGTATTGAAAATAAAGAGTTGAAAAAACCAAAAAAGTTTCTTCCAAAAAAACAAACATCTTGAAGAAGCTCGAGGAACTATTTATCAGAAATGTTTAAAAATATATCACATAGAAATTTTGATTTCTTGGAAATAAAACAAAGTGAGTGATGATTCAACCCTGTTTTCTTGTGTTGTTTTTAAAACGGATTTAGAGGAATAGCCTGACACTCGTGGCTTTAATCAGAAACTGACAAGTTTGTTTTGCGTTCAAAATAACTACGCAATTTAATAATAAAAGCTTTTGATATGACAGCTTAAAAATTAAATTCAGTGTTGGAGAAAAATCATAAAAATAGAATAAACAGCAGGGGAAACAACACTTTGCGTCCATGTGCACACCTATCTGCACGACGTATTCCACTGAATATATACAGTGAACTGTCCACCACCTGATTTAACTGGAGCAGCTTCAGTGCTTCATACCTTTACAAACACAAAAGATAGATTCAGTGTCACTAAATACACAGGTCGCTAAAGGTTATACGTGCAAACCGGAAAATCATTTTCTGTCAAAGCTGGTACTACTGGAGACGCTAAACGACAAACATTTGATCAAGTTAATGAGAATGAGGAGCCGGGGAGGAAAAGGTTGGCAGGATGACAGGAGTCGGTTTCAAAAAGGCAAACAAAGTCAAAGACTGAGCAGAGGGGACTCATAACCCAATGACGGGTATTAATGCAAGGACAGGTTTATATTACAGCAATTTAGCAATGATTCAAACTGAAATGATGGATTGGACTTGGCATGGCAATATTGATTTGCTGGGAGGAGAGAAGATTAAATATTTCACTTTTACAGATGTTTAAGAGCATATTTGAACTGTTGGCAGCCACAAGGAAGAGGAAAATGGCTGACCTTTAATAAAAGCAGGTACTGTCTCTCAGCAGATACCTGATATTTTACACTACCAGTCATGTGTGTTGGTTTTGTTGATTACACGTCATGGAAAAAGTAAAAAGTAAAGCACTTTTAAACATTTCTGTAAATGTCTAAACCGCTAAATCTGCCCAACGGTTTTTGGAGCAATGCGCCTTTATTCATGTGCATTCACTTTATTCATGAGAAATCAAACTGACAACTCCTGAAGTGCGAGTCTCCACGTGGCTGTTTTGTAGCCGTGAAAAGAAAACAAAGAGATGAGAAAAAAAAAAAAAAAAAACAGAACATAGCAATTACACAGTGTTCATTTGTGCCTTCAACGTCCTCTTGAAGAATCTCAACTGTCATATGAAACCAATAATTTGGCAGAATTCACGTCTTGATATGTAAAATTTTGTGTGGGCTCATGATTGGGTATCTCCATATGGACTTTTTAGAAAAAAAAAATCTTGGACTTAAAGATTAAAGCCTCAAGAACAATCTAAAACTTTTATTAAAACTAAATAAGATTTAACACATTGAAGTGTAACAATTATTGATACCACTTTACAATAAGGCTCCCCTTATAGATGGCTAAAAATAGTTTAAAGATACTTTGCTAATTCCTCTAATAGCACTTTGTAAATCATTAATAACTGCTTATTATGCATTAATTAAGGGCGAGAAAGAGAAAACTGATTAGTTTGTTGCCAAACAATGAGCCAAACCTGCCACCTATACATTTCATCTAGAGTTTTTATTTTAAACATTTCAAAAGTTACTTCCTTGTATGCGCAATAATCATTTGTAAACCTAATTTTTAAGGATATAATATTAGTTGTAGATAATAATGCAGTGATAAAGTACAATATTATATGCTAAGAAACTTAAGTTTAAAAATGCTTATTCTTACAAGGAAGTAACTTCTGAATTGTTTAAAATAACTCTAAATGAAATATATAGGTGGCAGTTTCACTGTTTGGCAATAAATTAGTCAGTTTTGACTTTTTTGCCCTTAATTAATGCACAATAAACAATTATTAATGATTTATAAAGTGTTTATAGAGAATTAATAACGTATCTAGAAACTATGTATTAGTCATCTATAAGGGGAGCCTTATTGTAAAGTGATACCAAATTATTTACTCAAAAAAAAAAAAAAAAAAAAAAAAAAAGCACCAAAAATAATTGCAGGGGAAAAAATTCAGCTATGTTCTACCTTGGATCTGAAGGGCTCGGGGAATCCTCCATGCGGTATTCCGATGTATCCCTGTAGGAATTCAACCACGGACTGCGGGAAGGACAACTCGTCTGCCCTCTCCTCCACCTCTGCTCTGGTCAGGTTGTTCTGCACCATGAACTGAGCCAGATCCCCCACAATCTTAGAGGATGGAGTCACCTGAGGAAAAAACAAAAAAACACAAAAGATAAAAAAGCCCTTCATACGATTCTATTTCATCGAAGACCGCGCACAAGAAGAGACACCAGCATCTCTGCACACTGATGCAATCTCAATTTACTCAGGCCATGAAGAGGTCTTCTATCTTTGGTACATGAATAATGTTCTTTAACAGGACTAAAATCTCAATTTCACACAAAAAGACCCTTTTTTGGAGACATCGCTGCAATTTTCAACAGTTTAATATTCCCTTCTGCAAAAAGTAGAAGCATCCGGCAGGCTACATCATTTGTCTCTTTGTCGTCCTGCTGGGTGTTTTCCTGTCAGCTGTACACAGGTAGGACTGAATAGTCACAGCCAGCGACAGAGTCGCTGTATTAATGAAGATACTGTCGACTGAGATTTAGTACAGAGTGAACGTAGAAAGAAAAGGTGTTTACATCCAGGCAGCCCCTTAAATCTCTTTGGTAAAAGCAGAGAAAACCTGAAAAAAGAAGATAAAGGGTGCGGAGAAGATAAATTAAAATCACATGCATTCTTCCTTTATTTTTAATGGAACATCATTATGGTAATAGTGGTACCAATTAGCATAATGATGATAAGTTGAGGGGGGCTTTTTGGCCTGAAAGCGGGGACACCAATGCCAGCATCGATTAAAAACATTGCTCGTCTATTCTAATGACTGCAGAGACAGATTTAAGACGTTCTGACTATTCTCTTTTTCTTTTATAAAACCAAGTTGTCCTGATGCATAACCTGTAGGTTTACCCGCACAGTAATGGTGCAGAGCATTGCAGAGATTAGTCACATTATTACTAGACTGCTGTGCACAGTGATTGTAGCTTTAATATCCTAGAAAGTTTACTTTATAACAAAAACCCACGGTCACTGCATGTTACCATTTCACTGTACACTAAAATAAAGTTAAAGCTGTGAAAGAGATCAGCTGATGAACATGTTCTTCAAATCTTTGTTGTCTTGTACAAACCGAATTCCAAAAAAGTTGGGACACTAAACAAATTGTGAATAAAAACTGAATGCAATGATGGGGAGATGGCAAATGTCAATATTTTATTCGTAATATAACATAGATGACAGATCAAAAGTTTAATCTGAGTAATTGCAACATTTTAAAGGAAAAATATGTTGATTCAAAATTTCACAGTGTCAACAAATCCCAAAAAAGTTGGGACATGTAGCAATAAGTGGCAGAAAAAGGAAATTGAGCATATAACGAAGAGGTAGAAGACCAATTAACACTAATTAGGTCAATTGACAACATGATTGGGTATAAAAAGAGCTTCTCAGAGTGTCAGTGTCTCTCAGAAGCCAAGATGGTAAGAGGATCACCAATTCCACCATTGTTGCTCAGAAAGATAGTGCAGCAATACCAGAATGTTGTTACCCAGCGTAAAATAGCAAAGACTTTTAAGTTATCATCATCAACCGTGCATAACATCATCAAAAGATTCAGAGAATCTGGAACAATCGCTGTGCATAAGGGTCAAGGCCGTAAAACTCTACTGGATGCTCATGATCTCCGGGCCCTTAAACGTCACTGCACCTCAAACAGGAATGCCACTGTCAAGGAAATAACAGAATGGGCTCAGGAATACTTCCAGAAAGCATTGTCAGTGAACACAATCCACCGTGCCATCCGCCGTTGCCAGCTGAAACTCTACAGTGCAAAGAGGAAGCCATTTCTCAGCAAGCTCCACAAGCTCAGACGTTTGCACTGGGCCAGGGGTCATTTAAAATGGAGTGTGGCAAAATGGAAGACTGTTCTGTGGTCAGATGAGTCACGATTTGAAGTTCTTTATGGAACACTGGGACGCCATGTCATCCGGACCAGAGAGGACAAGGATAGCCCAAGTTGTTATCAACGCTCCGTTCAGAAGCCTGCATCACTGATGGTATGGGGTTGCATGAGCGCTTGTGGCATGGGCAGCTTGCATGTCTGGAAAGGCACCATTAATGCAGAGAACTATGTTCAGGTTCTAGAACAACATATGCTCCCATCTAGACGTCATCTCTTTCAGGGAAGACCCTGCATTTTTCAACACGATGATGCCAGACCACATTCTGCAGCAATCACAACATCATGGCTACGTAGGAGAAGGATCTGGGTACTGAAATGACCAGCCTGCAGTCCAGATCTTTCACCTATAGAGAACATTTGGCGCATCATAAAGAGGAAGGTGCGACAAAGAAGGCCCAAGACGATTGAACAGTTAGAGGCCTGTATTAGACATGAATGGGAGAACATTCCTATTTCTAAACTTGAGAAACTGGTCTCCTCTGTCCCCAGACGTCTGTTGAGTGTTGTAAGAAGAAGGGGGGACGCCACACAGTGGTAAAAATGGACTTGTCCCAAATTTTTTGGGATTTGTTGACGCCATGAAATTTGGAAACAACAGATTTTTCCCTTAAAATGATACATTCAGTTTAAACTTCTGATCTGTGATTTGTGTTCTATTCTGAATAAAATATTAGCCGTTGGCACCTCCACATCATTGCATTCAGGTTTTATTCACAATTTGTTTAGTGTCCCAACTTTTTTGGAATCCGGTTTGTATTACCGATGCCATTCATCATCTTTACGCACTTCTTCCTTTCCGGGTCTCAGTGGTTGCTTGCACCCATGTCCCAGCAGTCACTGTGAGAGACGGGGGACACCCTGGACAGGTTTCCAGTAGGGGTGCACCGATAAATCAGCCGGCCTATTTATCGGTTCTGATTTCCTTAATTTTGGGAACTCGGAAATCAGACGATACTTGCAGGAGAAACAGATTTTTTTTTGTTTTAACAACAATTGTCTGAACTCTATTTATATTTCAGAGCACTACCTCATGGGCAGTTAGTTACTTCTGCTATCAGTTCAGGCAGTTGCATGATTGTCAGAGTATTTTCCTTAATGATAAATCCCAGTGTCATAAGGCAAATGGAAAAATCAATCATTCCTTTAAGGAGTTGGACTACTGGAATTGAACAGGAAATGCAAGTTAACCTTAACGCGTTTGGTGCATTCAGTAGGCAGGATGCTCGGTTCTGTTGACAGGGCGGGGCACCCTGCTTGTATAATGGTAGGCAAAACACTGAGGTGTAATGGCAGTTTAAGTATATTACAAGATATATGGCGGGTGCCATTTTAGATTTTGATATGACAACCCAATTTTCAATAGACTTTTCTTACTCCTAGATGTAGCCGCACACCAAAAAGGAAGTTGGCACATAAATTACAGATGCTGGTCATAAAATTAGAATATCATGAAAAAGTTGATTTATTTCAGTAATTCCATTGAAAAAGTGAAACTTTTCAGTGCTGGTTTGGGATGCCATGTCATCTTCTGGTGTTGTCCACTGTGTTTTCTGAGGTCAAAGGTCAACACAGCTATCTACCAGGAAGTTTTAGAGCACTTCATGCTTCCTGCTGCTGACCAACTGAATGGAGATGCAGATTTCATTTTCCAACAGGACTTGGCACATGCACACAGTGCCAAAGCTACCAGTACCTGGTTTAAGGACCATGGTACCCCTGTTCTTAACTGGCCAGCAAACTCGCTTGACCTTAACCCCAAAGAAAATCTATGGGGAATTGTGAAAAGGAAGATGATACACACCAGCCCCAACAATTCAGAAGAGCTGAAGGTCACTATCAGAGCTACCTGCGCTCTCCTAACACCTGAGCAGCGCCACAGACTGATAGACTCCATGCCACGCCACATTGCTGCAGTAATCCAGGCAGACGGAGCAACAACTAAGTATTGAGTGCTGTACGTGTTCATACTTTTCATGTTCATACTTTTCAGTTGGCCAACATTTCTTAAAAATATATTTATTTAATTGGTCTTAATATTCTAATTTTCTGTGATACTGAATTTGGGGTTTTCATTAGTTGTCATTTATAATCGTCAACATTAAAATAAACAAACATTTGAAATATATCAGTCTGTGTGTAATGAATGAATATACAAGTTTCACTTTTTGAACGGAGTTACTGAAATAAACTTTCATGATGTTCTAATTTTATGACCAGCACCTGTATTTTTCCATTTATCCAGCTCCCAAGATGGATGGACGGAGAGTATTTCCACGTCCCCCGTTCGCTCTGCGACGTTGGACAATAGATGCTTTTAAAACCCAGCGGCAACGACTGTTAAAAAAAAATGTCAAATGGAGAATAGAAACTATCCCAGAGACACAAACCACCTTCTAAATTAAAAGAAAATACATTCTTAGAAGTTGCCCAGCGACGGCAGAATCCCGTTTAAAGCCAACCTCGAGTTGACAAGCTGTGAACTTGAACACTGACGGCTGAGGTGCTGCAGAGACTAAAGAAATCTACAAATCTACAAGACCGCTGGGTTTTCTCTGGCACTTAGTGCGGTCTGAAAGACTACGAAACATTTAAAGTTAATAAATATAGATCGTGTTCCCTGAGGAATTCCTTAAACAAAGACCTGGACACTCGTTTCTTGGACTTGTGCTGCCAAATCGTCCTCAGAGGGACACGGGGACGGCGTCTCCCTTGGGGATTTCTACAATCCTCCAGGGCTTTAGGTGCTTGTTGGGAGCAATAAAAGAAATACTTTCTGCTAAATGAGACAAGCGTGCACTTCCTTGTTGCACCTGCCTGCCACAACACCTGAAGCTCGGTTTGTCTGGGCTTTGAAGATAATAAGATTTCTTTAACGGAGCGACTATTTACTGACGAGCTTAAGAGATTTGAAACGGTCGCTGGAATCCCTGAGAGAGAAGTTTCTGGACAAAAAGCCAACAGCAAAGGCTGCTTGAAATAAATGTGAAAGAATGAAGCATTACCGTGCATCCCGAATCTCTTGTATCCGTCATTTTCCTTCTCGCATTGCAAAGATTTAACACTCATCCCATTAATCAACTTTATAAATGATCCGTCACCACAGACATGGACTTTTTACTCTTTTAGAATCACTTTAGTCCCAGTTCTCTCTCCTACAGCCCATTTGACAAATACTTTTCCTCTCGATCCGCAGTAAGATCAAGAGTGTTAATATTTGTTGATGAATCATCGACTTCCGACTCGCTGGATGAATTACAGAGAGGAAAAAAAAAAATCTTATCAGCTGAGGATGAGCTTCGTATGATGTGTGAGCTTTTCAATAATTCCAGATGGGTCTGCGGGTAAATCACATCCAAGTCTGGTCGGGAAAACTCCTCTGTTCTTGTGTGGAGAAGCAATAAAACATGACTGATCTCACTTTAACGATTTGTATTTTTAAACAAACTATAATGTTTAAAAAGAATAGATGTTGGCGCATAATGCCCATGAACTCATACATGAGACAAAGTGCCAATCAGTTGGTTTGAGAAAAAAACAAACTAGAATTACAAAATAAATGTGTGAAAATAAAGTTAATATTTAAAGTGATAAAAAGGCATTTATTTTGTAGGCATTGTTATATATTGAGAACTTCCGGTAAGATGGCGCCCGTGTGCATGGCTTGCAATCCACCTCTGCTGATGGTGTTCGGATTATTTCTGTTTTGTTCGTTTTTTTAGCTGTGGCATGAATTCACTCCTCATGTATGACCGACAACAGCTTCTGGATCTTCGTTTTTCTGTCACTGATGGCGTTTATTTGGAACAATATGCGCGTACCTCTGGATTGCATTTTAACGCACCGCAGCCATCAGGCCGGCGCGGTGGTGGATTATTAACGATATTCAAACCAACTTTTGACTGTAAACAACTGCCCATCCCAGTTTCCCGCGTCAGCTTTGAGCTGAGCGTCTTTGAACTCGGACATTCACCTGCGACGTTATTTGCACTCGTCTACCGCCCACCTCGATCTAAGGATTTCATAAATGAGTTTTCTGACTTCTTGGCTGAAATCACACCAAAATATGATCATGTTTTCATTATTGGGGACTTTAATTTTCACATGTGCTGTCTGGAGAAGCCCTTGGTTAAGGACTTTTTAGATTTATTGGACTCATTTAATCTAACGCAACATGTAAACGGTCCCACCCAAGAGCGCGGACATACACTGGACCTTGTTTCAACTCATGATGTGACTGTTAATAATCTTGTTATTGGTGATAATGTTTTTTCAGACCACACGCCAGTCCAGTTTTTGTATTTTGCTTTGTGTGTTACCCGTTGTTCTGTCTGTACAGCACTTTGGTTGGCCTTGTCGCTGTTTTAAGTGCTCTATAAATAAAGTGGTATGGTATACATATTTTTTCACAAGGTTTCATTGAAGGGTTATTCATAAAAAAATGTATATTATTGTTTTAGTAATGGAGGAAAGATAAATGAAAATGTTTTAAATATTGCAGTTGAAGCTAAAAGTTGCAGCAGTGAAAAGTTTTAATATTGTTGCTCATATCCGGCCTACAACCCAAGTTTTTTGAGATATAATTATGATCGGAAGATGGCATTAGAAAAAAAATGTTGAGATCTGTAAAATAAGCAACTGAGCTGTTTGTTGACATCTGGTCAAAAATAATAAAAAAATAGAATAAAAAGCTTAACTTTATGGCTGCATATTCAAATGTGAACATTTCACTTAGGAAAACTAAAAAATAAGACCAACTCATCTGAAACACCGACTGGATTCACAAAAAATCTAGACATTCAGAGGGAACATGGAAGCTGAAGCTGGAACAGGACTCGGAGGCTGGTTCCAATCACAGTTTTAAGCCCCGCCCCCTCCATGCAACAACTGCCCTGGGTAAACCGTAAAAATGTAGCCCAAATAATTTTTTTTCAGGGGTCGACTCTTGTTGATGCCCATAGCTCTTGTTGCCGTTTGTTGAAAAGATACATTTTCTAATGGTTTTTCTCATTTGGTTGAAATTAGTTTTTTTCTTGTTTTAAAGAATCACAATGACTGTGTGCAGGGTTTGATGTCTAATATTTTTTTTAAACATATACACGTGATTTTACCCATTTCGACACATTACTGGGACATTTCTTTACTTGGCGAGGCCAAAGGGAAACATCAAAGGGAAATTCTGTCGTTTCTCCCTGATAGTGACATAAAATAATCTAAACCACCAGATTCTGTGCCGTTAGCCGTTGTAGCGATGCTCTGTTTACAAGCAGGCGTTCCCCCTTCAACATCACTTCCTGTTACTGTGTATGCTAATATCTCAACTATTCATCACAGCGACGTGGATTTATTCATTTATTTTTTGCAATATGATATTAATGTTTTTATTAGGGTGCACCGATTGCAGTTTTCTGGCTGATCACGATCACGGATCTCTAAAAACTCCGACCTGCCGATTCCAAATTTGGCCGATACCGATTTGTTTTACAAGCGACGCCGTCAGGTGTTACAAGGTCACAATGCACCGTCAATTTTCCAATCTTATTTTATTGAAAAACATACAATACAAACTTGTTTTAACTGGTTATGAGCTAGTGCTCTGAAATATAAATGAAGTTTAGACAATTGTTGTTAAAACTAGAAAAAAAAAATCAGTTAAATTGGTTTCTCGTGTATCGGACGATCTCTGATCTCCCAAAATTAAGGAAATTGTAGCCAATAAATCGGCCAGTTTATCACCCCTAGTATTTATATTTATCCCGAAAATCTGACGTCACGGGCACATTGAAGCCCCGCATGCACTCTGGTCAAACATACAACATGGGTGGCGCCCGTAAAATGTGGTCTCAACAGAAGGCGGCGGGAGGCAACGTCTACACTTCTCATATAGGAGCTAAGGCCTGAAGCAGCGATACGAACAACTCTGCCATGCTGATGTCACAACTCAAGCAAAGTACCACTCGAGTACAAACTCAGAGTGTCCTGACTGATAAAACCTGCTCAGCTCAAGTATCTCTTCATAGGCTCGGTCTCTCACAGTTTCCCCTCTATTTGCATCTCTCTTTTTAATTAACGTACAGCTCCCAGTAGGTGGACACACATGACACTCCCTGGCATCAGAACCTCGGTGCAGTTGCATCTGTGAGAAACCGAGTGTTTGCGTGAAAGGATGGAAGTGATAGTGTGTACTTGTATGCCTTTGTGACTCGTGTCTGTGTACTTTGCTCAAATTTGCTCCAAAATGCAACTCTATCCAAAGCTAGGCGCCCCTAATGGGTAAAGGATTATATCACCCAGAACAGAGAGTGTGTGTGTGTGTGTGTGTGCAGGATGGGAGGCAAATAAGACGCACAATAACACAAGCCAGCCAAGCCAAAGCAGAGTGAAGAATGGTGCCTGTCAGAAGGAGGAGAAAGGAGAGGAGTGATAACAAGAAGCTCAGGGAAGGAGAGGAGGAGGAGGGAAGAAATGATAGAAAGATTAGAGCTACATAAAGGAAGTCTAATCGAAATGAGAGAAGGTGGGAGCGATTGATGAAGGAAGAGATAAGACAAAATGAAAGTGGAGAGGGTGGGAGAGATGACAAAGGGCGCGACGATAAGGAGTTACAGGAAGAGTTGGAGGGAGGAATACAGGGATGGACAGATCAGGCGAAGGGAGGCAAACAGACGAGAGCAGTCTGCAGCCCCACAGGCAACACAAGACGTGCTCCACCTTCGAGTGGAAGAGACTGCGCGTCTCAGAGAGTGGAGGTGAGCGAATACGTGCCTGTAATCGTAAAAGGAACGTGACGGGAGTCGTCCAGAAAGGCAGACCCACCCCAGAAAAAACTAAAACAAACAACGTACCCTGACAAGCAACAGATCCAACTAAACAAAGAGGAGGTGAAGTGGAAGAAACAAGTGAAGGTAAAGACATTCAATAGATAAATAGTGGGTTTTTGGAGAGCTGGAACGCCTCCAATGGTTCTCTCTTCAGAAAAACACAAGTCAATGCCAATTAATTTACAGGCTGCAGCATCCTTAGCTCTGTCAGAGATGATGCCGTTACACCAGCACCTGTAGGCTTCCACTCAGGTGCGCTCCGCTCAACTTTCCAGCTGTTCCAGCAAATATGCTTTCAAGCAAAAATGATACCGAGCAGCTTAAGAGCGAGGAGAGATGAGTTTCTACAATTATCTTCTGGCGATGAGGGCTTTGTCGAATTTCGGCAACACGCTGCTCAGATGACATTTACAATGAGGTTTTAGATGGTGGGGTGCCTCGTGCTCTTGGCGCTGATAAAGAGAGGAGGGAGACTAAACTGACAGCGAGATAAAATAAACTATTTGAACATGAGAAGCGTCTCTGCTCTTATTGGTTTAAAAAGTTTTTCTGAGTTAATTTTTTTCGGGGCTACAGAAAAATAGAAACTAGCATTTCTTAAGGATATCCATTCATCGGTTTATACTCGATCTGAAGTCGAGCAGTTGACCTCTCCCGCTGCAGTACATGCCACGCCCCAAACCATGTTGGCGTTCATCTCATGATGCTTCACGTGAACGTCCGGCCAAAGTAGAATGATGTACAGCACCAGCACGGGTTTTAATCCCACCGGGTTCTCCACTTCATCCCTGCATCCACCGTTTGGCCTTTACAAATATGTCAAGTAGAGAGCGCTACACTTTTCAAAATCCTATAGTTAGTCGGCTTGGTTTCCTGACCTATTCCTTATCCTATGCTGCTATAACCTTAGACTACTGGAGGACAAATTGGCCTCATTTTATTAAATACATATAAATTAATGGTTTGTATTTTTAATGATTCTTTTTTAACATGTGATTTCTGTCTTTTTTTCCTCCTAGAAAAAAAAACTTGATGGCCTCTATATCCCGGAGCTGCCATTGTGTATCTGTTCCTCCCAAACCCAGCCGGTCGAAGCAGATGGCCGCTTGTCCTGAGCCTGGTTCTGCTGGAGGTTTCTTCCTCATGAGGGAGTTTTTCCTTTCCACTGTGGCCTCTGTGCTTGCTTAGGATGGGAGGCGGCGATGAAGTGAAAACTCTAAGCAATCTGTTGGCTCCTTAGATAACTAACATTATTAACTAACTTTATACGTAGTGAATTGTTTCTGTTCAGTGCCCTGAGACGACGCCTATTGTGATTCGGCGCTATTTAAATATATTGAATTGAATTGGCAGAAATAATCTGTTTGAAGAGTTTCAGTCAGGTTTTAGAGCTCACCACAGCACTGAATCTGCACTGGTGAAAGTTAATGATATTCTCATGGCCTCTGACAACGGACAGGTGTCTACACTGGTCCTGTTAGACCTCAGTGCTGCATTTCATACAGTTGATCAGAGACTTGAATATGATATTAGAATTACAAGAGCGACTCTAAATTAGTTTAAATCATATTTATCTGATAGATTCCAATTTGTAAATGTAGATAATGAATCTTCATCATACACCAAAGTTAGTCATGGAGTTCCTCAAGGTTCCGTGCTTAGACCAATATTCTTTACCTTATATCTTCTTCCATTAGGTAAAGTTTTTAAAAAGCATAGGATAAATTTTCATTGTTATACTGATACACAGAATTAGCTCATAAAACCCAACAACTCCAATCAGCTACTTAGACTACAATCATGTCTTAAAGACGTAAAAACCTGGATGACCCTAAATTTTCTGCATTTGAACACTTTAGACTGAGGTTTTAGTTTTTAGACCTGAGCATCTTAGGAACTAATTTTTCAGTCTCTCTCCCTCTTTAGATGGCATTAATCTGGCCTCCAGTTCTAACGTTAGCTCCTCAAAACTGTCCATGTTGCTTGCACATACAACAGATGGCTTCTGGAAGTCGAGTAGTTAAAAGTGAAACGACAACATTGTTGCCCGAGCGCTTTTCCACATAAATGCCAATGAACTTCTGACTAATCATACATTACTTTGTGTATATTCCTGTGAAAAAACATTCGGCCTGGGCCTTATGTTGAGAAGGGGTGGATGAAGCTACGACGGAATCAACATGCAATTTCATCAAGCAACTACATCAGTGAAAGCAGATTTCTTGACTTTAGGTGGAGTATAAAACAGCCTTACGCGTTTAGGAACTGTAGCCACCTGTAAAATTGACTGGGCTATAGCTATTTCTGTTTTAAGGTCAGCTAGTTGTGGCAGCCATGATGAAGTTGGTTAACTCCAAACAATCAGTTATAGATGTACATCCAATAATAACTTAAACTTAACTAACTAACTAACTTAACTCAGCACTTTGGTTGGCCTTGTTGCTGTTTTAAGTGCTATATAAATAAATTGGTATGGTATGGTATGGTAAATAATTTAAATAAAATCTATCCAGTGGTTAATTAACCAGGAAAATCAAATTGACATCACAGATCTCTTCTGCAAGGGAGGCATGCACCTGAAGGCAGCCTAACATTTGCTAACAGTGTGGACACAAACGGTTCACGCCAAAGTTCGGAGCAAAAATAAATCCTAAAATGTAGTGCACAGAGCGCGAGTTGGCAATAACTGGTAGCTACTGCCAAACCAAGTATCAGCACAATAACCAGCCAACTTAAAATGATTTGTAAAACCAATTTATACTTTTAAAACACGTCCAACCTCTACTACATTCCAGCTGCAAACCACTTCCCATCAGCTCTCACAAACATATTCTGCTGCTTCTGACCTGAATCACACAATAGAAACCTTCACCCTGTTTGACTTCATGCCAGACGTCGTCTCCCTCAAAGGTCGAAGAATGCCCTCAGGAGTAAAAACACATCTTTTATACTTCCAGTTCTCTGCCGTGTTGTTCTGAACTTCTCCCTCGATGGCAGCGAGTCAAACATCCTACATCACTAATTACGGTTGCAAACCGCTGCATCATTAGGACGTTTTACTTCCAAAGTAAAACTTCCTGTGCAGATCAAAGATGCATTAATACTGAAGAAAACAGAGTAGGTCAAAGATATTTGCATTTCCCTTTACCAATTTGAGTCAAATTCAGGCAAATTCTGTGACTGCATTGGGTGATGTATACAACATAATGATTCCACTCAGATGTACAGGTTTGAAATTATAAATAGGCTTAAATATTTTTAATTTACAGAGGACTACTTAGAGTTAGTAATATCTTTATAAATTTTACATTTAAAACTAAATATACTTTAAAAGAAGTGTAAAGTATGAGACTTCCTTCTCATCTTGTTTAATCCAAGAAACCTGCAATAATTACGACCAGTCCAAAGTGTTTCTGCATTAAATGCTCTTCCCTACAATCTCAAACAAGTAAAATATTTAGTTCATAACTTTTTCCCAGAACCAATTTAAAAAAGTTAAGTCAGGTCCTCTGGATGAATTTAAAAAAAAAAAGGAGAATTATTTCGGCTTTCATCCGAAAGACTTCTTCAGTCTGAGGCGCTGTATTCAGCTCAGTCTTTTAAATAGCACTTTATCATGGTGGATCAACCAGTTTGCTGCTGACAACCAAAACCAGCTGCTCACATGATCAAGAAGGACCATCAGTCTAACAATGGATCTTTAGCACACTGATGGCTGTTTACTATTCACATAGGGCTGAGTGATATTAGCAATCACAACATTGTAAGAGGTGGACAGTTGAACATGGAGGCCTCCACCCCTGTTTAATGATGGACGATTTCTTTTCACAAAGATGGCTTCTTTTATGTTCCTCTCTATCAAGAATGCATAATCCCTGTGAATAGCAAGTGGCCATCAGGGTGCTAATGATGGATCGTTGGCACCCTGATGACCACTTGCTATTCACAGCACATGCCTGAGGCAAAACTGGCCAAAGTGGTTTGAAATGTCCTGATTGATGGTCCTCCTTTTAAGGTCGTTTTCACACCCGATTGTCTGAATTGTCGGTTTGATTGGGGACCAAAATACGGAACTTTTATTTACATTTTCAGCTGGTGCAGTACACATTCACACTGCACTGAGTCAATCGAGCCAAACTGTTCACCCCCCCTCACCTGTGGTGGCGCTGTACCAAGAACTACTCAAGGAAACAACGTGAAAACCTCTGAAGAAGACACTGAGCACAACTTACTTCTGGAAATAAAAACTAAAATGGAGTGGTGTCAAAATTTAGCAGTTTTAGGATTTCTGTTTTGCCTGTGGCTCATGTGCCAAACAAACATTTTTCAACAATGGACTCAGCATGAGCGGAAGATGAGGCAGAAGACCATGGAGAGTGTTTGTCACACAAGGCGGCTGAGATGGCTCCGTATGAGAAACACACGTTTGTTTTGGTTGTTTTAGCACGGAATGCCCAGCAGCGCTGTAATCCGCTTCCTGCTTTTGGAATGGGCTCCGGTCCGCTTGCATTCATACTGCATTTGAACCACACTAGAGTTCACTTCAGTTCAGAGTTCTACTGGAGGTTTCTTCCTTTTAAAAGAGAGTTTTTCCTTTCCACTGTTGCCACTGTGCTTGCTCAGGATGGGAGACTGCAACGAAGCCAAGATTCAACTCGTCTGCTGGATTCCTTAGATAGAACACTTTACTAATTGGCTTTTATGTGAATGTTCCTGTAAAGTGCCCTCAGACAACTCTGTTGTGATTTGGCGCTATATAAATAAACTGAATTGAATTCAACCAAACAAGAGACCTACAGGAGGTATTTAGGCAGACCAGAGTTTGATTCTTTGGTCCACATCAGAGTTTGATTGCACATTCACACCTCCCCAAACGAACTGGACTTTCTAGGCAAAAGGACGAGAGTTCGATTAAAGCGGACTAAACAGGGCTGGTGTGAATGCACCCTTAAAATGTGAAAAGCTAGCTCTGGATGTCCCCAACAAACTGGTTTATCCACTTTGAGAAGCTGCTATTTATAGGAGCGAATTTGTCGCATGGCTTCAGACTGATGGTCTTTCGGATTAAATTAAAAGTTAAAAGCTTTTTTTGTCTTCAGAAATGTCTTTTTGTGGAGAAATCATTGTTCTTAACGTTAAGTTATATAAACAAATGTGTTGACAGGCTTGATCCGTACAGGCAGCTCCAAACTTCAAAGTGTGAGAGATATCGCTCCTTGAAGGGACTATACTGGGAGCTTTGCATACGGCGGGGGGGCTTTACGTGGCCTGTCCTCTTTATGTCTGCATCTCGTAAGCAGCCCCCCGCCCCCCACGTTGGACTGACAGTGTGTGAGACACTGTCATTGTCAAGCTAACAGGGTACAACAGAGAGCATAGCAGCACCCGTAGGCACATCGAGCGACATTGGCTTGTGCAGTGAAGCCCACAGAGTCTTAATTGAATTGATAGAGAACACGGGGAAAGAGTCGAGGAAGTCGGGGAGAGAATTGATGAGGGAAGCAGAGACGGGGAAATGAAAGTAGGGAGAAGAGAGCAGAGACTTACATTTGAGGGAGAGACACAAGGAAAATGCAAAACGAGAGGGAGAGGTGGTAAAATAAACCAGCTCCCATCAGTTCCTTATGATGGAAAAATCCTAAAAAAAAAGAAAAACCAACAAATAAGCGTGAAACAAGGCAATGAAGAGCAGAAAGGTGAAAACTAAAGAAAGAGTGTTGGTTGATAGGAAGACTGCAAATAAAGTAAAATAATTACAGAGTGAGCGTGGACACAGAAAGAGGAATGAATCTATTACCAGGGTGTGATGGTAAATAATGAAGGGGGCAAAACAAAGGATTTAATGAAAGATAATGAGAAACGGAAAGGCAGGCAGGAGGTGAACTCTGGTGTGAATGAGTGTGTCGACTACAGAGTTGGTAATAGAGCTTCTCTCCACGGCTACAATTAATGCGCCCTTCAGGAAATCTGAGCAAAGAGCTGTTCACTCGGAGCCGTTTGAAACCATCCCGCTGAAAGTTTGGTAAAACAACAAGTGACAGAATAAATAAACCAAAGGCAGGAAAGGTGTTGATTGTTTCAATAAAAAGGTGGTGCAAGTACAGGTGGAGGGAGCAGCAGATAAACCTGACTGAATGAGGGATTGTTTCAGTTAAGCTAAGAAAGACGGTCAGCAACGTAAAAATCAGTCTATAAATTAAGATGTTCCATCCATCCATCCATCCATCCATCCATCCATCCATCCATCCATCCA
>NC_056498.1:34563758-34611475 GCF_014905685.2 Nematolebias whitei
ATCCATCCATCCATCCATCCATCCATCCATCCATCCATCATCTTCTGCTTGTTCCAAAGTTGGGTTGTGGGGGCAACAGCTTGAGCAGGGAGGTCCAGACATCTCTTTCCACATCCACCTCTTCCAGCTCTTCCTGGAGGACGTCAAGGCGTTCCCAGGCCAACCGAGAGACATGGTCTCTCCAGCCTGTCCTGGGTCTTTCCCCGGGGTCTCCTCCCAGTTGGACATGCCTGAACCACCTCCCTAGGGAGGCGCCCATGGAGGATCCTTACCAGAGTTCATGACCATAGGTGAGGGTAGGAACATAGACCAACTGATAAACAGAAAGCTTTGCCTTACAGTTCAGCTCCCTCTTCACTACTACGGACCGGTACAGAGTCCGTAATACTGCAGACGCTGCACCAATCCGTCTGTCAATCTCACGCTCCATTCTTCCCTCACTCACGAACAAATCCCCGAGATACTTGAACTCCTCCACTTGAGGCAGAACCTCCCCCTCGACCCGAAGAGAGTTAATCCACCCTTTTCCGACTGAGGACCATGGCCTCAGATTTGGAGGTGCCGATTCTCATCCCAGCCGCTTCACACTCGGCTGCAAACCGCTCCAGTGAGAGCTGAAGATTACAGCACGATGACGCCAACAGGACCACATCATCTGCAAAGAGCAGAGATGAAATCCTGAGGCCACCAAACTGGAAACCCTCCGCCCCCTGACTGCACTGAGAAATTCTGTCCATAAAAGTTCTGAACAGAATCGGTGACACTGGGCAGCCCTGGCAGAGCCCAACTCCCACCCTGAAGGGGTCCGACTTACTCCCGGCGATGTGATCCAAACTCTCACACCACATAGGGACTGAACGGCTCGTAGCAATGGGCTAAAATGTTGCATTTAATGTTTATTTTTCATGTAAAATTAAATTTTCAATGTAGTTTCTCTCTTTTGGTAAATGTTCTTATTTTCTGTAATTTACTTTGCAGTTTACAGTTAAATTTCAGTGCGTTATCGAAATTACATGTTGTACTTGAACACAAGAGGCTAGGTGAGCTGTAGGGGCTGCTGGGTAGTCTCGGGACAGAAACGGTTGGACTTACACAAATTTGATGTATCTGGTGTATTGAAAAAGGAGGAAAGCACTTCTTCTTCAGTAAGTTTTTGAGTTGTGAAACTGAAAGTAGTTTTTTAGTAGATATCTTGAGTTTTTACACCGTTAGCATCAGGTTGCTACAATAGTGTATGCTAGCTGAAGGCCTTGCTCTAGTGTCACGGTTTGCCACTGGCCAAAGTTTAAACATGTTATCCTATTAATGCACATTTTCTTTGTGATGCGTTAAGTGAAGTTTCCTCAGCATCATTAAAAATAAAAATATCGCTTGAAGTAACGATGCACACCTTCCAGATTGTTATTGTTCTGCGGGCACACACAAATCCGAGCTGACGCTTCCTGGTGATTAAAACCATAAAAGAACGGTGGAGGTTCGTCTCACCTTAATGAGGTCTCCCAGTAGTTTGTTAGCTTCCACGTAAGCCTTCTTCACCTCCTTGAACTTGTTTCCCAGCCCCATGCTGTGAGCCTGCAACGAGCCACATGAAGCACACGACAGCAGCGATGAGCAGGAAATGCAAGATTTTCATCGGACCCCCGTTTAGGAGGCAAAACGTCACGGAACGCCATTAACCAGTTAAAAATGCATATTCACTTTTTGGGTTTAAAAAAATAAATTATAAAAGTCCACAAAAACGTTCTGGGACGTTTGATCGTGGTGGGAATTTGACCAGTTTTATTTTTCCTCCCTTTGTTGTTTTTGTATTAATTTATTACTAAAATGTAGATTTCCCTACAAAGTAAATACATCTATTCACATAAACAATAATAACTTTTTAAAAAAGTTTTGGACTTTAAACTTTTAGCGTAGGGGGAATTTTACTACAAATACTTATTTTTTAATATTTCCTGATTAACCTATTTATTGATATACTTGTTCTTTTTTGTTTCATCTTTATTAACTGTTCATTTCATTTAGGTCTCTCTTGTAACAGAGTCCTCGAGGCTCAATGAGACTAACCTGTAGAAACAAAGGTTGAATCGAATTTCATTACAAAATATTTTTTATATTCCTGTAATTAACATAAAACATCCAAAAATAATTAAAAAAGGTCCAAGTATTGTAGAAACTTTACCTAAAAATATCCATCCATCCATCCATCCATAAAACCAATATCTATATACCTTAGTCAAAACTATATTTCCGAACAGAGCACTTCACTCTCAGACCGCAGGTTTACTTGTGGTTCCTAGAGTTTCCAAAAGTAGAACGTGAGGCAGATCTTTTAGTTATCAGGCTCCTCTCTTGTGGAACCAACTTCCAGTTTCTGTCCGTGAGGCTGACACATTGTCTCCTTTCAAGATTAGGCTTACGTTTTCCCTTTTTGATAAATCCTATAGTTAGGTTTGACTCAGGTTTCCTGAGCTAGCCCTTAGTTATGGCTTATACTGCCGGAGGACAAATTGACCACATTTCCTCACTCTGCTGCTGTCTTTATTTGCTCTACTCTATCAGTTTGTATTTGTAATTAAAGTTTTTGTCTTTCCTCCTATAGAAAGTACACCTGGACCTGCCATTGTGTATCTGTTCCTCCTTCCTGTCCTCTCAAATCCCAGCTGGTCAAAGCAGATGGCTGCGTGTCCCGAGCCTGGTTCTGCTGGAGGTTTCCTCCAGTTAAAAATAAGTTTTTCCTTTCCACCGTTACCTTTGTGCTTGCTCAGGATGAGAGACTGCGACCAAGTGAAGGTTCAACACAATCTGCTGCTTCCTTAGATAGACAACTTTTACTAATTAATTGGTTTTTAATGGGTGTGAATGTTTTTTGTACAGTGATCTGAGATGACTTCTGTTGGGACTTGGCACTAAATACATAAACTGAATTGAATATAATGTTAAATTCAGCTAATACTACTATAAAGTCCACTATAAGCAGCTACCAACAAAATAAAGAGTAAATTCCATATTTTTTTTAAACCAATCCCAACATGGTGGTGACCAAAGTTCAGCTGTGCACCTGGAAGTGCAGGTTGGTGTACTGTCCTCCTGGTATCTCGTTCTCGTACACGTCAGCGTTGCCTGACTTCATGGTGGCGGTGCAGTCGAAGGGAGCGTACAAGCCTCTGGTTACCTCCCAGTATTCACTGTAGTCGTACACGTTCTCCAGAGTGATGCCTGCAACATCAGAGGATTAAAAACTCAAATCAATTTGGTGGAAACTGCACAAGTTTGGGTGACCTGAAAATATCTTTCTACTGGTCTTCACTTGAAAGCCAGTTTAACACATGAGACAGTCAGGGTTTGAAGAACCAATGAAAAAACAAAGATGGAATCGATGACCTGACCCGAGTTTAATAGAAAAACAGGCAGACTGTCACTAAAGTTTGTGCGTTCAGAAATTACCAATTGACAATTTTGCTTTGAAGCCAAAACTAATTTCCCCAAGTCCTTTTTTAGGATTGATTTTGGTCCTAAAAGCAGAAAGAGATTTAACTGTTTTTACAGACAAGTGTGCAGGATTAAGAAACACTGCAGACCACAGCATTTATAGACTAAAATAATGACTCATTTCTATTCCAGTGTGTCATTTTGTGTCTGTGATGGAAACTAATGGGGCAGATTGCCATTTATCGGATTTATCTCCACAATTGTCTATTTTTGGTCCGTTTAAGCAGGTTATTTGATTGTACAACTGTAGAAATGAACGTTTCACGTTATTAAGCATTGACTCTAAACAAAAACCCCACCATCCTTTCACCGTTTAGTATGGATGTTTTGGTTACTGTTCTTTATCAAGACTCTCCAACGAGTCGACAGGAGGAGGCAGAACATCATCTGACCGGACTCGTCTTTGTGTCTTCAAAGTGTCCAAAAGGCAAGTTCCCCAAGTTATTCTCCATTTGATTCTTGGTATTTTCTACATCTCTTCAGTTTTCTGTGATACTTTATGAAAAATATGTTTATGCTGTTGTCAATTAGGGTTTCCCTTAAAAAGTTAACTCGAGCGTCACGCCAATGTCCCATTGCTGAGAGATTTGAAGAGTGAATGTTTGTAGTTTTTGAGAAGAGTGTTTCTCTGGACTGCAATTGACCAGGACATGCAAGTAAACTTAAATGTTTTTGGTGCAGGATATTCAAGTGGGTAGGAGTTACGCTGTGAAGAAGAACAGGGGTAGTTTATTTTTTTATTTGTCCGAGGCAGCGTAGAGTTGGATCCTGGTGAGTGGAGCCATTTTATCCACCGCCAGGAGCAATGGAGGAGGCAGGGGGGTGACAAATGGTGGCGTAGATCATTTAAGTTAATACGACAGAAAGCGGGTTACCAGTCTGAGACACGTAATTCAATTCAAGTTAGTGCACCGGCTGCACTGGTCTAAAGACAAGCTGTCCAAGATCAAAGCCAACCTGGACCCCGCATGTAATTGTTGTAAACAAACTCCACCTACACTCCTGCATACATTCTGGACCTGTCCCAAACTGCAGACCTTTTGGCAATCTATTTTCAACACCTTCTCTGGGATATGGGGAAAAAGTGTACACCCATCACCACTCATCTCACTATTCGGGGTGGTCCCTGTGGATACATCCTTCAGCAAGTACAAGAAGGTTGTGATTGCTTTTGGCTCTCGTTTGGCTAGGAGACTTGTTTTGTGCATATGTACATTGGATAAGAGGTGATGTATCATTGCCATCTGGAAAAAAAATAAGAGAAACCTTAAAAGGTTCTTTTAAAAGATTTTGGGACACTTGGCAGCCTTTTATGTTGTATGTTTTTTTTTTGTTCGTTTGTTACCGTTTTTTTCCATCTTATTTGTAAAAAAAAAATAAATCTGTATGCCTTTTTTGTGGCTGTCTATTGTTGTCGTCATTCTTTGTTGAAATCAGGTCTCTCTTGTAAATGAGTCCTCGAGGCTCAATGAGCTTTACCTGTCTAAATAAAGGTTGAATGAATGTGGAAAACTTGTCAATGCCTTATTTGTGTGTGGGACTGATCTGGTGTGGGAGGGAAGGGGTGGGAGTTTTTTGTTTGTTTTTATGTTTTTTGTGTTTTATATGTTAAAAATCAAAAATAAAAAGATTTTGATAAAAAAAAAAAAAAAGTGGGTTACCACGCAAAATTCAATGGCTGCCACCAAGTATGTAAACCGTCCACTTTTATTATTTCAGGAAACTATGCTTTCTGTATTTTTTTTACTTTGCTTTTTATATTGCTTATAAGCATAGTTTCTTCAAGTTGACTAGGGTGGATGGTTTACATCTACCGTATATATGGTGGCAGCCATCTTGGATTTTTAACCTGGCAACCCAATTTTTGATGAAGGCCTTCATTATGCCTAGATGTAGCCACACACTAAAATGGACGTCGGTACCTCATTTTTCTCAAATTATCTTGCCCACAAGATGGACATACGGATGAAAGGACAGCATTTCAAAGTCTCCTCTTCACTCTGAGATGGGTGACAATAAAAATGTAGCTTTGGTGTTACGATATAATACACTGCACTTTGTTTCCCCCACAACGGAAACTACTGCAGGAAAGGAAAGAAAAGAGTTCTTTCTTCAAAGCTTCGAGACTAAACAGCAATCTTGTTGAAGAAATGGATCTACTGAGAAATTAAAGGGAATTTAACGTGCAGCTCCTCAAATTCAGCTGTCTGCCGAGTCAGTCGGTAATTGGGTCCATTTTCTTCTCCGCTTGCACAATTTTTGTAGCTCTCATTAAAGCTTCCATTGTGAAATTATAGCTTCGCTTCACATGGAGAGGAGACGTCATGATCAGTCAAAGAGTGAGCGTTCAGTTGGTGAGGAACAACTTCTGTAGACGACTCTGACCAGCTTCAGCCTCATCTTTACCAGGTCTTCTGCTTCTGCTTTGGGCTCGTGACGCACATTTCGCCCCAACACACGTTCATCTTGGGAACACAGATCCAGTTTACTTCACGAGTGGTATGACAGCAGGGCATTCCTGTGGTATTTATATTTGCATAAATCATTTGGACAGATGGACGTGACACCTTCAGTCTTCTGAAACTTGTAGCAGAGGAGTTGTGGTCGTGAACGGATGTTGACAGCTTAGCTGATTTGTTTCCCACGATGCCACACAAAGAAGCAATGTGTTCGATATGCGCCTTAAAATCCATCCACAGGCGAGCCTCTGCTTAATTCAAACATTATCAACTAACTAATCAAAAGCTTTCAAATCCACATCATCTGGGCTTTCCAAAACCATTTACGGGATTATAATAATCTTAGTATAAACTGGTGACTTTGAAGAACATAACTGTCTAATAATCCAGCTCTTTAATTATTCAGGCATTTAGCAAATAAAAATAATTTTAGGAATCCTAACCGACCTAAAACAGGAAAGGTTTAGTCAGATTTATTGTCAAACAATGAGGAAAAGAATAGTTACCCGTCTTTTCATACAGAGTATGTAAACATCTGGATTAAACTACAAACCAGCATCAAAAGTATCCTTTAATCTAGGGCTACTCTGGCTGTAAACATCTGTTTTGCTAAATACAAAAAAAAACTACAGTATTGCTAAAATGTTTATCATTTATATTTATGTAATAAACAGATCTTCAGATATTTTATGGATGTTATGAGGACGTTTTAAAGGTAATTGCAAAACTGCAGATTCCTTTCATCGACTGTGTCCATAGTAAAACATTTGACTTGAATTCCTGTAGAGGAACTAATTTTACTGTAGGAGGTGATCGATGAAACGCCCCCTGAAACAAGGACGTCCCAGATGTGCGACTGTGATTTATATTTGATGGATGACAAACACTCTGAATATCAAACCAAGCTGAACTCAAATAAATGCTAATTGTCCATCATGCTGCTTCTGGTCGTATTCATTGATTTACAATGAGCCTTAATTATGGTGGAAGAGGAAAAGGAAAAGGTTACAGTCGTGTCGGAAAATTAACCTCAGGAGGAACTGAGGTCCTTCTGAAACATCGTCAGCGGCCGAGATCACAGTCGGCATGCACCACAACTGTTAGAATTACAGAAACATTAGTGGATTGAACTGTATTTTAAATATATTGTACATAATTTCATTTTCACAGCTGGAAATTTCCAGCCATACCGATGCTTTGATATGAGTTAAGAGGAAAACAGCAGGTTTTAACACAAAGGAGGCGTTCAAAGGTGATGAACGGTAAATATCTCACCTACTGCAGATGGCTCTTTAAACAGCTTTAGTTTAGAGAAGCAGAATATAATTCTGACCTGATTGACAAGCTAATGGTTAATCCAAACCTGAAGCCACGAACAGATTAGAGCCCAACTGATATATCAATAGGGCTGATATTTTAGGCCAATATAGATGTTTGGGGACATATCGGTATTGATGATAATTGTCCCATTATGTGTTGATATAAACACTTCTAATTTTCACCACTAAAATGCTGGAACCAGCCGTAATTGTACAATGTATCCAGCAGAGGGTGCATAAAAACTACTTTAAGTCATAGCCGGTCACTTAAGTTTCACTTTCAGCACAGACGAAGCAGGGAGCAATACTGTGTGGTGTATTTTGCTGAACCTGAACAGAACATGGTAAGTTAATTTGAACTGATCTATAAAAAAAAAAACAATAATAAATTCTCTTCAATCCTCCAACCTACCTGCCATGAGCTACATGCCTCTCAAGTTAGCAAGCTAACATCTAGATAACCTAGCATAAACTATTGCCTTGTAAAACTTTATTCAGAACAATAAATCTAATGTAGATGTAAAATATATCAGTGTTAGTAATGTTATCTTTGTTGTCCTCAATGAAATGCATTGTCTGAAATCTTTACTTCTCTGCAAAGAAAAAAGACCTGCTACTGTGTTCAATACTAATTAGACCATCATACATGACTGACTGTGTAAACAATGAGCAGGGAAGGGCGTTTCTTTGTTTAATTTATATTTTTGTAACACAATTGATAACTTTATGGTTAATAGTCGATAGAAAATGTGAATGCATGTTAGGAAGAATAGTGTGGGACTAGTTATTGCATGGATCTGATTTGCTTAGCTTCATAGTTGCTAACAGCTGTGCTAAATAAACAAGCCCGGCTCCACTCGCTGTTTACTTAGATTTTTTGGGGTGGATAATGCTCAAAGACGTTCAGCCATTATATCAGTTATCGGTGGTCGCCTTCCCCTCCCAAGATCAGTATTGGCGAAAGCACAAATTTCCATATCAGTCGGGCTCTAGAACCAATGGTTGGACATTCTTCTTCTGGATGATTTGGTATAGACAGCACAATTCATGGTTCCATTTTCCAAAGCTAGTCTTCCAGGTCTTGAGGCAGCAAAACAACCCCAGACCACCACCTCCATATTTCACTGTTTGTATGATGTTCTCTTTTTGAAATGCTGCGTTAGCTTCACACCAGATGCACTGGGACATACACTTTCCTTAAAGTTAACCTTTTCTCTCGACCGTCCACAAAGTCCTGAGGATCATCAAGGTGTTTTCGGGCAAAACTGAGACGAGCCATTACATTCTTTATGCTCAGCCGATGTTCTTGACATGGAACTCTGCCATACAGGCCATTTTTGTCCAGTCTCGTTCCTATGGTGGAGTCATGAACACGGATCTTAACAGAGACTTGTGAGGCCTGCAGTTCTTTGGATGTTGTTGTGGGGTCCTTTGTGACCTCCTGGACGAGTCGTCTCTGTGCTCGAGGTGATTTTGGTCGGCCGGCTCCATGTGCCTCTTATTTATTCATTCATTCAACCTTTATTTATACAGGTTAATCCCACTGAGCCTCGAGGATTAATTTACAAGAGAGATCTGAATTTTAACAAAGATTGAAGACAACAGTGGACAACAATAAACAATCATAAAGGATGCGTATAAATTGAGAACAACAAGTGAAAACAAATGGTATTTAAAAAAAAAGTAAAAAAAAAAAAAAAGCTAGATTATAAGGCGATGTACAAAACTAAAAACAGGAACATGTCTGCATTGTTTTTTTTACCGGGAACTTAACAGATGTTTGAAGCCACTTAGAGAGGTCAAGGTCGAGAGCTTCAGATCTTTTTGCAAGATATTCCAGGAAACAGGAGAAGGCCCTTTTGTCAAGTTCAGTCCTCACTGAGGGAACACTGCAGGTAATAATGTCCTGAGAGCGCACGCTGTAGCTGCACTCACACAGAGACATGTAGGAGGAGATGTATGAAGGCAACAGACCAAGAAGTGATTTAAAGATGAAAATGTACCAGTGAGAGAGTCTGCGTGAAGTTAATGATGTCCAGTTAACCAGTGAGTACAGGGTGCAGTGGTGGGTACGATAATCACAGCCAGTTATGAATCTTAGTGCACCATGATAGACAGCATCCAACATCTGCAGGGTTCTTGTAGGAGCGTTCATGTAAATAATGTCACCGTAATCAATGGAAGGAAGGAAAGCCACAGATACAAGGTGTTTCTAGCATTCAGAGTTAGACAGGATCTGTTTCAGAAAAAGAAACCAAGTTTCACTTTCAGTTTATCAAATTTTCCACGTGGAGCTTAAAAGAGATGTGAATCGACCAAGATACCCAAATATTTGTAGGAATCGACAAACTCAATAGGGACGCCATTTGAGGATAAAATCTGTGGAAGAACTGATGGGACTGACTTCCTGTTGAAAAAAGCATCCCTTTGGTTTTGTCGGCATTTAGGACAAGTTTGAGACAAAACAAATCAGACTGGATGATGTCAAAGCTGGAAAACCTTGGCAACTGTTTTAGCTCGACAATAAACAACTGTGTCATCAGCATAGAAATGTAAGGATGTATCAGGGATGATCTGACCTACATTACCTATGTAGATTGTAAAGAGGGTGGGTCCTAAGACTGAGCCTTGTGGTACATAATGGTTCTCACTCTGTTCGCTGGAGTCCCAAAGCTTTCGAAATGTCTTTATAACCTTTTCCAGCCTGATAGATCAGTTACATAGTTTCTCATTTATTCTTAATTTTTTTGGAACACAGCAAGATGTCCAGGATTTGACGTCTACTTCACTTTGCCAGGCAGGTCCTATTTAAGCAATTTCTTGATCACAGAACTGGGCCATGTAGGATTGGATTTCTTTTCACTTAATAAAAAATTCATATATAAAACAAAAAAAAAAAACCCAGCATTTTGTGTTTACTTGCATTATCTTCGTCTAATATTTAAATTGTTTTCATTTCTAGAGTGCACTGCGGTGGACTGACTCATAAATATGGGGCCAGTTGTCAAGCTGCATACAAAGCAGGCCGAGGCAGGTACAACATGGGCAAAGGTGGCCAACGAAAAAAACGTGCACAGACTAGAATACAGTTTGAAAGAAGTGCACACAAAAACAGGCCACAGTATCCAAAAACTAGATGGTTGCACCACGACCACATGGCTTGCTGGACTCTTTAAATCAGTGACTGCAGCAGAAAATCTGCCACCAAAAGGTATGAGCTATCCCTTTAATGTGTCTCCTGACTCGCCTGAGCTCATCAGCCGGTACAGCCAGAATCTACGCAGCACTGCGTGTCTGACTGCGACACATTGATGGACTGCCTGTTGCAGCATCATTTAGAGCCATGCATGATGCATGAGAAGCAATAAATGCAGTAAAATATACAAACTCAAGGATCACTTTAGCATGCCTCATTATTCAAACAGGAACACGTGTGAATACGTGTAATTTAAAAGAGCACAGGTGCGTGTGTGCACGCACACAGACTTAACGAATAAAAATGACATTTTAAGGAGAAATGAATACCGGTAAGTGGCAAAAGCAAAGCTTGTGCAAGAAAAAAAAACTGTGAAAGATGCTGAGAGGAGCGGAGGGAGAAGAGCAGGAGAGAACAAGGTATGAAAAGTGATAATTGTGTTGTCACTGATTGAGAGGGAGGACGACGCAGAAACAATATGACAGGAAAATGCAGGAGAGCAGAGAAAGGTAGACGCTGCACAGCACTGATTACCGGTTTAAAAGCAGAAATGGGAGAAAGACGGAGAGTGGGAGTGAAGGAAAGCAGTAAACAGACCGAGGTCAGGCAGGTACGGAAGCATCCGACGGAGCTCGGCTCGATTACAAAAGGAGATGGAAGAGGGACTCTTCGGCACTCAGTGAGGAGAGGATGAAGAGGAGAAACGAGCACGAGGTGACTGAACATGCAAAACACCAGAGTGGAACCAGGATGGAGGAAACGTCTCAGATGAAGGCAAATTAAAATTCAACGAATAAACGGAGGAAAAGCTCAAACACTGATAACAAACTGGTATTCTGGCACAGAAATGGACAGTAATACTTTTAGGCAGAGACGAATCACTTCCTATATGGAGCTAAATAATATTTATTCTAGTCTGAGCTGTTGTGTTCGGCTTTTCCTCTCAAAGTCACAAAACGTCAGAACAAATGATTCTGTTGTGAAGCTTCACGGACTGGAACTGAACAGGGAATGCTGGAAACTTTAATGGTTTTGGTGCAAAATATTCAAGTGGGTCGGAGTTGCACTGTGTACCAACAGAGGTAGGTTTCTATCCACCACCAAGCACAACGGCGGAGCCAAGGGGTGGCCAGTGGTGGCCTTAGCTATCCCAGATTAATCTGTACACTGCAACTCTTCAGCTTGCTGCAAACGTTTCACAACAGCATTACCGTACTTGCTGCCGTACACGTTGCATCAGTCCAAATATGTCTAATAAAGTGGGAAAAAACCATCAATAAGTCGCTTCACCGTACAAGTTGCATCTATTATGCGTCACCGCTGACAACCAAGGTGGGCCAGTGTGGTGCTAAAAATAGACTGGCTGCCAAATGGTGGCCGCGGCACGGGAGGACTTTAACAAGAATTTAACAAGATTAACACTTAAAAACAATTGTTTGTTTACTCGACTTTATAGTAAAAGGTGCGTCTCAGCTGAACTTTTCCTTAATAAATGCACTTCAACGGTCAAATCAGCTGCATTTCACCTGGGCGACGCGGCAAAATTGTTATTATTTTCATTTACCCTTTATTTATACAGGTAGTCCCATTGAGTCACAAGAACTCATTTTCAAGGGAGATCTGTTAGGGAGCAGATGATGGGGGTTAAGGGTCTTGCTCAGGGGCCCAGAGTGGGGAGAATGAGGGTGGAGGGAGGTGTGGGTGTTTCATCTTTACCACCCATATTTTTGATGTTGAATGTACTGGGAGTTGAACCTGCGACTTTCCGACCACAGGCCCATCTTGATGTTTGCTCCATGAGTTCCGGAGCGAGACGAAGGTGGCTTGGTATGGCAAGCCAAGTGTCTCATTAATAGCCACTTTTACCTATTAATGAGACACTTGGCTTGCCATATTAGTCGAGGGCCCTCTAGTGGCTGAAAATGGTAGCGTTCAATATTTTCCATGTCAGAATGAATGAAATTGTCAGATCTCAGCCAAAAATATGGGGGGGGGGGACATTAGTTGCTTCAGTGGATAAGTCGCAGGATTTGCAAATTTATAAAAAAAAGATGCGACTTATACGGCGAAAAATACAGTACTATTATTTAAACTTTGCTTTTCAGCTCATGATTAAAACCTTTTAAGACCTTGAATGTTTAACAATTAAACCCTTTACGTTAATGATACGCCATAAGGTGTACAAAACCCATCCATAATCTATCAATTATATCCCGTCTGCTCACATAGAGAAAATATTACATTGATGATCAGAATAGTGAAAACTTCTTCAAACTACATGACAAAGAATCCACAAAACTAATTTAATAAACATACTAAACGTGCTGTACACGGGTGTGATGTCCGTTTACTTTTAAACATTAGCATTTTTTTTTAGAAGTAGAAACCGGGTCAAGCAGCAATTAAGTGGCCTAATTAAGGCTTTCAGAAAGGACCAGGCAAGCTCTAAAATGTGTTTAAAACTCTTATCAGTGATTACAAATAGGATTTAAACTAAATTAATTTGCTAATTTAATACGTTTTATGCACTGCACTACAAAACAGAAGCAAACTGTGCACAATGGAGCAAATTTCCTGGACCAGCCGAGCATACGGGACATTATTAGTTCAGCGTGAACGTAAACACATTTAGCTTCTCGTGGTTCTGATCCAAAAAGGAAACGAGCGATCGGATCCAGTTAGCGGAGCTGAGTCAGCGGTCCCTGCAGAATTCCTCTACACAAGCAGCGAACCTCGAATCGGTTTTAATTCCTTTGGTCCGTTTCGCGTTCCTTCAGTTTTTACACATTTCACAGCCGATGGTTTTAATGTATTTTTCGCTCGGCTCTCCTTCGCTGTGGGAGGTGCGGAGGTCACAAAGCACCGGTCGGTTAGCAGCTGTGGAGCGGATTCAGTTTGGCTTATTTCCCTCTTCCCACAACACATGAAAATTATATAGTTCGGAACACGGTGGACAAAAAAAAAAAAAAAAAAAGACGAGGGAACGAACACAACATCCATCTCTGAACTTATCTCTCGACCTCCTGAGAGGGGTCTAAAGGCCTCACAGATCTCTGATCGGACCTGGCAGGCTGCTGCTGGAAAGCAAATGATGAATAATCATACAGAGGTCGTCGTGGAGACTTCGCTCCACAGAAAGACGCCCCGTTGTCAGAGCGGAGAAGCAGCTGAAGAGGCCAGCAGGCTTTCACTTTTTGCTTTTATTGTGATGAAAATAACCGCATCTTGTAGCCACAGCTGTCTGAAAAAAGTAATTTATAGATAAAAAATGTTCTGCTAACCAACGCAGCTCCATTTATTGACAGACTCCTTTCATCTGCTGCACCTCCCTCTCCTCAGCATCTTGCTACAGAAAGATGGCGTGCATTGTTACTCAGCAGAATCTGCAGGTCTTTGCAGCTCAGGGCCGTAATTACAAACGCACCATTGATTTGCTGATTGATTTCCCTCCCTCGTGTTAAGCAGCGCTCTTTTCAGAAAGACTCAAATCTTATTTCTTCGCAAGACACATTAACATCTATGAACTGTAATAAAAGCTTAATGTTCTAAAGCTGATGCGTTTTTATTTTTAATTAACAGATCGTAAAAAAAATAACAGAATTTGCCCAAAAACTGTTGATTGCAGTCACTTCCTGGTTGTGCCCAGTTCGAGACGGGCTCGGTGTGGTTTTATATTCCGTGTTGTTGCCGGGCAGTTTTTCAAACAGCTGCAGCTTTCTCTCTGCTGCCAGAGCCAAAACATGTTGAACGATCCTGATTCATGCTCAAAAATTCAGGTAGAAAAATCCAACAAAGTTCAGTCAGGTCTCCTGGACATTTTCTGTGTGTTCAAACCAGGGCTTAATTTGAGCTGGATCCTGCTGAAACAGGATCCGGGAAAACTCTTATTTTGACAGGGTGTGTTCCGGTAACTGTTTGCTTGGATCTGGTAAAACTCAGTCTTACTAATAATAAAGTTATGAACAAATTTGACCGTCTTGAACAAATAAAACCTATATTGGATATGTAATCTGAAAATAATTACATAAACACTCATTTTAAACATAACAGCCACTTACGAGCTTCTTAATATCACGTAGTCATAACGTCTGAAGTCATCGTCTTTAGTCCTAGCTCAGCTGCCTCCTCAGATCCTGCAAACCTGGACTCACTTCAGCCCTATCTCAAGCACACTGTTAGAAATCTCGGGGTAGTTTTTGACTCGGATTTTAAGTTTGACAAACAGATCAGTTCAGTTCTGCAGAAAAGTTTTTTCCAACTGCGGCAGGTTGCTAAGCTCAAGCCAGTGTTATCCAGACCCAACCTTGAAACATTAGTCCATGCCTTCATCACAACCCGCCTGGACTATTGTAACTCACTTTATGCTGGGGTCAGTCAGGCGTCCATTTCACGTCTCCAGCTCGTCCAAAATGCAGCTGCTCGGCTTTTAACTGGTACACGTAGGTCTGAGCACATCACACCTGTTCTGTCCTCCCTTCACTGGCTTCCTGTGCGATCCAGAATCGACTTCAAGATTCTCCTCCTGACATATAAGTGCCTAAATGGCCTCGCACCCCTCTACCTCTCCGAGCTCCTGGAACCATATGTTCCGTCTCGGGCCCTGAGATCATCGGACCAGCTTCTTTTGGTCGTTCCAAAATCACGCCTGAAGCTCCGAGGGGATCGAGCTTTTTCAGTCAGAGGTCCCAACCTGTGGAACAACCTGCCCCTCAACATCAGGCAGGCCTCCTCCCTCCTGATGTTCAAATCCCTCCTTAAAACGCACCTGTTTGCTCTGGCGTTTAATACAGTGTGAGTTAGTTTATTTTGTTCTGTGTACCTCATTTTAAATTCTGTTGTTTTATGATTGACGTTTATTTTTACTGCTTGTTTTTCCTTAGTGTGATCATTAGTGTGTGTTATTGCTCCAGTAATTTTAATTCTGTATGATGTTTTTGTTTTGCTGCCTATGTTTTGCTACATTTCTGTTAAGCACTTTGATAACAGTTTATCTGTTTTAAATTGTGCTCTACAAATAAAGATGACTTGACTTGACGTAAGATCTGCTCCTTCAAGTAAGCATTTCTACTTCTACCCTCAAGAAAATCTGCACCCATTACAGTTATGGGTAATTTAATTAAAAACACAAATATAATTAAACAGCACAACTAAACTGCAAACCAGTTTTACAGTTTAAATGGGTCATTAATAACATTTTGGTTATTAAAAATATGAGAGAAATGTTTGATGTGACATTATGTACATAACGTATCAAAACAATAGTGCAAATTTGTCAAAATAACAGTGATCGAAATGTCGAAAACACAGTCCAATTTACTTGCGTAAAAAAAAAAAAAGGCTTCTCCATGCACAACTAAACAACTGAGAATTGAAGCATATGAAGGTAGTGGCAACAGAGTACTTAACACGGGGTGGAGCGGGGGTGTGCTTGAGAGAAGTGGAGCGTGCTCTATCCACATAAGGGGAGCTGTTGGTCAGGCTATTTCTTGTTGCTCTCTAAAATAGTTATTGAATCAAGCGTTTACTTGTGCAGGTAAATGTAGATGTTTAGCAATCCGTTAAAATACATCAGAATGCAGGAAATGGCATCTACTTTATTCAGAAATTTATTGGGGAGGACTCCCAAATCCCTCCTCCCCCGCTATTTGCATTCTGGCATTGTTTGGTGTACAAATTAAGCACTGCTTGAAACGTTTCGTCCGCTACCTTCACCTTCTACCTCACCTTCGACTGAGAAGGTGCTATTTATAAGATTGAGTTTGTTGTGGTTCCTCAGACTGATGAAGTCTTTTGGATGAAAGACGAAACGTTTCAACACGAAGAAAACGTCCAGAGGACCAGACTTAACTTTGTTGGATATGTTGAACGACTTGTTTGTTTTGACCGTGAGACCTTCAGTTTCAGTGCTGTAAACAAACAAGTCAGAGCAGGAAACAAACGTGAAGCTAAAATCACTCTCTGGTCGTCGTTTTCGAGAGGAGTGTTTTTCTAAACTGGAATTTAACTGGGATATTCAAGTAGGTAGGAGTTACACCATTTAGAAGAACAGAGGTAGTTTTTTAAATCTTTTCTGAGGCGGCGCAGAGTGATGGATCCTGGTGAGTAAAGGGAGCAAGTTTATCCATCACCAGGTACAAAGGCGGAGCTAGGGGGTGGCCAACGGTGGCCTTGGCCACCATAGATTAAGGCTCCCAGTCATTTGAGGAAATTACTTTTAAGCAATATAAAAACTAGAAAGCGCAGTTTAGTAGAATTATTGCTGTGGCCGTTTTACATATATTTACCAGGGTGGCCATCTTGAATTTTGACGTGGCACCTTAAATTTGATGGTGAGCTTTCTTACATCAAGATGCAGCCGCACACCAAAATGGAATAAGGTACCTCATATGATTTTAAAGTTATCCAGCTCACAAGATGAACAAAATGGACGAAGAAATGTCCAAATTTCGATGTCCACTCCGCTCCACGACGGGGGCAGAAATGCAACCAACGTTTTACCAACATGTCTCCTAGAGTTCGTCACTCACCGGTGTCGTACTTGGTCCCCTTGGTACAGGCAACGATGGCCCCCATGCTGGGCTGAGACGTCATTCCGGCCATTGAGTCAACCTAAAGACAAAAACAACAAATAAATGCAAACGCTTCATAAACTGGATTTATTAAATAAAGGAGTGAACGTCTGAAAAAAATCAAGCTGCACAGAAATGTCCAGTTTTAGTTTAAACGGAGAAATAACACAAAATACAGAGTTAGTACTTTAAAAATTACATTCCTCTCAAACTTTTTACCTGAAAATAAGGACGTTTGAAAAATGAACTCTGCACAATCCTCAAAAAAAACGAACATTAATTTTAAAAATATTAGTTTCTTTCAAAAAGACAAGTTCTTGGAATCTTTTAGAATGGACTTTAGTTTTTTCAGGCTTCCTGACGCTTTTCATTTGGAGTCTTGCTTTTTTGAAGACATTTCAGTCTAGTAGTGGCTTTTCTGAAGAATGTTTGAGTTTGTTTCGGTTGTGAAGCCCCTCAACTCCGACGTGAATCATTCAGTCCTAAAAAAGGCTCAACAACAAAGATGTGTCAAACAAATGAGAACTTTTACAAGAGAGTTGCAGGAACTGCGTTGCCATCACTCACACAAAGACAACTTGTTTCCGTTTCTTTAGTTGAGTTTATGAAAACTACCAATGAGAAAACTGTTAGCCTCTTTAGCTCGAGAGTAAACCAACAAACTCAAGTTTTCACCCCTTCCTGTTTGTTACTTCCCTTAACAAAAAGGAAACATGGTTCTTGCACGTCAGAAGTCCAAATTAAACAGTCAAAAATAAACTTGTGTGAAGTTCCAATATTTCTGAATTTGGACTTGTACATAAAAATATGCTATGGTTATGTTAGAATTACTTTACGCAGAGTAGCACTTACCAACTAGAAAGTTCCTGGAGAAACTTTGACGGGGACTGCCAGGCTGCTGATGATTTAAAATGTTGATATGGAAGTACTAACTGTTGGGGTTAACTCTCAGCTTCCACTATACCAAATTTCAGCTGAATAGCAGTAAAAATATCTGAGTGATTTTCTTTTTTCTTTTTTAGCTAAGGTGGCCATCTTGGATTTTTAAATTTGGATTCAGAATGTGATAGGGATCGTTCTCCGCTATAAGCTCACCAAATTTCAGCTCTGTATGTGTAAAAATGGCCGAGTTAAAGCCATTTAAAAGTAGCGTTGGCGGCCATCTTGGATTTTTGATTTTGAACAGCATTTGATAGGAAACATTCTCAGCTATTACCACACCAAGTTTCAGCTTAATATCACTAAAATTGACAGACTTAATAGTATTTTTGCTTAGGTGGCCATCTTGGATTTTCGATTTTCAGTCAGTCTATTAGGGATCATTGTCAGCTTCCAATACGCCAAATTCCAGTTCAATATCTTTAAAAATGGCAAAGTTATTATATATTTTTCTCTTTCAGCTAAAGGTGGCCATCTTGGATATTTGATTGTCATTAGGAATGTATAACAACTCGCTCTCAACTACAACCACAAGAAATTTCAGCTCAATATCTCAAAGAATGACCAAGTTAGTTAATTTTGTGTTTGCTGAGGTAGCTGTGGCAGCCATCTTGAATCAAACAGTTCTCGACATTGAACAAAGTCCAAAGGAAAATTTTGGGACACATTCCAAACACTACAGGAAGTTTTGATTAGGACGACTTTAAAGACTATAATAAGAGAACTGTTTACAACACGTTCTACACACATCGACAAACTATTATACAGCAACATATATATAACCAATAACCAATCTATAGCAAATATCACCATTAGAAACATCTTATCCAAAACAATATACTGATGCATGCAGAAAAATATAAAACATTTAAGTCACGTCCTCTGGATGGGTTAAGAATGAAAACTGTAGAAACGTTTCGTCTTTCATCCGAAAGACTTCTTCAGTCAGACGAGCTGTACTCAGCTCAGTCTTTTAAATGGCACCTTTTCATAGTGGATCAACCAGCACCTGGAGAAGGTCTAGAAGACTGAAGAAGTCTTTCAGGTGAAAGACGAAACACTTTTTTGTAAACCCACCTGACTTGCATTTGTCACGTCTAGACTGGACTATTGCAATGGTTTATTACCTGGGTGTCCAAAAACTTCTTTAAAACGTCTTCAGTTGATCCAAAATGCTGCTGCCAGAGTCTTAACTGGAGTTAGTGGGAGAGATCATCTCTCTCCAGTTTTAGCTTCTCTCCACTGGTTCCGTCAAATCCAGAATTGAATTCAAAATCTTACTTCTAACCTACAAAGCCCTCAACAACCTAGCTCCATCTTATATTACAGATCTTATTGTTCAATACTTTCCAAACAGAGCACTTCATTCTTAGACCGCAGGTTTACTTGTGGTTCCTAGAGTTTCAAAAAGCAGAATGTGAGGAAGATCTTTCAGTTCTCAGGCTCCTCTCTTGTGGAACCAACTTCCAGTTTCTGGTTTCTGTCTGTGAGGCTGACACGTTGTCCAGTTTTAAGACTGGGCTCAAGACTTTACTTTTAGTTAAATCCTATAGTTAGGGTTGGCTCGGGTTTCCGGAGCTATCCCTTAGTTATGATGCTATAGGCTTAGACTGCTGGAGGACAAACTGACCACACTTCTTCACTATGCTGCTGTCTTTACTTACTCTCATCTGTTTTGTATTTGTAATTATTTTTCTATCCTTGACATGTTTTTTTTTTTGTCTTTCTTTCAGTAGAAGCTACACCTGGACCCGTCACTCCGTCGGTTTCTACTTCCTGTCCTCTCAAACTCAGCCGGTCGAAGCAGATGGCCGCTCATCCTGAGCCTGGTTCTGCTGGGAGTTTTTCCTTTCCACTGTTGCAGTTGTGCTTGCTCAGGATGGGAGACTGATGAAGTGAAGGTACAACGAGTCTGCTGGCTTCCTTCCTTAGACAGATTGGATTTTTACGTATGTTTTTGTTCTGTGCCCTCAGACAACTCCTGTTGTGACTTGGCGATATATAAATAAACTGAACTGAAATGCCCAGGACGAGAAACAACCTTGTCCAACATTTGACCTTGGAGCCTATCTTTATGAAGTTTCATTAAACTATTTTGAGAGGATGAGAAATGATGGGTGAGAGAAGAAAGTTTATGGACGGATGAAGACTATAACAGTCTGTCTGCCTTTGGCTGTCTAACATTTCAAATAGCAGCCGGATATTAAAATAAATCAACACATTTGGGCACAAAATGAAAACTTTTAGTAAATACAGTCAGGTGACAGCTGTCAGTCAAACTGATTTAAAAATGACAACCAGGTCCAGAATATAGAGCAGCAGCTGGTTCTGGTCGGAAGGTTAAATACTCACCGCCACATCAACAACATCAGCTCCAGCTTCAGCACAGGCCAACATGGCCGCCACACCTGCTCCGGCTGTGTCGTGCGTGTGCACGTGAATGGGCACATCTGGGAAACGGTCCCTCAGAGCGCTGACCAGCAGCTTGCTGGACTGGGGCTTCAGCAGGCCGGCCATATCCTGGAGAGAAAACACCGAGGAAACGTCACGAAGATGTTTATACTCCTCAAAAACAAAAACAAAGATTAGAAAGTTCCCGGAGAAGTTTCGACGGGGACTGCCATGTTGCGGCCATTTAATTTTTTTGATTTGACCACACTGTGTTTAGGTTCTCTCTCAGCTACCACTAAACCAAATATCAGCTCAAGACAGAAAAAAAATCAACAAGTTATTGTCATTTTTTCTTTAAAGCTATGGCGGCCATGTTGGATTGTTGATTTGGATTCAGTAGGTGATGGGGAACGTTCTCAGCTAAAACCACACCAAATTTCAGCTCTGTGTGTAAAAAACAGCCGAGTTAAAGCCATTTAAATCTAGCTTTGGTGGCCATCTTGAATTTTTTATTTGAATTCAATATTTATTGAGCATTGTTCTCAGGTACCACCACACCAAATATCAGCTTAACATCTGTAAAACGGCTGATTTATAGCATTTTTCCTTTTTAGCTCAGGCAGCCATCTTGGATTTTTTTTTATTTAAATTCAGGATTTAATGGGCATTGCTCTCAGCTACCACCACACCAAATTTCAGCTCAATATCCCCAAAAAATGGCTGATTTATAGTGTTTTTTTCTTTCTTAGCTCAGACAGTCATCTTGGATTTTTGATTTGCAACCAGAATTTATTAGGGATTGTTCTCAGCTACCAATATACCAAGTTTCAGCTGAATAGCCCTAAAAACAGCTGAGTTATAGACGTATAAAATTAGCTTTTGCGACCATTTTGAATTTTTAGATTTGAATTCTGAGTGTGTTGTGAAACGCTGTCAGCTACCACCACACCAAATTTCTGCTCTACATCTTTTAAAATAGCCGAGTTATCATAGTTTTCCCTTTTAAGTAAGGTGGCCATCTTGGATCTTTATTTGAATATAATAGAGCATTGCTCTCAGCTACCACCACACCAAATTTTAGCTTAACATCTGTAAAAATGGCTGATTTATACCATTTTCCTTTTTAGCTCATGCGGCCATCTTTGATATTTTTTATTTGCGATCAGCATCTAGAGTTATATCTATTTGAAATTAGCATTTGCGACCATGTTAAATTTTTAGATTTGAATTCAGAGTGTGTTGTGCATCACCGTCAGCTACCACCACACCAAATTTCAGTTCAATATCTTTTAAAATAGCCGAGTTATCATAGTTTTCCCTTTTAGCTAAGGTGGCCATCTTGGCTTGGTCCAAAATGATGGAGTTGGGTTTACTGCGGGTATATTAAAACAGATTTGAGTAATATTTGATAAAACCACGTGGAGTTAAAACAGTGAAGGTTACATTTCTTTGTTCTGGGATGAAGCTCGGTGAACCGAAGTGCACTCCGGTACACGGGGCCCTACTTTAAACCCACAATAGAAACTGTCACGTCAGAAAACATTTAGTTTGACAGGTAAAGTATAGGTTGGTGACATGATGATCATAAAGCTCCCTTCAGACACGCATCGCTTTGCATCAGCTAAAAGACGACTCGACGTGTCCGTGTCTTGTTTAAACGAGCACTCCGGTGATTTCGCACGATAACTGAATAATGGCCGCCTGATTAGGTCGAAACTTGTAAAAATCTGCATCGCTTTCAGATAAACGGTGGCCTCATCTGGCTTCCGATCAGCACAAGAATCCAATTATTTGTGATAATAAACTTTTTTTTTCTTTATGGAGGAAAATACAAGTCTTTATATCAGCAATGTGCACTTTGTCAATATCTGAACCCAACAGACGAGTGAGAACTGAGCTAAAACGTGCATTCTGCAATATTTACAACCAAATCAACATTTTAATACAAGCGGTACGACTGATGAAAACCTTAGGATAAATGGGACACAACTAAATCTAAACGGACCGTTTGGTGGTTGAGCCAACAGCAGCCGTGCATCAAGATGCCCTTTCTTAGAGTTGATAAAGCTGTCACTGTGGGGAGAATTATTCCCGTTAGATTAGCATTAACTGCTCGATAAGCTAAAAACACGTAAAATTTGTTACATTTTCTGTGACGTTTTACAGCTGCTTTGCACTCGACATAATCTGTCCGGACAATATAACGCGAGAAAACTTATGGTCCTTCACTTTTATGAGTGTTCTTTAGGGGGATCAACTTACACAACTGCTTGAAAATACCATTTTTTAAAATATTTTCCCACAAAAAACTAGTCATTCTGTTAGAGCTATATCAGCTAAAAATGAAAATATCAAATGTAAATGATTAAAACACACCGTTAAGGGCGTTTGGTTTTAAGAAACGTCACATTTTAGTAAATAAATGAATAAATACCTTTTGTGACATTTGAGAACAAGAAAAAAAAAGTCATTTTCCCCCATTAGTACACCCAAATTAATTTTTTGAATAAAAAAAAAAGAGTAAATATTCCAGTCTGGAGTTTTGTGAAGACCCTCCAGATCAGGTAGCCGAAGATGAAGCCTTGTTTTTGGTACAACTCACATGTTTGGCTCGGTTGTTCAACATTTTTTTTATTTGATCAGTTTTTAATTTTTTTTATGTATTTTTTCCCCCTAAAACTCCACTCATGCATAACTGCAGTTTTCATTTAGTTTATTATTATTATTATTTGCTGCTTTTGAAGCAGATACACTACCAGCTGCTGCAGCATGGTGGATTCACTACTAGCATTAGGGACTCAAAACATGCATTTATAAAGGGATTTCTATATGGTTGATTATTCCGCTTAGGAACACTAGAGGGTAGTAATGTTATTGAGGGGTTACGGAGGCATTTGAAAGTTTAAAATTTAGAAAGACTTTTAGGTTTGTAAACAAATAAAAAAGTGTGACAGCAAAAATAATAAAAATCACGTACAAAAATAAATGTGAGGCTGATTTTTCCTTAAGAGACCTTCTAAAGGTAAATAATTTAAATGACGGTAGATTCCATTTTATCCAGTGCTGTTCCGATACAAGTTTCAGTATTAGACTCGATACCAGCCTCAAGTACTCGTTGTACTGATAAAAACACCCTGATACTTCAAACTGATCTGACATGACCTTTATACTTAGTGATGTCATTTCCTTTTTATCTTTGCAAGTAACAAAACACAAAATAAATGCCAATAGTTTAGACATTTTAAGGTAAACACTGGTGATGAGACAGAAGACCATTTGCTTCATTTTTTTAATAAAATGAATGCGTTTCTAAAGTTGTGTAATGTTTACGTATAACTCAGTAATTACTCAGTATAGTATCCCCCAAACCCTAATGGACAAACTATCCACACTAGGACTAAGCCCCTCCATCTGCAACTGGGTACTAGACTTTTTAACAAACAGACCACAGTTAGTGAGGATCCACAACCTCTCCTCCTCCACCATAACCCTCAGCACTGGCTCTCCTCAGGGATGTGTGTTGAGCCCCCTCCTGTTTACTCTGCTCACATATGATTGTGCAGCTACCCATCCAGGCTGTCACATTGTAAAGTTTGCAGATGATACAGCGGTGGTGGGATGCATCACAAACAATGATGAGTCCAGCTACAGGCAGGAGGTGGAACACCTGGAGAGCTGGTGCAGAGAGAATAACCTTCACATCAATGTGAAGAAGACAAAGGAGATGATTGTGGACTTCAGAAGGAACAAAAACACCTACACCCCCCTGAACATAAGAGGATCTGCAGTGGAAGTGGTCTCCAGCTACAAGTACTTGGGTGTACACATGAATGACAACCTCAGCTGGAGCAACAACACCACCAGCCTGATCAAGAAAGCTCATCAGAGACTCTACTTCCTCAGACGGCTGAGGCGAGCTGGTCTGGGAAGCTCAGTCCTCACCTCCTTCTACAGGTGTGCAGTGGAGAGCATCCTGTGCTCGAGCATCAATGTGTGGCATGGAGGCTGCACAGCTGCAGAAAGAAAAGCTTTGCAGAGAGTGGTGAAGGCTGCACAGAAATCTGTTGGAATCAGTCTCCCCACCATCACAGACATCTACACCTCCAGATGCAGGAAGAGGGCTACCTGCATCATGAAGGACCCCACCCACCCAGCACACACACTTTTTGCCCCACTCCCCTCAGGAAGGAGGTTAAGGAGCATTAAGTGTAGAACCACTAGACTGAGGAACAGCTTCTACCCTGAGGCTGTTAGACTCATGAATCTCTAACTAGAATAATCACTGTGAAAAACCATATCATGTTGCTGCTGATCTGTTTCATGTTGCTGCTGATCTGTTTCAATGTTGATGTGTTCATGCGTGCACATCTGCTCACAGACTCATGTTCATGTTTGTGCTGATGTTCAATGATTTTATGTTATGAGTGCTTAGTGTATATTTAGTTGATGTTTTTCTTAGTTCATATCTTAGATGTTATTACTGTTTTTCTTATACATTTTATTGTTGGATGTAACTGGGACCCTGTGTACATAATTTCGCTCCACCACATGTACCACATGAGGTGCGAATGACAATAAAGAAACTCTGACTCTGACTCTGATAGCAAGTACATAAACTGAAGCACCTCTAGTTTAACATAAAACATGCGGCTCTGAGTCACTGTCAAGAGGCATGTTGTAGACCTAACGCCGACTTACCAGAGGATTAAAGATGATATTTCCTACACCTGAAACTGGTAAAATTCACAATAAAATCTTAGCTGTGCTCCATTTGATAATTACAAACTGAATTTGTACAAGTCTACTGCAGAGTGCGACGAGTCACGATGCAGCAGAACGACACTTTCATCATCTCGTCTCTAATTTTCTGTCACGCCTGAGTGAAGAAGTTGATCATTATTAATATTTGCGGGCAACGCTCGTTAAGAAAACGCAGGTAAACGAGTCATTTTACATGGAACCAGCTGATTAAGATGAACCATGTTTATCAGTGAACCTTAAAGGTTTTGTTTTTTTTAGTTTACCAAGCGTTTAATGAATGCATAAAACTGTTAATTCATCAAGATGCATCCTGGTAATTAGAGAATTAAAAGATTTCCTTAACTTAGCAACATTTTGCTGCTTATGACTGAGTTACGTAGCAAACCCGTTAAAAGTAATACAACTAAATGCTTGTTTATGCAGTTTAAAGTGATAATTTGTGCCATTTTAGTCAATCAGAGAGTGCCTATAAAAAGATGCTTTCTGCTTTGATTGCTGCCATAAATCAATCATGATCTACCAGGTAAGATATTACCGTAATTTCCAGACTATAGGCCACTACATTTTCACAAACTTTGAACACCATGACTTAAACAATGCTGTGGCTAATTTAAATTATTATTATTTTTTTTTACGTGTGAGATGGCTCTTCAGGAAGAGGGAAAAACCAAAAGAAGATCTTTCTTTTTGACGGACTAATGAGCTTCATGTTAGCCTCGTCACACTCGGGCGCTCAAACAGCTGCCCAGTACACGTCTCTCTTGTGGGGTGGGTCCTCGTGAGACTACATTTGAATAAAGGTTAAAAAAATAAATTGACCAATTAATTACTGACAGAAGAAAATGACTTGAGGGGTTTTAGTGCACAGGAGGAAGATGGTGTTCAATGACTTCCTGGTAGGCCACTGTATTTATTTATTTTTAACCAGCCTCGTTGTAGGCACTGTTCATAAAAAAATAAATAATGTACATATTTGTGTACGCTACCTGTACATATTTAATTAAAAGTAAAAAAAAAAAATCTTTGTGTAAATATCTCATGTTACAACTGGGACACCTGCAACTTATAGACAAGTGTGGTCTATATACATGTGCATTTATATATTTTTTTATTTAGTGGGTGTGGCTTATATTCAGGTGCAGTCAATAGTCCGGAAATTACGGTATTTATTCATTACTCTTTCAAAGAACCTCACTTTAACTGAACACGATGTTTGCTCACATGAAACTTGATTGTCTGATGAGCCAAATAAAAAGTTCAACTAGAATAAAAAAATGAGAAAATAAATAAAGCATATATACTCAGAGGCCATTTAGTAAATATATATATAAAAAAAACAGCTTTAGCCAGTTCAGTGGTAGTTTAGACTTATTGCTTTTTCTTAATTTGTACTTTCTTCGGTTTTTGTGAAGCAGGCCGACTCCAGAGGAAATGTGGCGTCGGCAGACGGGATTTATTCGTGGAGGACACAAACACCACCTGGACCCTACAAGTCCTCACCTTGATACAGAGGATGTGGGTCCCAGCTTTGACGAGCTCGTCGGCCAGTTTCAGGTAGTAATCCAGGGAATATTTCTGCCTCATTGGGTCGGAGACGTCGCCGGTGTACGAGATGGCGGCCTCGACGACGCCACCCGCCGCTCCGGCGGCTTCCATCCCCAGCAGCATGTTGGGCACGTAGTTCAGGGAGTCAAACACTCGGAAAATGTCCATGCCGTTCTCTTTGGCCACCTCGCAGAACCTGCAGAGAGAGACATCACGTTGAGCAAACATCACCTGGAGTTTTGTTTTTGAACTCCCAGTCGAATCGGGCGACGCCGTCACGGCCGACTGAACGCAGCGAGCCGTCACAAACACGCCGTCAACACGCGCACACAACTCTGATAACGACGCACATCTGGGTCGGGACTTACAGCCGTTTCCACCTCGCTGCTCATAAATGTGACTGTACCTGAGTGAGTAGCCCCGATATTTTCATGAACCGGAGCTTCCGGAGCCTGCGGGAGAAAATAACTGGAGACAAATGTGTACTCGAGTCATTATCCGAGCTGCTTGTGGTAAATCCCTCATTACTGCCTTTGCCCCGGCGTCTTAATCAGGTTTTTCCACTACAGCAATGAGCGCCGACTGTAGCCGTGTTACTGTGAACGCAACGCACACACACACACATCCAGAGCTTTTGTTTCAGCAAATAAACAAGACATATTGTGTGTCAGTGTGTTTATTTGTGCCACCAGAGGATTACCAGTCTGACGAGTGTGTGTGGTTTTATTACAACACAATGTGCTGCCGAGTGCGTTTTATTTGGCACCAAATCAAACACACTGCGTCGTCTGACGTCTAATTTTAAACTGAAAATATATATTCTTATGCAACTCTAAGCTTTTTCGCCTGGAAATCTTGTAAAATGTCAAAATGTGTCAAACATCCGATTGTTGTAATATCGTAGAGGATCTTCACGATGATTTCTGCTGCGTTAAGTTTTCCTCACTTCATCAGCTGCTGCCGCACGAAGCGGACGAAGCTTTGAGTGATTTAGCAAAATAAGTCACGAACCACTGGACAAAAGTTAATGAAACTTTCATTAGACGAATCAGACGTACGTCTACAAAGAATTCTCTTTTGGAGTCAACCTGATTCAAGATGGCTGCCACGGTCACCGCCATTGAAAAAAAACATGGTGAGTCTTACAGATGTTGAGGTTGTTCAACAGATGTTTGGAGCGCCAACAGAAGAGCGTTGTTTAAAACACTAACAGCTATTTGGAGTCAACTGGCTGCCTGCTGTGTCATGAAGCACAGGAAGGATTTTTAACCAACCTTTCAGAGAATCATTAGATTTGCTTCTGCAGCTGATTAACTTCTCGAGCAAACAACAATAAACATTCCAGCCTCAGACGAGCGACGATAGAAAAGACTAAACGGCTTTAACTCAGACAAGTTTACAGATTCTGAACTTTATTCTCGTATTTTATCTGCAAAACATAACACATTACAAGATCTTAACTTAAGACTGGCATCGACTGCTAGAAACAACCCTGTTCATCTGTTAGCAAAATATCTCATGGACTAATGGATGGATTTGCATGAAACTTGTTACTGAATGCACATATTCAACTTAATGTTTACAGTCTGTCACAAAAAACGGTTTAAAAATGTTTAAATATCGACTAGATGAACAATTTTGATAGTTTAGCTCACGTTGGCCTTTAGCTATTGTTTACCAAATTTAGACAGCCTTTTGCTAATCTTAGCTTTTAGCTGTTGTGTTACAAATAGGCATTTGGAAATATTTAGCTAATTGTTAAAGCACTGACTGTTATAGGTTTATGCTATAGTTGTGCTATTTTTAGATTTAGCTCCAACTTAGTTAATTTTAGCGTTTAGCTTATAATTGGCTGTTTTTTTAGTTGTAGGTACCGTTTAGCTCACTTTGGCCTTTAGCTATTAATTACCCAAAATTAGCATCTAGCCACCCTTTTGCTAATCTTAGCTTTTAGCTATTAAACTATACTTTTGCTTGGCTAGTAATTAACCAATTGTAAGCTTAAGCTTAGCTTTTAGCTGTAAGTTTGTTAATTTTAACATTTATCTTATTATTGGGTGTTTTTTAGTTTTAGGAACCGTTTAGCTCACTTTGGCCTTTAGCTATTGTTTACTCAATATTAGCATTTAGCCAGTCTTGTGCTAATCTTAGTAAAGCACAATAGCTAAAAGCTAACGTTTGGCAAATTTTTAGCTAATTGTAAGTTTAAGCAATGATCATTATTAGATTTTAGCTATAGTTGTGCTAATTTTAGCTGCAACTTAGTTTTAGCATTTAGCTTATAATTGCTGCTTTTATAGTTTTAGGTACCGTTTTGGCTCATTTTTAGCCACGTTGACATTTTAGCAACATGTTGCTAATTTTAACTTTAAGACATTTGTAGAGAGTTTAGCGTGCAGCCACAGTTTTGCAACATGATTTAATTTAGCTAATGAAGACACTTTGGTTGTTTAAGCTGCTGGAATGAAAATGGTTTGAGAGGAAGTGACAGTGAGCCAGGATGATGGGGGGGCGGGGTCAAGCAAACAGATCAAAGCCATTAATCACGATGATACGCAAATTTCCTACGGCACTCCCCCTGCAGGGACCTGGAAAGTGAAGGGGGAGCTGGAGAGCAATGAGGTGGAGAAGGAGGGAGGTGAGTAATGTGGGGAGATGGATGGAGGCAGCAAATGGGGAGGTATCAGTGAGAATAAATAATAACTGTATGATGGGGGGGGGGGTGTAAACAGGGAGGGTAGGGAGGTCTGTGTGTGATTCAGCAGGACGGCGTGAGGAGGGGACAGCTACATTACTCATGAACTTGCCACTGCTAATTTATTTACGGAGAGGGGAATCACACTACATGCATGTGTGTGTGTGTGTGTGTGTGTGTGTGTGTGTAGAGGAGTATTTATGGCCCATAGTGCATTGGGAGCGTCCAGGTGAACGAGTGATGTGAAGTTGGCGAGCACGATGAGAGCAACGCATCAAACAAACCGACGTGATTAAACGTGATGCGCTCGTGTTCGTTAGCTGCTTCCTGTAAAACAGACTTTCTGTAAAGACGTGGTCAGGGTGGTGGTGGTGATGGTGGTGGTGGTGGGGGGGCTTCGTGTCAGACTCTTTCTGTAAAAACTGTTCAAATCATTTGATAAGAACAAACGATATCAGTAATTCTTCAGTCAGAAGGTTCTGAGGAGTTTAAAGTTAATTAAACTAGATATTTTTTAAAGAAAATGGGCTTAAATCTTTAAAGCTGATAGACAAGATGTGACATTTTTTTTTTTTTGTAATACCACTATCTACCCTCATGTTTCTCCCCCTTTTCCTATCTAAGATTATTACCTGATGAGGATAAGAAGGCCGCGCTCAGTGCAGCAGCAGCTTCGTGCACTCCGTCCATCTTCCGGACGACTGCATGCACACGTTCTCGTCGTCTCTCGGTGCAATGACAATAAAGCTTATTCTGATTCTGATTCTCAAACCTTCTAGAAAAAGAACCACCGTTTCACATGCGACATAAACAAGCGAACTGGTCAAACCCTGAACTTTAACCCTGGCTGGATGGTGGAACTTAAGACGTGATGGTTCTATGGTTCAGTCTCAACCACTGAACAAGACGACTCGATCTAAAGTTCCTGTTTTAGGCGACCTGTAGCAGGGCTGTGCAGACGAGCGCTACGCCCATGTCCCCCGTTGCTGAGGGGCTTGAACAGTGGATGTTTGTAGTTTTTGAGACGAGTGTTTGCTTGGTCTGGAACATCTGGTAATTATTGTCTCTTAACACGAATTTAGTTTATGATTTTAAATCTAGTTTTAAATCATTTCTTATTGGCAGGTTGAGTGAGTTGCACGGTCCGGTCATGGATCATCTCTCACAAAATTTTTTTATAATTTCAGATGCTTTAAAAAAATTATTACAGATTTTTGTTTTCTGGCTTAACATTTAATAAAAAATAAAAAAAAAACAACGCATCAATAGGCCGGACTGAGCTCACCCACAGGCCAGATGTGGCCCCTGGGCCACCACTTGAACAGCACTGACCTACAGAGACTTGTGGTGCTGCTGAAGTAACCACTAGAACACCATTCATCCCAGTTTCTACGAATAATTTAACATTTAAATAGTTGATATATTTCTTCGAAGTACAAATAGAGGGATTCTGAGTACCACCACTGGTATTTGTACCTCAGTTTAAGGACCACGGCCTTAAAGGGATAACTTTAGCTCTAACTTTTGCCTGAGAGTTCAAACTGACATGTAATTATCTACCGCAGGTAGGACACTGATTACTAATTCCCAGAACACGTTCTCCAAATCGGACCAGTTGTCGCTGGGCAGACGATGCAGAGCCTACAAATATAAAACCACTCGGCTCGAGCTTTAATTTATTCCTCTTTCATTATTTTACTCCATGAGGAAACATCTGGAACACAAACTAAACCGGTTCTCACATTTCAGAGAAGAAAAATGTCTATACAGGAACTATAATGTGCATTATTGTGTGTGTTTTAAAAATAAAGACATACATTTACTATTAATGTACGTTAACCAACAACATTTATGTTTAAATGTGATCTATAAATATATTTTATTTGATGTGATAACATTTATTAATACAGACTTTTAAAAAACAATCTGGACTAAAAATTAATTAAAAAAAAAAACACATTAATTACAAGTGATATTTAAGTATTAAATTCGGAAACAGGAAGACCTGGAGACAAACGTTCAGGGTTCCAGATTAAGTTTATTCAATATTTCACTTAGTTAAATATTATTATTATTCTAATTGATGAGAGAAACAGGTATCTGCTGTCATGTAAAGAAAATTATCTTGTATCCGTTGCTGAATATGTCGGGGGTAATAATTTGTGCAATTATTATTATTATTATTAGCCATAATTTTAATTTTCTACAAAAAGAAAAGGAACCCCAGCTCAACAGACAAACTGTACATAGTTGCTTGCAGCCCATTTAGTTTCCATGGAAACAACCCTTTCCGAGAACATCTCAAAACGATAGGACAATACCAGACTTGGAAACAGACGGAGGAGCAGCTGGTTTTGACAAAACCTTATTCAAACTGATGTTTTGTCATAACTCAATAAAACCATTTCCAACACCGTTTATAAAAAAAATGCTAACAAAGAAGCTGAGAACGGCTCAGACGCTGAGCGGCTCTGCCGGGATGTTCAAATCTGCACTTCACAATGAAGACCACGCTAACAATCTGCAGCTCGTACGCATGACCGCACGGTTGAAGCGCCGTGAAGGTTTTTATCTTTCTTCCAAGGATCCAAGCTTTCCTGTAAACTATTAAATTTATTTAAACGTCTCTATTCTTTCTGATGGTCTTTTAAAGTTTTTCTTTAGTTTGTTTTGCAGATTACCAGTCAAATACCAGATGTGTTTGTTTAGCCACTCGACTATGAGCTAATATTAATAAAGACAACAATGAGCGCCCCCTACTGGCCGGATGCTGCACATTTATTAAGTCCCGCCCCATGACGTAAACAAACGGGACGTTTCAGTGCCTAAATAAAAATACAACTCAAAATATTTGTACATGTTGATTTATGTTGATTCACCGCACTCATACCTTGCTGATTTACATTTTAATGTTTTTTAAAATATGTTTAGTTTAAATTAGTTTATTATGTTCAACTGTGTGCAGATGTGCAACAACGTGCTGCTGTATGATTTTTATCTTGTAAATATTTTTTTTCAATATTTAAAAAAAAACCCTTTTCATCTTTTTCCAGCTATCAGGTGAAAAGGAGGAACCCAGACTTAGACCAGTGAGTGGTCATTTCAGAGAAACTGAGACGTTTATTTGCTAAACACAACGTCCCAGTGGCTTTCAAACCCTAAAATACATTAAAAAAAAGAGGTTCATCCCAAAGATCCAGTCCCCCGGCACAAACAGAGTAATATTGTGTATATTGTTCAGTGTCAGGAGGGTGATCGGTCTTATATCGGGGAAACTCAACAGCCACTGGCCAAAAGGATGGACCAGCACAGAAGAGCAACAACATCAGGCCAGGACTCCGTGGTCTACACTCATCTCCAGGCCAGAGGTCACTCTTTCAGGGATGAAGATGTTCACATCCTGGACAGAGAGGAACGATGGTTTGAGAGAGGAGTAAAGGAGGCCATCTTTGTGAAAAGAAACCATCATTAAACAGGGGTGGAGGCCTCCGGGTTCAACTGTCCCCCTCTTACAATGCTGTGATTGCTAGTATCACTCAGCCCTCTGTGAATAGCAAGCAGCCATCAGATCACTAGAACATACAACGGGAACATAAAAAGACTAAATTCACCGGGAGCCTGTGAAGCTACAACTCGGCTGAGCGCGGCCATTTTGGCTAACAAAGTTAAGTTAGGTCCTCTGAACGAATTCTTCTCCAATTCGGGAAGAATACCTAACTTAATCTTGTTAGATTTATCTACATGGATTATTGAGAAATCTTCCAGATATAACATTTTCTGCACCATATATCGCTCCGGAGTATAGGTCACATTAGCCAAAAAATGCCTCTTGTAAAGAAAAAACATACGTTGCTTCGGAGTTTAAGCCGCATTTATGTGTCACCGCTGACCCCTTCCGCCCGGGAAATGTGGGTCGGTCCCCATCCTGGGCAGCGCAGTCGGGTCGCACCGAGAACAGTCCATCCTGGTTGGTGGGGCCCCGTCCTGCTACCGGAGTATGGAGGAAGGGCGCAGTGAGGCACATGGTCCGTGGCCCTGAGAAGTGCCGATGTGCGGGTGGGGGCGCTGTATAGCTCACTGCCGGAGCTGCGAGCCACCTTCGGCCCTGGACTCTTCCAGGCTGACCGACAGTCAGTTGCAGTGCACCGCCACAAAGGAAATGCGCCCGGCGGGAGCCAGCGGTCCTCTCTTCCGCCGGGTTGAATCCCCGGGCAGACTGAGCGGACCCCACCCAGCACGCAGCCATCATCTCCAAACCCCACCCGATCCGACGAATTAACAGTAATTACAGGTCCGAACCTGCCCCCCCCCACCCGAAATTTTAAATTCAGCTTTGACTGTTTATACCACGACTATTATTAACGGTTGGCGGACGTGCGTGGCTGAGGGGGCAGAAGATCAGAGCTGAGGAGCCTCCAAAGCGCATTAAATGCTTCCCCTGCTTCTGCCTGCATCCTGCTCGGACATGTCGGATATTTTGTGAACTCACCTGTTTGGGTCATCGGCCGCGAGTGTCCGCTGAGTGCAGCGGCTGAATGAACGCCCATTTGGGCTGATGGGTCACTGGCAGTAATCCATCTGAAGCTTAACTCAACTTTATAACTTCTTTCAACCGGCTGGTCAGCGTGCGGTGAAATGGCCGTGTTCGGCAGGTGTAGTATGGCAAGCCATGTTTGCATATATTGGATCGTCGGCCGCATAAATTCCGACACCGACCCGGCCCACACATTAAGCACATTATTATGGCCCAGTCCGAATCTGGGTCGGGCAGGGCCAGGCTCCAGGTTCGGGTTAGAAATGACAGCTCAAGGTGGAGTTAGCGGTAGAGGAACAACATATAGTTGTCAAAAGCCTAGAGGGCCCCCTCACAGCTGTAAATGTTTACTCTTTGGTTCATGTCAGTGTGAATGAACATTTAACCCGTCAGTCAAGAATTGCGTCATGAATAGAAAACAAAATACATATTTAAGTCGCTTCGGACTATACGTCGCAGGACTGGACAAGCTATGAAAAAAGTGCGACTTAAAAGTCTGGACAATACGGTACTCATCAAGATTATTTTACAAGTTATAAGAAAGTCTGGGTCACTGGGAGTTAAGAATAAAGAAATCATAACTGGTTTAAATGTTTTAGACACCGCTGATTGTTTACAGTTTGTTGCTGGATAAACAAAGGCAGAAGATTTGAAAGTAAAACAGGATTCGATCTGTTCATGAACTGGGACACAAACAGCCTGATGAAATGAGAGTGTGCGCCGCAGCGACTCACTTGTAGACGGCGTTATCGGGGTAGTTGGTGTAGCCCACAGCGTTGGCCCCTCTCAGCAGCATCTGGAACGGGACGTTCGGGATCAAAGCTCTCAGCTCCTGGAGTCTCTTCCACGGACATTCGGACAAGAACCGCATGGCCACGTCGAAAGTAGCACCTACGCAGACAGACACACACCGGGACAAGGAGAAACAGGTCTTCAGCTTTCATCTCCGTCTCATCCGTCATCCCGACTTTGATCTCCATCTCAAAATCAAAGTGATTTCCCAAACTTATCCCGAGAGCCTCCAACACAGACAAATAAGACAATAATGGATGCTGAAATAAAATATGATTACTGCAGCACATTTGTTGTTCAGTTCAACACTTTCATCATTTCTTTTCAAAGCTAAAAACTGCCTCAGTGGAGGAGGCAAAAAAAAAAAAAAAAAGATATTCATCTCTTATTTCCCTTTCTGGAGGAGGAGATTAGCAATTCTCATCCCTGGTTATCATATCAGCCAGAAATATTGAAGCCTCCAGCGGTATTCTGCTGATCTAACACTGTCATCATTAAATTTCATTTTCAGAGAATTCAAAATATCAAGCTACACTTAAAGCACTCGAAAAAAAAAAAGCTTTTTATACTTGATTTGGAATCCAGCCTACGTCAGCGTTTCCTAACCGACCGGCCTCAATCTTCACTGATGTTAAACACGTTAGTTTTACCGTTTCGCTGCACGTGAGATATCACAACAGAGGAGCGGAGGGGAGGAATGCACCCGAGACTGCAGAATCTATTCTCATAATTTAATAAAGCGAATGAAGACTGACAGCTGGGCCCACGAGCGGGACGTTCGGCGCAGACCCTGCTGCGGTCTGCATCTTTCTGCAAAGACAGGAAGCCTCCGACCGGCTGTTAACACGAGCCGAAATGAACCGGATGGAAGCAAGTGCAATACCCATGATGGAGAGGCAGGAAGCGTTCGGCGTGAAAAGTTGCCTGCTGGAGGTGCTGCTTCAGGAATACAAGGACTTCTCACATCCTTCAAGGAATGATAAAACAAAAAAAGCATCTCGTCAAAGTTTCAACACAATAAAATAAACGTGATTCGTTTATATGATCTGGAACGACTGAACACGTGTTTCGCTTTTTGCTTCAAGGGTTCTTTTCAAGTGGGGTTCTGTGAAAGAGTTATTAAAAATTAATATCCTACCTGTGCGACTAACCTCAATTTGGAATAATATGGTTCCTTTCTGAGCAGACTGACGTGTTAATGGACAGAGTGCGTCCATAACCAAAGTAAATTGATGCTGTCCTAAAATAACTTGTGGTGGACTCAAGAGATGAACAATCAGCTGTTTGTTGTGGTGGTTGTTAGAAGAGTAACTAAAGAAGTAGAAAAACCCTGGAGAAACTTTGACGGGGACCGTCAGGCTGCTGCAGATTTAAAATGTTGATATAAGGTTCACTCTCAGCTAACAGTATACCGAATTTCAGCTGAATATCACTAAATATGTCCGAGTTATCTTGTTTTTCCATTTTAATTAAGGTGGCCATCTTGGATTTTTTTTATTTGGATTCAGTATGTGATAGGGATCACCCTCAGCTACCACTACACCAAATTTCATCTGAATCGCTCTAAAAATGGCCGAGTTATGGTATTTTTTTTCCTGTTTTAGCTAAAGCGGTGTAGCCTTGTAAAACCTTTGACCTTTACTTTTGACCTTGTCCTTAGAGCTATGGAGATGAACGTGTACAAGGCACTTCATCTAGCAATGATGCATGCGTGTCTGAAGTTTTGCCAAATTATCTTGAGCGAATCAGAAGTTATAGGCGGGACAAGAGAAAGTTTACGGATGTACGAGTGGAGATGATACGTCTGCCTTTCAATGGACAAACAAAAACACTAAAACAGACCAAGGAGGAAAAGCTTTCAGGCGCCGTTCCGGGTTTTTAAATATTAAACGTAATTTTTTTCCACGGTACACGGCTCAACGTTTGGGAGTTGTGTCTCATGTAAGAACATTGCGCTCCCAACAAATATGCTCAAACCTCCAGATTCCCATGGATTTACAACAGAAACGAGACGGTCATCATAAATAATTAGCCATCAGATCAGTTTACCTCATTCGTGCACCTTTCCGTTTAAGTTCATACTTGTGAGTCCATCGTAATGCGTAAAAACAGCATAGATTAGGACGAACAAGCAGCGCATTCCCACATGACCGATCGTAGATTATCTGATTAACTTGATTAGCGCACATCGGGGAACTAAACAAATACATTGTGTGACCTAGTTCATGTTACTGTATCTTCCCCGGTGCGGTGAGAAATGCTATATTGGGAAGGGACTTAATCCTCAAAGGGCTTTCACAGGCTTAATCTCTTCAATGATTCATTCTGCCTCTAAGCATCTGAAACATGTGAAAGCAATATTCTCCCATCTAAGACCACTCAAGTGGTAAAAACAAAGCATTATGGCACCGGGACCATAACAGCGTTCAATATTCACAATCAGAATTCAGCGATTTGTTTGGGCCACGAGTGATTCAGGCAGAGATCAGAACAGTTCTGCAGCTCTGATCAGCATGTGATGAATGTGTACCGTGTAGGAACATCCTACCAAGAGGACCGCATTCGTTATTCCTCCTGTGGTCACCGTGTGATTTATGGAGGGGCCTATTTAAAGGTACCGCTACGAACCGTCACTGTGCGCCACAGATGGTGGTTTAATTTGTGTTAAACCAACTAAAATCAATAAGGCAATAACGCTACAGGCAGCCGGCGAGAACCCTGGCTTTTCAAACGCGGGGTTAATAAACAGGTTTAGAAGTAAAGATAAAGAAAAGATTGTGGAAGCTACAAATAAACTCTGGAAGTTCTTCTGTTTAGGAGTAGCTGCACTGAAAGCTAATGCAGTTTGTGTTTCTGTCGAAAACTCAAGTCTCAGATCTCTACAGCTGGTATGGAAGTCCTCTTAGGGTTTCTATGTTTTGAAGAAAAGACACGTTTTGAAGTGGAAGCGTGGCGTCTGAGAGATGTCTGCCTTTATAGTGCGAGACAAGAGCGGACTAAATTAAGAGCTTGTTACGTTGCCGATTCCTGTTTGGAATCGACACAAAGGATGCGGGTTTTTTTGTTTGTTTCAAGTGGGGTGGAGGGGTGCTGTGTGTTAACTGGCACTCGTGCTATACACAAGTACAAGCACAAACAAATGATTATGCCATTTGCAGGATGGTACTGTTTTTAGTGTTTCACAAACTTGAAACACTAGTGAATTAGGAGAAATCAGGGGTTTTCTAAAGGCTGTAATCACTTACTAGTTTTAATGTTACACTCAGCTACACAAATGTTGAAACACACTACAATAATTAACCAACATCATGGTTAGCTAGTGCCAAAAATTAAAGATGATAAATCTCAGAAGCCATAATTTAATTCAAGAGTGATGGCTCACAAGGGTTTTAAGCAGCTAACTTTCAGTAGCAGCTAGCTGCGCTGTGAGGCTAACGCTAGCTTTTTCTTAAACGGCAACCACAAGCAGAGTTTAGTTTCTGCAGTAATATTTTGTTCTGTCCTCTACTATATTATACTACAGTTAGCATAACTTGCGTACTCTTCTTTTATAGGGAATCTAGCTTTCAGTAGCAGCTAGCTGTGCTGTGATGCTAATGCTAGCTATTTCATAAACAACAATTAGCAGTTTGGTTTCTGCTGTAATATTGTCAGGGGGATTCTGGTCAAGGTTTATGGATTTTTTTTAACTACTATGGCTGAGAATGTTAACTGCCCATGAACCATGTGAGTTAGCAGAGAGTTATTTTCTCTCCCAGAGAGCTCAAGGAGGATCTGATTTGATCCTGCATGTGCAGCTTTGTGGCCGAGGTCACCAGTCTGATGCCTATGAGCCGGGAGCTGATAAGCCTATAAAAACAATTCTTGCACGCTACATGGCAGATTCTCGTGACTGGGCTCCATGCACGTAGAACTTCTGTACATCTATGTAACCTGTTGTGAAAGTCTACCCTGGCAAGTAAAACAGGTTAAAAATATTCTCAATTAATCGTTTCCCCTAGATAACTTGCCATGGGCGGGGCGCTCGTCTGTGATTTTTGTCGGGGGGGGCGGGGCGGGGAAGACGGACGGAGACACGTCTAAAGTTGCGCAGCGCTCTGTTTAAACCAACAGTTTTAAAGCAGGGTGTGCGAGAGGAGAGAGACAGACACATCTCAGCTGTGCGCTGTCTGAACCGACAGGTTTTTTTTTGGTGTGTGTGTGTGGGGGGGGGGGGGGGGGGGGGGGGGAGACAGACACATCTGAGTTGTGCGCTGTTTGTATCAACAGTTTTTGAGTGGTGGGGGTGCGTTCAGCGTGAGGATTCAGCATGAGGGAAGAGGCTGCCTTTAGCTTTTTAGCTAGTGCACCTGCATTGCGAGCCGCTAGTTTAGCGTTATGTCAGTGCAGACAGGTGGTTTGGAGTAGGGGGGTGAGGTTCGGTAGACGGGGCACACGGTTCCGTTGATGGGGTGGGGCGCCCCACTTGTATAATGGTAGGGGAGACACTACATGTCCTCGTGTGTGGATTCTTTTAGCAAGTAAAGTGAATAGAGGATATTTTTGTCCAAATATTTGGTTCTGTCCTCTACAGGTAGCATAACTAGCATACTTTTAGAGGAAAACCTTCAGTAGCAGCTAGCTGCACTGTGACGCTAATGCTATCTTTTTCATAAAGAGCAACAACAGGCAAGAGTTTACTTTCTGCTGTAATATTTTGTTATGTCTACTATATTACAGCATAACTAGCATAAATTCCATTAAGATGAAATCTAACTTTTGGTAGCAGCTAGCTGCGCCGTGTTGCTAACGCTAGCTATATCATGAAGAGCAACAACAAGCAGAATTTAGTTTCTGCTGTAATATTTTTTGTCTTCTACTATACTATATTACAGCTGGCTAGCATACTTTCCTTTAAGATGAAATCTAACTTTCGGTAGCAGCTAGCTGCGCCGTGTTGCTAATGCTAGCTATATCATGAAGAGCAACAACAAGCAGAGTTTAGTTTCTGCTGTAATATTTTGTTTTGTCTTCCACTATACTATATTACAGCTAGCTAACATACTTTCTTTTTAGAGGGAATTTAGCTTTTAGCTATTGGCTTATAAGAAAATGCACAACGTCCTTTGCGGCTGCTTCTGTGAAGCTACTGTTTAATTTGCAAGATCTTTTATCCACCTTTGTGAGCAGCCCACTCAAGTGACATTTTTCTGCTAATGATTACTGCTTTAAAATAACTCCAGTTATAAAAATATACGTGGTTTATGCAACAAAACTTTTAAATTGTCCTCAATTTTGCCGTAAAGCTAGAGCAAACTGTTGCTACCAATGTTTGCGTTTCCAAATAACATGTTTATTTTTTCATTCAACCTTTATTTAGCAGGTAAATCCCATTTAAATATAAGTGCTATGTGTTATCATTGTATGTTCCCATACGATGGCGAAATTAGTTATCTGCATTTAATCCAATTCGCAACTGGGATACATCCAGGTGGAGCAGTGGGCAGCTACAGAATGTGGGTGCAATTAGGGATTGGGTGTCTTGCGCAGAGATACCATGACATGTGGGAATGACTGGGGATCGAGCCTGGGACTTTAAGGTCCTGATCCGTCTGCCCCAAAATGCTTGTGTAATGTTGAACTGACATCAATGTAAAAGATTAGAAGAGCGTTTGCAGGAGCTGCTGTGAAATTTTTCAGATTGACGTCGTTTAAAGCACTTTGGCGTTGACCCTGTTGAGACTATAAGTCAGCATAAATCTTATTTATCTAAACTGTTGTTCAAAGACTTATCGCCAATAAGCAATAACCCCATCCAAAAATGTGAACCATCACTTCAGTGATCATGCCATGCATCAAAGTCAAAGTTTCCTTATATGTCATACACACCACTTGTGGTACTGTGGTGGAACAAAACTGTGTACACAGGGTCCCAGTTACATCCAACAAAAGTATACAATGTAAAGAAAAACAGTATTGTATGTGTGAAGGAAAGCAGCGCAGCCAATTATACATTTTACTGAGACAGGGTCGGAAAACTAGTTGAAAGATTTACAACTCTGTTCTAAATTATTCAACTGGAAAAAAAGATTCCTGCAAATACAATGAAGGAAACGGTAACGCTACAGAAAAACATACAAAAATACTGTCAGTATATAATGTATCATCGGTTTGAGGGCTTAAATAATGAAGTGGTGTTTTATAGTCTTGTACTTAATCCTTTAGAGGAAGACTTGTCTCAAGAGGATCTACTATAATCTTTGATTTTTCACAAAATCAAACTTTTTCCAAGTGAAAAAGACGAACGGTTCTGCTGCATCACGACTTTCATCGTCAGCCCTTTGCAGAGTCATCACGTCAAGAGTTGTTTACAATTCCTTAACTCATGTCTCACATCTAAATGGAGACACGAGCTCCTGTCATCGCATGAATGCAAACGAGATGAGAGTACATTCCCAACTTTTTCATACGAAGACAAAAGACTTGTTTGAACGTCAAGAGTTTCGACTGACAAAAAGGTTTCGAAACCCGACACCCACTGTGGTTCAAACGCGAAGTTGTGAAAGAATTGGAAGAGAGGCACAAAGAAAGACGCGTTCACTGTTCTTGGTCTTTTATCGTCGCTGGATTCAGCAACTCAAGATTCATTTGTGTTTACTGCGAGCTTGTACTGCTGCCGCTGGCCACATTAAAACTGTATTGTCTGCTAATTATGAGAAATTATGAGGCGGTGCTTCCATGGAGTTACCTTTTCTTCTCGTTTATAAAAGAACATTCTATAAAGGCTCGATCTGACGGATATTTTGGGGAAATTGGAGGACTTGTCAAAAACGTCTGCCATTACAACCAATTCCCATCACAGAGAATACCTTCTGGCATGACAGCAAGAACAAGGCAGGCGCTAACGTTTAGTTAAGTTATAAATGTCTTTATGACTGCAGTTTTCTCTGAATATCAAGTTTTCTGCTCCAACTATTGCACATCAGATGTAGATTTGTCCTGATGCCTCATCACAGCAGCTCACTTTCTGATTTCCAGATCTGACACCTATATTATCACTGCACGTCCAGTATTGTGAACTCTGACCAGTCCAGAGCACAAGAACTGAATTATTAATGGAGTGGAGCAACTTTTACACATTTCTACCACCACTTGTTAGTAAAAAAACAGCCCTACAGCCCTCGTGGTGCTAAAAAAAAAAGAGGTAAGAAGGCCGTAGTACTAGGGTGAAGCTCATAAGTGCTCATATAATGTGGCTGTTGGGTAAATACTTATTTAATGTCACTGTTGATCAATAACTGCCAGGGAAACTTTTCTAAATGTTGATAAAGTTGATCAGCTTAGAAGACAGCTGGTGCAATATATACAAGTGTGTAGAAGTTACACTGTGTAGAACAGAGGTAGTTTGTTTTTGTTTGTCTGAGGCAGTGCAGAGTGACAGATCCTGGTGAGTGGAGGGAGACCAGCAGGTTCATAAGCACAGCCAGGGGGTGGCCAATGGTGGCCATGGCCACAATAGAATAATCTTTGGCTACCCCCATCATTTGAGGACACTACTTCTAAAACCTTCTGCCATCAGGCTGCTAAAACTTGACGACAGCTATGAATTGATCCTAAATCTTTACCAACAAATGGTTGAAGAGATGCTAATCTCCATTGGTTTGCTACTGTGCATATATAATTATATATATAAATACTAAAAAATATAAATATATTTTTTAAATTGTTGTTTATTTTTTAGATATGAGCATATGCATGTGTGGGTTTTCTCCGGGTACTCCGGTTTCCTCCCACAGACCAAAAACATGCATGTTAGGCTGATTGGTAACTCTACATTGTCTCTAGGTGTGAGTGAGAGAGTGAATGGTTGTTTGTCTCGTTTGTCTCCATGTGTCCCTGTTATGGACTGAAGACCTGTCCAGGGTGTACCCCGCCACTCGCACTGTGATTGCTGGACATGGGCACCGGCGACCCTTGTGACCCAAAATGGAAGAAGCGGGTAAAAGATAATGGATGGATGGATCGTATGTTTGAGTGTGTGGGTGTGAATCTGAAAGCTACCAAACTGAATTGCCTTTTGAGGATAAATAAAAATGTCTGAATCTGAACCAAAAAGCATTGTTTCCTCAAATGATCAGGGTGGCTGGTTTACATATATACATCATAGTGGTCATCTTGGAGTTTGACATAACCCAAGTTTTAATAGGGACCTTTCTTAGATGCAGTCACACACTACAGTGCATACATACTGTAATAAATGCTTTAATAACATCCAGGCTTGATAACTGCAATGTGCTTCTTTTTGGAGTCAGTCAAAACTCTATTGCACATTTACAACTGGTTCCAAAGTGCTGTACCCCAATTTTTACTGGTTAAGGCAAAAGAGAGCACATTAGACCAGTTCTGGCCTCCCTTCACTGGCTCCCAGTTCATTTTCAAATTCATTTAAAAACCCTTCTGTATGTTATTTTAAATCTCTGAACAGTTAAGTCCCCTCCTATCTCACTGATCTGCTGCAGCCATATGTCCCGCAGAGCTCTCCGAGGTCAGCAGACCAGATGCTTTTATTGGTTCCAGGCACTTGTTTTAAGCTCAGAGGTGACAAAGCTTTCACTGTTGCAGGTCCAAAACTGTGAAACAAGTTACCACTGCATGCCAGACAGGCTCCCTCGCTCCCTTGTTTAAAAACTCAATTTTATTCTCTGGCTTTTGATACTGTTTGAGTTGATTTTAACTTGTCTGTACTCTATGATAGTTATTTAGTTCTTATCTTTACCTTTGTGGATCTATGTATTTTATCCTGTGTCCTTAGCTCGTTTTGTTTCTGCTGTACAACACTTTGGTTGGCCTTGTTGCTGTTTTAAGTGCTTTATAAATAAAATGGTAGTATATGGTAGCAGAGTGCCTTCTCCGGGTCGGGGAGGAGGTCCTGCCCCAAGTGGAGGAGTTTAATTATCTCGGGGTCGTGTTCACGAAGGAGGGAAAAATGGAGTGAGAGATCGATAGGCGGACAGGTGCGGCAGCGTCTGCAGTGAAGCGGGCGCTGTACCAGTCTGTCGTGGTGAAGAGAGCTGAATCAAAAAAAGAATGCTCTCGATTTAAATAATTTCCCTTTGGGATTAATAAAGTATTATTGAATTGAATTGAATTGAATTTACTGGTCAATCTACGGTCCTACCCTCATCTATGGTCATGAGCTTTGGGTTGTGACCAAAAGAACAAGATTACAGATACAAGCGGCTGAAATGAGTTTTCTCCTCAGGGTGTCTGGGCTCTCTTTTAGAGATAGGGTGAGAAGCTCGGTCATCTGGGAGAGACTCGGAGTAGAGCTGCTGCTTCATTACGTCAAGAGGAGCCAGTTCAAATTCAAATAAAAAAATATACTTTATTAATCCCAAAGGGAAATCAAATTGTTGTTGTAACTCGTTATCCTCGTTTCATTAAGAGATGTTATAGATTCTGATGGCTGTAGGCAGGAAGGATCTCTTGCAAAGGTCCGTCCCATAGTGGGTCAGAAGAAAATGGTCGCAGATGACATCCGATCCATCCACCCTGACTCAGCTAGTCTCCGTTTCCCCCAGCTGCAGGATTGCCTAAATGCCAGACAGAATTCCTCCGAGAGCGATGGTCACTCCTCCCAGCAGACTGCCAAGCTCCTCATCGTCGCGGACAGCCGACTGTAGGTGCCGGCAGACAATCCCGGTCCTTCTGCTGTCACGAGCCACGTTTCCTACCAGTTCCAGGATTTCAGCAGTCAGGCACTCAAGCACAGCCGGCAGGGAGATGAGAATGAATCCATGGCACCTCCTTTTCAACTCATTTGAAATTTGGGGTTGTAGTTGAGATATTTGAGCTTTGCGATGTTAATCAGCAGCACCTGGTTGTAAAAGCCACCTTGTTGTGATGGTTACGCATCATAACAGATGTCCCAAAGTAAAACAGTTTCAGTAAAAATCCTTCCAGCTAGACAGCATCTGACACCAGAGGAAACAATCATTCAAAAAATGTGATTTACATCCAGCAAAAGAGGAATCAAAGTTTCCAAAAATCTCATAATGAATGTTACAGAGCTACTCTAACATGCAGCCACCCCGAGCGGCGCAATTCTAGAATAGTTGAGGTGGCTCGGGCATCTGGTTAGGATGCCTCCTGGATGTCTCCCTCGTGAGGTGTTCTGGACATGTCCCACAGAGGAGACCCAGAGGAAGACCCAGGACACGCTGGATGGACTATGTTTGTCGGCTGGCCTGGGAACGCCTTGGGATTCCCCTGGAGGAGCTGGCCCAAGTGGCTGGGGAGAGGGAAGTCTGGGCCTCCCTACTTAGGCTGCTATCCCTGCGACCTGACCCCAGATAAGCGGAAGAAAATGGATGGATGTTATGGAAAAATGGAAGTCAGTCCCTCACTTATTTTTCCACGTTGTCCAACTCACAAGATGGAGAGTATTTCCAATTCCCCTCTTTGCAACAGGGGACAATAAAGCCAACATAAGCATTTTGCAAAACACTGTTTTTATCAGCACAGTGCCAATGCTGTTTAGAGATTTAACGCTGGTCTTAAAAGGCTAAACTGTCACCCAGTTATGGAGTCCGAGTATAAAACCAGAAACGATGTGTTACAGTGACAGGGTGTACAAAAGTAAAGCATCGGGTTGTGTTTGCACAACGTTACAAATAATGGTCGGAAGCATTTTATTATCGTCTTTGCAGAGACCTTGAAAGTCTTTTCCTCAAAGAAAATGAAATCTTAAAAAGGCATTTATTCTCCTTAATCAAAGGTTTTCTCCCTTTCAGAACTAGTTCACAAAACTTAATGAGATGTACGGCAAGCGGCTCCTTTATATACCGCTTCCTGCAAAGTTAAAGTTCCCAAGTTTTTTTTAATAGTTTCTCAAAGGTCTGCTTCAACTGTAAGCACATATAGATAAGAGTTAATTTATATTACAGTTTATGGTTAAGTCTTGCAATAATATCAAAATTTTCAGGGAGATGGAGGGTGGGGATCTTTTAAGCCAATTTTAATTGAAAATCTTTTCAGCAGCGTACTTTAGGAATAACCTTTTTTATCAGTTTAGAGATGAAGACTGTTGCTTTGTACAGAGTGAGTGAGGCGCTCCCCCACAAAAATGAATTATATTTTCCAAATTTAACCGGCGCACAATGATCAGCAGCCAGGACGGATTTACTTCCAGAACTTTATTCGCCGTCATGTCGTTCAGCTGACGAGTCGAGCACTCAAGAAAAAAACAAACTTAAAGCCTTATTTACTTCTTGTGTTTGTTCTCGTATATTCTAGGATTGCGTCGCTCAAGGTGGCTGCATGTTGGAGCAGCTCCGTTACTTTCATTCTGAGATTTTGCTTTTGGAAACTAATTTTTTTCTGGATGTAAATCACATTTTTTTTGGATGATTGTTTCCTCTGGTATCAGAAGCTGTGCAGCTGGAAGGATTTTTACTGAAACTTTTTTAGTTTTGGACATTTGTTATGATGTGTAACCATGGCAACAAGGCAGTTTTCTACAACCAACAGCAGCTGATTAACATCTCAAAAGCTCATAATATCTCAGCTACAGCCCCAAATCTCAAATGAGTTGAAAAGGATGTTCTGTGGACGCATTCTCATCTACCTGCCAGCTGTGCTCGAGTGCCTGACCACTGAGATCCTGGAACTAGCAGGAAACACGGCTCGTGACAGCAGAAGGACAGGATCGTCCCTCGGCACCTACTGTTGGCTGTCCGCAGCGACGAGGAGCTCGGCAGACTGCTGGGAGGAGTGGCCATCGCTCTGGGAGGAGTTCTGCCCAGCATTCGGATGGTCCTACAGCCCGGGGGAACCGAGAGGCCAGCCGAGTCTGGGTGGACGGCATCTGCAGCCAGTTTCTTAGGATCCACTGTGGGATGGACCTTTACAAGAGATCCTTCCTGTCTACAGTCATCAGCATCTATAACATCTCTTAATGAAATGAGGATAACGAGTTACAACAACAAATTATTTCCCTTTGGGATTAATAGTGATTTTGAATTGAATTGTATTTTCTTTAAAGGACTTTGAGTTATAAAAGAATAAGTGAGTGTTTTTGTAAAACTTAACCTTGAACGCTTCAGCTTTTAAAAAGTCTACAATCTGCTCCACAAAGGTGTTCGTCCCAAACAGGAGGAAAATACGTCTCTTTGAACCCACTCAAAACAACTGCGTTTTACTGTATGAAGAGCTGAACGGTGGCTTTCGACACACACCGCTCCAACGTGAGGCACATTTTCCTTCTGTCCAATTTCAGAGTAATTGCATCTTCAACTCAGAGGCGATTGGATTGCTCACGCCCCGAGAAGTTTCAATGACGAGTGATTTGCTCTGTTCAATGAATAAAAGGTACAATCATCTTCTTTGGAGGAAACTCGCTAAACAAGGCGTGTTGGAGTTGGAAGGACGAAGCTTCCAGTGGAAGTTTTCACAGCTCGTGATGATCAATAAAACCTGGACCAGATCTGCAGCACGAGGGAGAACTAGAGCTATCAATGTATATATATATATATATGCGGGAAAATGGATTAAACTAATGCTAAAGCAGTCAGAAGAAAACCTCTGATGGTATTCACAGGAGTTAAAATGTGTTTCAATAAATGTCTTTTTACTTTAATTATTTTTACTTCAATTATGTTTTACAGAATTTACAGACGTAGATTTATGTTAAACAAGTGACATGTGGTCTCATCGCTGAGGGATGTGAATAGTGAATGCTTGTAGTTTTGGATCTAGTTTTTTTAAATATTGTTGCTTGTTCGATGCAACGTTGTGATGGATCCTGGCAAGTGGTGGGACCAATTTGAGACACCACCAGGCACAATGGTGGAGCCAGGGGGCGGCCTTCAACACCACAGAGTAACCTTCAGATACAGCAATTATTTGAGAAAACTATAATTGGAAGAAACATAAACACTAGAAAGAATAGTTTCTTCAAATGACTGGGGTGGCCAATCTTTAATATACTCAACACAAACACATATCCATCCATCCATCCATCCATCCATCCATCCATCCATCCATCCATT
>NC_056498.1:34611875-34674569 GCF_014905685.2 Nematolebias whitei
TAGATGATAGATAGATGATAGAGACATATAGAGATAGATAGATGATAAATAATGTATAGAAATATGATAGATGGTAGAGATAGATTATAAATAAATGATAGATAAAAGTAGATGATAGACAGATGATAGATATAGATAGATGATAGATTATATATAGAAAGATGATAGAGATAGATAGATGATATATAATATATAGAAATATGATAGCTAGATTATAGATATACATAGATAGAGGTAGATGATAGATAGATGATAGATGATAAATTAATAAATGATAGAATGATAGATAGAGGTAGATGATAAATGATAAGAGATAGAGATTATAGATATACATAGAGATAGATGATAGATAGATGATAGATTATAAATAGATATATGATAGATTATAAATAGATAGATGATAGATAGATGATAGAGAAACAGCCTGCATTTAGACTTTTTGAGATATCTGGTTGATCCACTCTGAGAAAGTGCTATTTATAAGACTGAGCTGAATACAGCACCTCACACTGAGGAAGTCTTTCGGATGAGAGACGAAACGTTTCTACATTTTTTTGTTGTTTTGCTTTGTTTTGTTTTTTTGAAAGTCCAGAGGACCAGATTTAACTTCTTTAGATTTTTCTACCTGGATTATTGAGCATGCATCAGGACTTTTTGTGATAGTGACCTTTTTTGGCCCAGATGCAGCCAAACATCAAAATGGAAGTCGGCACGTTGCTTATTTTTCCCAGTTAGAGCTCACAACCTTCGCAGATGAAGGGAGGGTGTTTCCAGTCCCCCCCCCCCCCTCCCTCTGCGACGGAGAGCAACAAACACGAGCTTACCTCCCCAGTTCTCCAGGCTGAACAGGTTTTTGAAGTTGTGGCTGACGAACGGAGAGATCATCTTCAGGTCGTGGGTTCGAACCCTCGTGGCCAGGAGGGACTGGTGGGCGTCCCTGAAGGTGGTGTCCATCAGCAGCAGACCCTGGTGAGCTCGCACAGCTTTGGCGAACCCCTCAGGGCCGTCCCGCAGCAACACGTCACGAAAACCCACAGGTGGGTCACCTGAAGGAGACGGAAAACCGTCGTTAACGAGGAAAACTCTGAACGGGACAGAGAAGATCAGTGAAGTTACTGACGGAAAGATCGTCACTTAAACTAAAAGTTCAGACTCCAAGTTGGATTTTGTGCAAAGGTTCTCTCCGCTCAGAGAAAAACTAGACAATAATGGACACGTTTCATGTTCTTTCCAAAAACTTTAAGTTGCACTTCTTGTATTTAAGGCTTCGAGCCATAAACTAACGTAAACTGAAGCTTCAAACTTTAACCAAGGTTGACACTAATTTTCAATCTTTGTCTTTCCACTCTGCCATGCAGTTACAAACAAACATCACCCGAGGCAAATCAGAATTTGAATCTATTCCTGTCGTGGTGCGCACAATCATCAGTCAATAAGTCTAGTTAATGAGGTTACTGTCTGCCCTCACTGTAGTCCCACACATCTGAAAACAAATAGTTCCCAAGGTCAGTATATTTATAAAAACACCACAGAACTGTCGCACAAAACACGCAGATATATAAAATAAAGTCATTTCAACCTAAACTACACGATCTTTAAGTCCTGCTGCTGAAGCAAACAGACATATATTGATAAGTGATTAATCATCAGATTGCTTCTGTCACACACCGTTTCAAATGAGACCATGTTCTGCTAAACTGCATTTAGACACAATGTACGGGGGGGACCGCAGTGCCTCCATATACGACGTCTACATGTGACAGCCTCCTGGAAAACAGTCATCAGTGGAGTGGACTCGTCTTTTTGCTGTACGGTGCCAAGAACAGCAAAACGGGGAGTAAACTGATACAAGTCCCACATGCTTGCTTTTCTTCACAGCTGACCCACTTCCACATAAACAAACCGACTCACCTACATGAAAAACCTCCCGCTACCCAGCGATCGTTCATGTTGTTTTATGACCTCTGACCTAAACATCCCCCCCAGGTCTGACGAACGGAGTCGAATACGGAGCTCAGACGACCCTTTGTTGTAGAGCGGGAGTATATTTAGCATCTCTGCTTCAGCTGATTTTTACATCCGATATAAACTTCACACAAAAGAATCAGCAGGTGAGCGAAGGACACGTGACTGTCTTAACGATGACACTGTTCATCGATGGGTCAGGTTACGATCAGTAAGCATCGCCAGTGACTGCAGATGGGAGATCATGTAATTAGTTGTGTATGTTCGTTAGTAAAACACGAAGAGATTTAAATAAAACTCAAAGTAATCGTTGAATGTACACGTATAACTGATTATCTTTTGGAAAAATGTAAAAATGGCCACCACAGCTAGTCAAACCTAAATTCAAAGCTGGATATACAGTAAGTCAGGTTTTTTTTCTTCATATTTTGAGTTAAAATAAAATTTAGACATGAGGGAACTGGATATATATATATATACTAAAATAAATATAGCGTTCCTACTAGAGATGCACCGATCCACTTTTTTCTTTTTCTTTTTTACTTCCGATCCGATCCCGATACCTAAAACTAAATATCAGCTGATACCGATCCAGTTCCGATATCATGATCATCGTTGATTTTATATGAGGCTGTAATAATATCTCAAGTACAATTTGTACAAATATATGCATGCATGTCCAAAAAGGCAACTTGAGGTAAGTTGTATTAATGTTGGATAAGTTTTAAAGTTAGAATTCAATTCTGCTAACACAAAACATGTTTATTTTTATTCCTAGCTTTAAAGTGGATATTAAAGTGATTAAGTGATTGTTTAAAGTTATTTTATATTTTTTTTAAATAAGGGGCTGATATAAGATTTTTTTTCTTCTTTCTGCACTCTTTTTCATTCAACATTTTCTTTTTTAATTTTGTTTCTTTTAAATGAATGAATAAATGAATTAAATTAAATGTTAGTATTTTACAGCACTTTATAATGTAGCTGTTTATGTTTTTAATATATATAATTTTCAAATCGTGGTTTTTTTATGATTGTTTACTGTTGTACTGATAAATATCTGCTGGAGGGTAAACTATATCTTGGATGCAAATATCAAACTGTGAAATCCTTTGTTTTCTACAACTGATAGTGGTTGGATATTAATTATGAAGTTTAGCAACTTCTCTGTAAACATTTAAGCTCCGTGGTTTCAGCGATGTCTTCTTCTTGTTCAATCCGAAGCAGGCAGCCTGATTTGGGGCAGCCGCGCTCAGTCTGTCCCTCCTCAGAGACGGGCAGACTGAGCGGGGCAGATTGGACACGGCTGGCCGAGGTCGAGTCGCCTCTTTCGGATTCAGCGAGAGTAGCGCCCCGCTGAAGCCACGGAGCTCGAATGTCCATCGTAAAACTAACTTTACCGCGGTTTAATGTGGCGCTATGGCTCTGCAGACATTGCACGTTGCTGTCTTGTTTTGTGCTGTTTCTAGTGTAAAATACTTCCACACAGCGGACATGCTTAGATGAAAACTTTGTTAGCTGTTAGCCACAGTGCTGCTAACTCAGTCCTCACGTTGGAGCTGGCTGCAAACTATGAACTGGATTTCCTGAATGTGAGGCGGGTCTTATTACTCTGGGTTCATGAGACACGCCGCCGTTCAGGAAATCCATTCCGTAGTTTGAAGCCAACATGCATCATGGATCGGAAATATCGGCACGTGGATCGGACAAATCCGATACGTAAATTATGCTGGTATCGGAGGCCGATACCGATACTGGATCGGATCGGCCCCATCCTTAGTTCCTACTTCATGGTTGTTCACCTATCGCAGAGGTGTCTAGAACGTAACCCCCACAATGATCGAGGGACTCCTGTACAACAATTTAAAGCAATGGCCCGTACAACCTAAGACCTTGTATAACATTTGATCTCGATTTGTGGCCTTGACCTTCGAGCTGGGGGGAAGAAAAGTGTAGCAACATTTCAACTTGTGATGATCTTCAGTGGATCACAAGTTATGGACTGGACAAAGAATGTTTACGGACAAAGGGACTGACAAAGACTATAACACAATATGTCCACGGTCCCAAAAACCCTCCTCTGTTCGGATGAATTATCACATGTTACTCTGCTGTGCTGTTCTGTTTAGTATGCTTGGGGCTAGCCAGTGTGGATTAATTATAAAACAGAAACAAATTTACCTAATTAATCAGCCACAAGAGCAACTGAACTCTCTACATTTGTCTTGAAGAGTAGCCTTTGTTGTATGTTACAGCTGAAAATAATCTTTGCTTTAACGCTTTGCTAAGCCTGCAGAACCAAAAATAAAAGAAACGTCTCACACAAACACCAACATACTAAAGATTAAAAAAAAAGCTGCATGTATTCCACAAACTCATGTTGATGCAAACTGGTACAGTCGTTTTAACTGAAGAGAAAAATACACGGAAAGAATCATTATTCCTTTAAGTCTACCTTCCATTTCTCACATGCACACGGTTTCTAACTGTGTTTTTACCACTATCACCGACTCCAACAATCTCTCCAATAACAAAGAAAAAGGGGTCAGATGCACTGGGACTGCGGCGTCTGTGCTGAAAGGGACCTCTGCATGTAAGAATTTCAAAGAAAGCATTAGCGTTTGAGTGGATTTGTATGTTTTATAGTAAGAAACAAATAGTAAAAAAGCTACAAATCCCACATGGCTGCTGTGCTTGACAAGTGACCCACTTGCACATAAACATAGCCTCTCATTTGCATCGAAAGCCTCCCCAACTCCCACCGCCAGCTTCTCTGCACACGCTCTCCTCCTCCGTCTCTCAGGCTGATGTCACTTCATTCCTCCTCTGTTGACATTCTTCACCTGTCTGCTCTCTACACTCTCTCCTCCAGCTTCAAAATTTCCACAGAGACTAAACCACAGCACTCTCAGGTCCTTATATGCAAATTTCAGAAAAAAAAAACCAGTTGCCTAGTTTGCAAAACACAAGTGGACATTTGCTTACCTAAGAAACCTGATGAATAAGTTGTATTTTTTTGTTTAAGAATATAAGAACAAACTAATGACTGTTAATCAGTGTTTCATTATGAACAGTCTATCAGGTAAGCCTGGCATATTAAAATAGGTTCAGACCATGGTTATAGCCACAATCTAGTTCCCAAACAAACCAGAGAATGGGTTTGCAAATGATTCAAGTTTCCAACAAGCTGGCACGCCTCGAACAAGACCCAGAGGACCATATGTGGTGGCATCACCAGTGGAGCAATACCGTTTTCTGGCATTTGGTAGAGTGTTTAACAGTTATTAAAACCCATTACTTAAAGCCACACGAGATAGAGGACAGTGTAGCGGCATTAGACACCCTTACAAGACCTTCAGGGAGTTTGATAGGGGTTGTATCGTGTGATTGCTTGGCATCTGTGAGGCATACAGATGTCAAGGTGGCCCAGTGTTGTCACCAACAAGGAGCTCTCCACAAGTCAAAGATGTTGGTCACCAATACAGACCACACCAGCCAAAGATGGTTGTATTGTGTGCCAAGCATAAAAAAACAAAACATGATGTGTTTCCTGCCATCCAAACAATTACTACTGGGCGCTTTACAACACCTTGTGTCAATGAATGGCTTTCGTCAAACTTTGGGTTCATCACTCCATGTTTAAGCTCTTTGAGCTGTAACTGGAATATGTGGGCTGATGAGGTGTCGTATCATGTTCAGTGACAATTCTCTGTTCTGTATCAACACAGGTGATCATTTCGTGGTGGCGTTAAAAGGAGAGGAGCCATCTAGACAATGTTAGACACACACTAGGCAAATCTCCTGGCATCATGGGATGGTGAAGCATACAGTGGGACTTTAGATCACCTTTGATAGTGATTCAGAGGAACCTGAAAGCACAGTGCTGTCAGTGATGTCCTGTTGTACCCCTCCTGAGACAGCACCCTGATCCAGTCTTGTAACAAAACAAGGGCTGTCCACACACAGATTGTGTTTCTACGGACTGGCTGCTTCATGTTGAGGTCTTCCCATTTCCAGCTAGGTCCTCTCATCGTTCCTTAATCAAACATGAACAGCTTCAACGTCAACACCAAACCTTCTTGATCTCAAGGATAATTTACAACAGTGGTGGGCCGACTTCGGGGCCGAGATGGTGTAGAGGTAGGGCAGCCAACTCGGGACCTGAAGGTCCTATGTTCGATCCCCAGTCATTGCACACCTCGTGGTGTCTCTGAGCAGAACACCTCATCCCCAGTTGCACCCCAGACGCTTTCAATAGCTGCCCACTGCTTCATCTGGTGGTGGATGGGTTAAACGCAGAGTCAATTTCGCCATTGTATTGGAACATACCGATGACAATACATATACATTATTATATACTTGCTGCAGGTCAAGAAAAAACAGCCGTAGGACTTGGCTCTGCAACAAAAACAACTTAAATCCAAGTCTGACAGGGTTCCACACTCTACTGTTATGGGTCAGCAGTGTGCAGCTGTTTTCCATTAAATATCTTAATCATTGCAGTCATAACCATTCAGCATGTGTAGTTTCAATCCATTTCCACCACTTTGTTCAAGTGTCTAACTTTTTTTTTGCTCTTGGGTCAGTGAGTATAATTTACTTTAAACAGCAGTATACCAATGTTCAAGGCAGTAATGTTCAAACACAGTTCATTATTCTTCACAAACTGGAGTGACAGAGAAGGCAATGAGTATCTTCAGTCGTCAGAAAGCAAACTTTGAAACAGACTTTAAAGTTTTTCAGCTACGACACCTGGACCTGAACAATAAAAATGACAAAGCCAAAGACATTCTTTGTTTGAAGTTGGGAAGTAAAATAACCCAAAACTCGAGGCATAAAAAGAAGCTCCGAGTTCTTAATACGATGTGCCTTTAAGCACAGAACTACGCTACTTTTAAAATGTACTCCTCTATAACTCATCCTAAAACTGGAAACATAGCGCATAATTGGAAGGTGCAGGACGGTGTGCCATTTTTATTAGTCATTTTTCCAGAAGCTGGCTCAGGCATCTGGTGATTAACCTCTAGATGTCCTCTATTAAATAAATCCAGACAATAATTGGAACAAGGTGTACCTCTACACCATCTATGAACCACCAGTAATCAGCCGTCAGACAGAACAGTTCAGACTACAAATCCTAATTAGAAAATATTGGCCTTTGAGTACCAAACAGGATTTGTTAGGACAGGTGTACCTTGTTATATTTTTATCAGAATGTATTAAGAACACCTCCAAGGTGGTTTCCTCGTCGTGCATCTCATGGTATTTTGACTTTCAATAACGTTTTTCCAGTGTTTGCTTAACTTCAATCTACGGAGGTTACACGTTCATCCCTTCTCGGTCAAAACCTTCGTTTTTATCAGTCGTATCCGGTTGACCATTTTCTCTGCAGGTATTAGAGCCTGGCCTTTGTTCACCCTATCCTAACCCATTTCTCCTTTCATGGCTTCATTGCTGCCTCCACGCCTCTCTAGACAGAGTGATAATACAGGTCTAATCCCTCTCTTCTCCCAATCCCACCGTCAAATGAAAGAAAGGATATAAGCACATTACAAATCTCATTACTAGGCTTTAGGTATGCCTCTGTGCATCTCTGTGCTGCGTACAAGTACCTCATCAGCTGCTTACAGTAGGTGAACAAAGTGTTGACGGAGAGGCGGTTCAGTAAAGCGTATGTTGATGCCAATTCGTGGGTTTCATGCATTTTTGTGTGCTTACTATCCTGTAACAAGTGGGATGGGTATTAATGGCTTAAAACTAAAATCGCACAGTCGCAGTGTTGAAAAAAATGTGTGCACGGATAGAAAAACATTTGGAGATTTCCTTCCACTGAGCGTGTTTTTAGATGTCTGATTCAATAAGTCATGCTTGGTTATGATTCATATTATTCACGTTACTTCGCTGTAAATTTGTGTTTACGGGGCATGCTGGGTAATGGGCTCAGGCAGAGAAAAGGTGCTGATGAACATGTCAGATTAATGCAGCTCATTGTTTAATTGCCTTCAAAAGGGGGCAGGTGCCTCAAATCACTGCAGTTCACAAAATAAGAAAACCAAGAAACTGCAGGGAGGGAGAAAATGCACGCAGCAGAAAAATGACAGGTTGTACATCATCCCAAACAGATACGTTACTGTCACTGTGGAAAAAACTGCATCATTTTATCCATTAACTCCATAAATACACCCAATAAATACTAAATGTAAACATTTTTGTAATGTTTCTGTCTGGCAATTTAAATAATACATACTGGGGATGAAACCGTTTCCTGTGTTGAAGGTTAATGGGGTTAGTATTACTATTTTAAATGTAAAATGACTGGAAAAGGTTTCCATTACCCAACACTGTCCTAGAGACAGATAGACGACATCCTTAAAAAAAGCACAGAGTTTAAAGAGTATTTTAGATTTTACTGAACTAAACTGCTTTTTTCTGAGTATTGTATTGTATTGTATTGGTGTACATATGTTTTATCTTTTATATTTTATTCGCACCTTTATGCCGAAGCAAGTTCCTAGTCTGTGAATCCTGTTCACTGACAATGGCAATAATAAACTGAATCGGAAAAATTATTTTTTTATGCACAACAAAATCTAAGTAATCTACATGACCAAAGTCAGCTGCTAACTACTCTCCAGCTGATGAACAGCAAGTTAACTTTTAGCCTAAAGAGTTTTAGTAAGGATAAGTAAGGGTGAGGTGAGCGGGACTCAGGAGCTCAGTCCTCACCTCCTTCTACAAGTGTGCAGTGGAGAGCATCCTGTGCTCCAGCATCAACGTGTGGCATGGAGGCTGCACAGCTGCAGAAAGAAAAGCTTTGCAGAGAGTGGTGAAGGCTGCACAGAAGTCTGTTGGAGTCAGTCTCCCCACCATCACATACATCTACACCTACAAATGCAGGAAGAGGGCCACCTGCATCATGAAGGACCCCACTCACCCAGCACACACACTTTTTGCCCCGCTCCCCTCAAGCAGGATGTTGTGGAGCATTAAATGTAGAACCACTAGACTGAGGAACAGCTTCTACCTTGAAACAGACTCATAAATCTCTAACCAGACAAATCACTGCAACGCCACTTTAACAGGAGATTCGTCACTTTATATGTGCTGCTGATCACCCATGCTGCTGATTTCTTACCCATAAGCTGCTGTATTCATACCCATCTGCTCACAACAAACTCAAGTTCCGGCTGCTGTTTAATACACCTTATTATATTATTGCTTGGCGTGTATTTTAGATCCTTACGGTTCTTTTTACGCTTTATATTTTTGCTGTTTTTGGGTATAACTGGGACTCTGAGTACAAAATTCCATTCCACCTCATGTACCACATGTGATGCGAATGACAAAGAACCTTGAACCTTGAAGGCTCATTCAAAGCATTTCAGGGGTGAAAATTATGTGTTTATCAACCCATAATGGGCCAAATATCACCGATGCCGATATGTCCCCAAATGCCTATATCGGCCTAAAATCTCGGCCCTAACGATACATCGGTCAGACTCTACATTAAAGAATTTCACTTGAATTGCTCCAACGTGGAGGCATTTTCTGATGATTATCTTCAAACCTTTCACATTAAATGCACCAAACAGATGTGTTAAAAACACTTCTGTAACATATGACGTCTACTGAAATAGCTCAGTGCTCGTTAAGGCACAATAACCCTGATGCTTTTTGTGTTGTGTTTGTGTTGCAGTCTGTAATTAGCCCCCTACATATTTGTTAATTTGTTCGACAAACATACAGCGGGTGTTAAACCTCTGGTAACAGTTTTCAAACGAGGATAAAGACATTACCCACTGCACAACTTCTCTTATTTGGTTCACTTATCTAATCCTTAAAACTATTATTGTGTTGCAAAAAATAAAAGTGTTTAAAGTATATTTTCAAAGCCAAAGACTTGGATCTTACAACGGAGAGGACCGTGTTGGTTCGTAAGTGAGTGAATGAGCAACTCCGTAAAATACTGCTGCCAGAAAAAAAACAGAGCAATACTGAGATATTTAAATTAATTAGAGGTATTGCTTTTAAAAAAAAAAAAATGCAATATGAATGCCGACTGTCTGATAAAACAAAACATTAGCCAAATGCAAAAATGAGCAAACCACTATCTAAAAGCTAAAATAAGCAAAATGCTAACTATAGGCCAAAAGCTGCAGAATGATTGCTGAAAGCTAGTGGTATTAAATGATGGAGAGAAGCTAGAAGAAAACACTGGCAAAAAGTAGAAAATAAGCTGAAAGTAACTAAATGGTACCCAACACTAAAATCTTAAAAATGCTAGCTAAAAGTCAAAAGTATCAAAAAGCAAGCTCAAGGTGGGAAAACAAAATTAAAGCAGCTAAAGGCTAGCCAAAAGTCTGAAAAGACAAGCTAGAAGTATAAAAAGAATAGAGGCTAAAAGAAGAAAACAGCTATTTAAAAGTAGCTAAACAGTAATTAAAAGCAACAGAGGGCGTGGTGGGACAGAGGTTAGCCAAGTTGGGCAGTGATCGGAAGGTCGTCGGCTCCACTTCCCGTACAGACAACATCAAAATGTGGGTGGGAAAGGTGACACACCCACACATGCTGGCTGGCTGACTGGCTACAAAGTAAAAGTATCTAAAGTCTGGCTACAAGCCAAAATAAAAAAATAATTTAAAAAATAGCAAAGGGCTAGAGAAAAGCTAAAAGTAGCATGGGAAAACACAAACAGAGCCAGTATGCTGGAACAGATGGGACACTGTTTTAGAAGGTACTGGAGATTCTTATTTTTTTGGGGGGAAAATATAAAATATATCTCAATATTTTAAAAAGCCTTAAAGTGAGAAAAAGCTAAAGTCATAGCAGCCATGTCAACGAGCCGAACAGTTTGATATAAGAATGAACTAGCACAGTTTGCATGCTTTAAACCCATTTAAAACACCCCCAATAATATCGATAACCATGCTAAACATGCATATAATACATGTGGTGGTAAAAGTCAGCATGACTGTACAACATCCAACACGGTGCTGGAGTTGACCAAGAGAGAAAGAAATCCTCAGCAGAGCTCCACTCCAGAGACTTTAAGAAGCTGAAGGAGCTCAGAGAGCAGATTGGTCGCTGGCCTTTGCCGGTGCCGAGCAGAGAGGGAGAAGTGGAGAACTTCTGCCTTCACAAACAATGAGCTGTGATCACAGTTCAGCAGAGCACTCCGGGCTGCAAACCTTTTCATCCCACAGTGCCAAACAGAGTCCGTTTAGAAGGGCCTTTCTGCCTGCAGCTATCGGACTGCTCGACAGCTCGTTTGTCATTTGGCGGGCGCCGTTATCCAAAGAGTCCTATAGACTCACAAGTGTCGACATTTTCAGTAACGGTGCCCCTCAAAAAAAATAAATAAACCACTTCACCTCTTTTTAAAATACGGAATCAGTTCAATAAAGGTGATGAATGAGAACATCGCGTTTAAATACAGCAAATAATAAAAGGATGAGCATTCCTTTAAGGAAAGCATATCGCCACGTGCATGTTTTAGATCATATTATGTTGAGATGGGACAAAGTTGTAGCCATATTGGTCAAACTTGCACAATAAATCTCATGAAATATCAAAATGTGATGTTCAGGGTGTGTGTTATGAACAACCACACCAAATACAAGCTCAATGTCTGTAAAATTGACTGAATTAGTCATTTTTGCCTTGGCTAATGTTAGCTGTGGCAGCCATGCTGAATCCCCATTGACTCCAAAAGTTAAATCAGTAAATGACTATTTACTGGAAGTTCTCTCAAAATCTGACCGGTGGTTTACAAGATATTCTGGCTACAGACAAGTGTAAACATTATCGTCCACCTTCACCTTTCAGTGACATGGTAACCAATAAATAAGGCGAGGTCGGTGAACAAAGCAAGGCTGATTCTGGCAGATCCTGATCATCCACTCCATGATGAGTTCAGGTTGCTTCCATCTGGACGCAGGCATCTGCAGCCCAGATGGACGAACACACTGAAAAACTCATTCATCCCTGTAGTGATCAGGCTACTCAATGAACAGTGATGATTTCTGTACCGTTACTTTAATGTCTCAATGTCTTGTCTAGTATGAATGTTTTGTGTGCCAATTGACTGTGAAACCAATTGTCCCTTGGGAGATTATTGAACTTGAACAAATGCTGGAATACATAAAACTACAGATATTCCTTTAGCTTCAGCAGAATAAAACCTATACATACCCACAGTGACAGAAGGGACAACAGGGTCTATGGACGAGGGCTTAGCCTTCACTGGGATGGGTGTGGTTGGTCCATTAACCATCACATGACCTGGATAGCGGGAAGAAATGTGAAATGCAGTCAGAATAAAGAAAGAAAAGTATTTTAGCACTGATTACATTAATTGCCCATTGATCTTGCACATTATAGTTACACGTTACTTATTCTTTCATTTGGAAGTTCAAGAACTTGAATTCAACTCTTGCATGAAGACATTTTATTCAAACCTGCCTGATATTTTTTTTTAATTTGCCTGAGGATAGGGGATCACCTCTTGTCCCTTGTTGTTGAAGGATTTAAATACTGGGTGGTGAACAATTGTAGTTTTTGAGGAGAGTACTTTTCTGGACTGGAAATGAACAGGCAGTGCAAGTAAACTTGTTTTTGGTGCAAGATATTCAGCTAGTAGGAGTTACACTTTGTAGAAGAACAGAGGTCGTTCTTTTTTTGGATCCTGGCGAGCGGAGGGAGCAATTTATCCACCAATGGTGGGGCCAAGGGATGGCCAATGGTGGACTTGGATACCAAAGATTAATCTTCAGCAGATACCACAATCATACAATATAAAAACTACAACACATCTTGGATTCTGACATAGCAACCCAGACTTCGAAGGAAACCTTTCTTACATCTAGAAGCAGCCACACAACAAAAAGGAAGTTGGTCTGTTGATTATTTTTCGAGTTATCCACCTCACAAGGTTTTCATACCGTATTTAATTGCCAGCAGCCGTCTTGTATTTTGACGTGGCAACCTAATTCTGGAAAGTAACTTTTCTTAAACTAGAAGAACCCACACACAGAAATGGAAGTCGGTACTTCACCTATTTTTTCCCCAAGTTATCGCACATACAACATGCACGGATGGACGGACGGGCGGTATTTTATTTTCTATTCTCCCTTTTCACTCCACGACGGGGAACAATAAATTCCTCATCTACAAATATCCTGAACAATTCAACTCTTTAGTTTCCAAAAAAGTAATACATTTCACAAATTAGAAGCCACAAATGCCATGATGGCTCTGTTCCAGATGGTTGCAGAGTTATTAACCTTTATTTTCTGCTTACGAAGACCTACTTTTGTGTTGAGGTTTAACAGTTCATGCAAGCAAACGTGCTGCGAAGTAGAACCCCTTCATTAAAGTCATTGTTTGATGATGATGTGGTGTTTATTGAACACTGACCGAGGTAGTGCAGCAGTTTTTGTGCTCTGTTTTGAGTGGGCTTCAGGTTGAAGAGCTCGGGGTTCTCGTCAATGAACTGGGTGTCCACGGTGGAGTGCAGGAACTGATTGTTGGAAAAGACGTTCTGGAGGAACGGGATGTTGGTCTGGAGATAGAAGGACAAAGAGGAGAAGAAAATCGTTAGGGTTAGCCTTTTTCGAAAAGCTTATTTTTAAATGTTTAGCGCTCAAACTTCCATCAGAGTAAATACAAAAATCAACTAGAGGCTGCAGTTATGCTGCAGTCTCAAATTTGGAAAATGTTTGCTTGAAGCTCAGGGAAGCAGAACACGCGTTAACAAACGGCAGCTTTACAAAATCTCGCTTGAGTTCTGAGAAAAAAACAACAACTTGTCCCGTCTTTGAGTCAAAAACAGAAACTACTCACAGAAAACAGTCAGCAGCCGGAATTACATTTATTTTACTGATGGTGTTTGCAACAACATAATCATCATGCCAATTAAACGATGAGTTATCAAGCAGAGGGAGAATGTGCGACAGAGAAAACAATTATTCATTTCAATACGCGACTTGTCGCCATTTTTCTCGACTAGAAAGCCCATCTGGAACAACGCAGTGAGACTGTACCCAATTCAATTAAATATAAATAAATAAAAATGTCTTCTGTGGATTTGCCATGGATGACTGAGAATCTTAACCAGTACACTGCACCAAATTGTTGGAAGAAGTGAAAAGTTTGGGGTTAAAAAGAAATACAACCAATAAATAAACAGAGATTAAACAAATATACAAACAAACAATTAAAAAAAAACACTAATTGAAAAGAAGCGTAAATATATTATGAAAAGTGACTATTGGGGAAAAAAAAAAAGTAAATTAAGACCTAGCATTGCTTGAAGAAATGCATGTCATCCTTCGCCTTTCAGAATTTTAGACTAAGTTCATCGTGTTGAGAAATTAAGAGTTATAGCTGTTTAGGACAACCACCATTTCAAACTGAAGAACAGAAACAAAGTATTGTTAAGACACAATAGACAGCTTTGAAATAAACACATTTTAAACGTATGTAGCTAGCAAGGGACCATCTATAGATGTTTGCTAGTTAGCTTCTTAGCTGGTATCTAGCAGACTAGCTAGTATCTTGCTAGTTAGCCTGTTAGCTAGTACCTTGCTAATTGAATAGCTAGTTAGCCTGTTAGCAAGTACCTTACTAACTGAATAACTAGTTAGTTAGCCTGTTGGCAAGTACCTTACTAACTGAATAACTAGTTAGCCTGTTGGCAAGTACCTTACTAACTGAATAACTAGTTAGCCTGTTAGCAAGTACCTTACTAACTGAATAACTAGTTAGTTAGCCTGTTAGCAAGTACCTTACTAACTGAATAACTAGTTAGTTAGCCTGTTAGCAAGTACCTTGCTAAATGACTAGCTAGTTTGCTTGTGAGTACCTTGTTAATTGAAAAGCTTGTTAATTAGCCTGCTAGCTAGTACCTTGCTAATTGAATAGCTAGTTAGCCTGTTAGCAAGTACCTTGCTAATTGAATAGCTAGTTAGCCTGTTAGCAAGTACCTTGCTAACTGACTAGTTAGCCAGTACCTTGCTAACTGAATAGCTAGCTAGAAAGTCTGTTAAAGCTAACAGTTACTTTTAACTACTTACTAACAGAGTGAACCATTTCAAAAGTTGTTAGGAACTTTGAAGTTAGATGACTATCAAAAAGACAACTTCTTCACATTTCTTTAGACGAGTTTGTAAAAATAAATATGTTTTGGCAAACATAAAAATTACTTAAGCACCACTGAAGTGATTTGCCAAGAGCTATTGGCTGTAAAACGTAAACAGTTGATCAAATGTAGTATGATATGTTGTCTCAGGTGTGTGATATTTTTTTTTTTCCAACGTTAATCCACAATCTTGTGATATTATGATTCGTCACACACAGAATGTGTCGTGAAAGACTCAGCTACTACCACAACAAATATCTAAGTATCTGTAAAACTGAGCTATAGTCATGTTCATGTTGGTTAAAGTCCTTTCGCTAGCGTGGCCATCTTGAATTGAACCGACACCAAATCCAATGGTCTTGAGATATTTTGCTGACAGACAAACTGGGTTGATGCTAACAGGTAACGGCAATGCTTTAGCATGTGTTGGGGATGACGGTTCATTAGAATCACACTGAATTTAGGCTCTGCGGCCACCTTGAATTGAGTTGACTCCAAGCGTCCATAAGTTATAAATGCACATCCAATAATTAGCTACAGACAAATGAACACATACACAAGAAAACAATAATTCCTTCAGTGGAATTTAAGACAGAGCTACCAAGTATGAATGAAAATACAGAATAATAGCTGAAGTTCATAAATTTGATACTGGAAGCTTGTAATATTTGATAAGTCTACTTAGGACATATAAACCAAACATTTCATGTCTTTTGCATTTTAACAGGAAGCCTATGTTCAACAACGGTATGATTTTTATCCCCAGTGGGTGTTTGGGTTGTTTACTTGTTCATCTTTAAAAAAATAAAATAAAAATACTACAAAGAGTCCTCAATGTTCCAGGATTCTGGTGGAGAATTTTTTATCACCATGATAAAATTGAAGAAAGCCTCTGCATGTTTTGTGAGATAATCACATCCCGAGCAAGGGGAAATGTTTTTTTTATTTCCTGAGATGAATGGAGATAAACATAAACTGACAATGTATTCTCAGCCTCTTGCTACAAAGAGCAGAGATGGTGAGGACAAAATAGGAGAGCTGAGGGACTCACACTGCTGTGCTGCACTGCAACGCCCCAGGCTACGAGCGGTGGACCAAAACAAAAAGCTCAGTGCTGTAACTGCACCACGCTTCAAAAGCAGGACGACATATTCTCCTGCATTTACAGCAGCTGCCAACAATAACTGCTCTTTTATACACGCACTGCTGCTCCTCATACTTGTGTCCAAGCAGTGGAACGAAATCACGATCTGCTCTGTATGTTCATACCTAGGACCTTTTGTTTCTTTGTACTTTGCTAATAAAGTGGTCTTCATTAATAGTTGCTCATAACTTTACAAATAAGCTGCTTTATCACTCATTGCCAGTCGAATACCTAATATTTTCAGGTTTATTTATTGCTAAACCACCAAAAGATGAACTTTGAATAATTTAAGCATGTAAAGTTTTCAATAACGATTATACAACTCACTCACGGGCTTTTTGAAACTATAAAAAAAAATATATATTAGTCAAGTCAAGTTTATATTTATAAAGCACATTTAAAACAACAGCTGTTAACAAAGCGCTTAACAATAAGATAAAGACAGTAAAAGAGAAAGGTAATTAAAAGCAACAACAACAACAAAAAAAAAACAACAAACACCAAAATCAATGAGAAACAATGAAATACTAAATCAAATCACACCATGTTATAAGTCAGTGAATACAGGTGTGTTTTTAGGAGATTTAAAAGCAGGGGGTGAAGTGGTCTGTCTAATGTTGAGGGGCAGATTGTTCCAAAGTTTCGGGCCCACGACTGAAAAAGCCCGGTCTCCTCTGAGCTTCGGCCTGGTTTTTGGTACAACCAAAAGCAACAGGTCAGATCTCAGCGCCCAAGAAGGAGCATATAGTTAAAGTAGGTCACAGGTATGAGGGCGCAAGGCCATTAAGGCACTTAAATGTTAACAAGAAAATTTTAAAATAAATTCTGACATGTGCCGGGAGCCAGTGAAGGGAGGACAAAACTGGTGAATTGTGTTCAAAGCTGGAGACGTGAAAAAGAAACCTGGCCGACTCCAACTTAAAACGCGTTACAGTAGACTAGCTGGGCTGTAACAAAGGCATGGACTATTTTTTCAAGGTCAGATCTGGCACGACACGGACTTAAGTTTAGCTTTCTGCCTTAACTGGAAGAAGCTTTTTTGTAGAACAGAGTTCATACGTTTATTAAACTTAAAGTCAGAGTCTAAAACCATCCTAAGATTCATAACAGCCTGCTTAAGATAAAGCTGAAGAGAGTCAAGATTTACAGGATCAGAAGACAGTGACTTCAGTTTCCTGATGATTAAAACAAAAAAAAAAAAATTGAAGCCTTCCATGCTTTAATGTCATCAAGACATTTTAACACAAGGTGAATGGAGCAAGAACTGTTGGGTTTTAAGGGCAGATAAAGCTGACAATTATAAGTATAACAATGAAAGGCCATGTTTCCTCAGGATAAACCGCAAAGGGAGCAGAGTGTGAAAACAAAAGGGGTCCAAGAATCGAGCCATGTGGGACCACAGGAAAGAGGCACTGACGCAGATACACTATTTCCAATCTAAACACAGAAACTACTGTCACTTAGGTACAAACGGAACCATTCCAATACTGCACCTGTAATCCCAACCCAGTGTTCTAACCTTGATATAAGGATACTGTGGTCAACAGTGTCAAAAGCAGTGGGAAGGTCCACGAGTGCAAGTATCGCAAACTGACCAGAATCATTTGCTCACAGAATGTCATTATAAACCCCAACTAAAGCTGTTTCGGTGCTGTGTAATTGCTTAAAACCAGACTGAAAGATTTCAAAAACTCCATTCTCATTCAAAAACTCTTAGTTGAATAAAAACTATTTTCTCCAGGATTTAAGAAAAGAAAGGGAAGTTTTGAGATTGGTCTGAAATTTGAGCAGGCTCAAGGGTCAAGTCCAGGTTTTTTAATTAATGGATTTACTGCTGCATGTTTAAAAGCATCAGGGACCACACTAGCAATACGGCTAGTTATAATTGCAAGAACAGAGGGTCCAATCGATGGTTAAACTTGTTTAAAAAACGAAGCAGGGATGGGGTCAGCAGGGGAACCAGAGGGTTTCATACGACCAACAGCATCACTGAGAAATGAGTGAAATGGGTTCAAACTGATTGAAGACCGCTAAGCAAGGGACAAGGACAGAGGGGTCAGATGTGGGAGTGAGGGATCGATGACCTAATCGACTCAAACTTTTATTATTAAAGCTGGTTGCTAAAACCACATTTTTATCAAGACAATTCTTCATGAAAAATCAATTGTTGGGCAATACAGAAAATAATAAAGATAACTGAATTTCATTCTTCTCATTGTGCAATTGCATTCTTGTTTTTGGGAGCAGATATGTAATTTTGTACACTTCAAGCAACGAGGGTTCAGGTAAGAAATGTCTAATGCTTTTCTTTAGTGGTTCAGGACCTGAAAGTTTTAGGAACCACCGTTTGAAAATGAACAACCCTGATGAATAACAGCATATATATTATATATATTTACATAAACATGTGATTTTTATTTTTATGTTTTTAATGGTCTCTGACTAGTACCTAGCTATATTGACAGGTACAGATGATTATTAGTTAGCCTGTTAGCTTGTACAAAGCTAGCTGACTAGCAAACTAGTTAGCTTGTTAGCTAGTACTTAGCTATATAGAAAGCAGCTACAGAAGATTATTAGTTCACCTGTTAGCTAGTGCACAGCTAAGAGACTAGCAAACTAATTAGCGTGTTAGTACCTAGCTATCAAACTAGCTAGCCAGCTATCATGCTAGCCTGTTAGCTGTTACCTAGCTAACAGACTAAGTAGCTAAAAATCATTTTAGCTAGTAACTAGCTATCAGAGTTACTGTTAGCTACTTATTAACAAATAGGTTTTAATAGGTTTCTATGAACTTAGAAACAAAAGGACTTGCACATTTCTTTATATTACTTTGTAATATAAAAATTTTACAAAACATATTTTAGCACAAGCAAAACAATTCACGTGGAACGATTAGCTGTAAAATAAATCCAGTTTATCAGCTGAAGGACGATAAATCTCTCAGATGTGTTGGAGTGTGGAAGGCGTTTCCGCTTTTTATGGACATGACTTTCAGATATTGTCCATGTTTGTAGAGCCATAACTTTTGTTTTTGTCCTCCACTTGTCCATTTTTGCTCTTAAAAAAATAAAATAAAACAATATACACGGTCACAGTTATCAGGTAGAAGGACCGGACGGATTGAAATGGGCATTCCTTGAAGAATTGCATATCACGTTGCTTGCTCAAGATTTAAACAAGATCGGCAGTGCTCAGAGCTGGAGTTGATGATGAGTATCAGCTACCGCCACACCAAAGTTGAGCTTAATGTCTGTAAAGTTGTGAGAAATTTAGCCATCTTTGCATTTGATCTGGTTGATTAGCTGTGGCGGCCATCTTAAATTGGATTGACCAAAAGTTGATCAGTCGTAGATGCATATTCAATGATCACTTTGTGAGTTTCATTCAAACCTTTCCAGTGGTTTACGACAATTTATAAGAGAGAACACACACGATCATCCCTTTACAAGTTCATCTGACCTTTGACGTAAAATCTAAAGAAACTGGGGATGGCTTTAAACTTCTACACAGTACTGTATGTGGTGTATTTAAAAGTTACGGAGTTTGCTCATAATTTAAACATTAAATTTTAGAAAATGTGCTTACACCACTTATCTCTTCGTGGAGAGTACGAAGCTAATGTGTGAAAGTACTGAGTGCAGCTAAAACAAGTAGAAAACAAGAACAAAGCAACATACCCATCAGCAACTCTCTTCCTAATTTACCTCTTAAATTAGCTTTAATGTTGTTGCTTGTGAAAACAGCAGACCTGTATTCCCTGCCTGCGACTGTTATGGCGACATAAGTCTATACTTTTTATTAAAAGACGAGCGTTGCTTCTCAATTAGATCAGCAAAAAAAAAAAAAAAAAAAAAAAGTTTACTTTAGTTAGGAAGCCACAACTGCTGCTAACTATTATTTTTGGTGTTTTTACCCGTGTCCGTGCACCCGTGCGTTTGTTAGAAAAATATCCAATGAGCCACTGAATAGATTTTAATGAAACTCGGGAAATATTCGGTGGACGCACCTCTACATTGTATCAACTTCGAGAGAACGCGGACAAACTAACTTAAAGCGTAAAATGTCTATATTAACTTAGGTTTACAGATATTGAGCTAAACTTTGGTCTGGTAGTAGCTGAGAGTCATCGACAACACATGAGCGGGAAATCTCACAAAACATTTTCAAGGTTCGACCGAAATGGATACATCTCCATTTCTTATAAGATGATCCAGCTGCAAAACACAAATGGTAGAGGGCGATATGCATTTCTTCAAGGAAAGCTTAACTTTTAATTTTTATTAAGCGTCTAACTATTTTGCACTCTGCCGCTGCTGGGATGGAACATAACATAAATACCGTAATTTTCGGAATATAAGCCGCTACTTTTTTCACATGCTTTGACGAGCTAACGAGCTTCACGCCGCCAAAACATTTAGTCTGGTCAGACTCGGGCACTCGGATAGCTGCCCAATAAATGACTCTCTTGGGGGGCGGGTGACTCAGTGAAACTTCCTGTACAAATAAATCTGACCAATGAAATTACAGAACAGGTCACAATGGACCAATGAAACGGGGAGGGGAGAATGGGGAAGGGAGGGACCAGCCGTACTATAGGAACCTTTTTAACAACATTTACTGTACGTATTTGTGTATGTTACCGGTACGTATTCTAGCATTCTGCTGTGGTTGACCATCAGTCACATGGCCTCAGGGAGGGATTATGGGTAAAATATATAACCATTGCTAATCATTTTGGTTAGTCGTTTAGCATTCTTCTTTTAGTGATTAGTCTGTTCTTGTTAGCAGAGTTTATGGGTTCATTATGTGTTAGTTTGTGTTAGAGAATTCAGTAGAGTAACTATGAGTGAGGGAGGTATTTGTCACACATTGTGCGTGTTAAACGGTAAAATAAAGTTTATAAAACGCCATCTGGTGGTTGATTCTTGATCTACAACAAGAGCTGACATATCTCTTATTAGTGGTGTGCTGCCACGCTATAGTATTTAAAAGTTTTAAAACGCTTCTGTGTAAATATCTCGATACGCCGAGACCTGCGACTTATAGACTAGTGCGGCCTATATTTGTACAAAATATTTATTTATATATGTTTTATTTAATGTTTGTTGCTTATATTCAAATGTGCTCAATAGTCCAGAAATGACGGTAGTCAAAACTTAGCAAATGGAAGTGGGGAGCGGAGATGGTGGGGGGGGGGGGGTTTGAGGTAAGTTGCTCAAGTTCAGATGTTCTTTTAAAAGTTTTTCCTTTAGACGACCTCTTTATTCATAGTTTAGAGGTGTGAGCAAACTTAATGAACTCCGTTAGAAGCAACCGAAAGGAAAATAAATAACAAAAAGGAGTGCGGCTGAGCAAATAAAAGGAATTACAGAAAGATAATACAAATGGCTGCTCTTTAACAAAAGCTTGGAAATAATGAAAGAAGAATGCGGACACCATTAATACACACGGGTTTGTTTTTATTCTCCGCTGTAGCAGATCAATGTGTTCATTAGCCTGCTGCCTGTAGCCATTACACACACCCACAGCTCCTTAACTTTCCTCCCGTGTTGGCCAGCACACACACTTTGAACTCTTTTTTTAATAATCACTTGGCATCTCTTCCTGTATTTCCCATCAGGCTTTGCGCCGCCCTCCGTTAAGTCTCAGACACTCGGGGGGCTTCCCTGGTTTGGTAGTCCTGAAGCATCCACTCGGCTGCAGCTCGGAGCGTTGCTCACGGCCTGCCAAACACACTTTCCTCCAAGAGATGATGTCTTCCATTTCCAATTACTTTTTATTACAAATTCAAGCACAGACGAGGACGTTTCGATGCACTCGATATAAGTTTCATGCTTTTGGCACTGAAAACATTTACATGCAAATTACTGCTTGCATAGAAACACGCACTAGTCACCAATTTGAAATTATTTTAACTTGGAGGTCCCTCAAATTTCTACCCATCTGCTCACACATCTCTTTACGCTCAACAAAAACAGCATTTGTTTGAGTTTGTTTGATCCCACCTCTCTGCTTATGATCATTAAGCAGTGGGTCAACGTGACAACTTAATCTCAATAATATTGAGCAAAAATATCACATTTCTTGATATTAAAACTAAACATTTGTGTTATTATATATATATATATATATATTTTTTTTTTTTTTAATTTAAGAAATGCTATTAGTAATAATGCTATTTGTAATACTTATACTAAATGATCATAGTGGCAATTTATGGTAATAAAGCAATATATTTTATATTTGCTTTGTTAAGTATTTGTTATTATTGGGGACTGCCTAGTAAGGCAGCACCTATTATTATCCACCTCACCCAAAGGGTTTCTTAACTTTACATCTTGCTCTTCTGTCAACTTTAATGTGGCTCGAACCACAACGTGTCCCCCAACAAATCTTATATCAAAACGACCGGCTTGGCATCGTGATGTGCGCCATTACTTTTATTGGCATTTCAAGTGAGCATGCGGACGGAATTTGCAAACAAAGACGCCATTTTTCTTAGTCAATTTTCAGACTGGTTGCAAATCAAATATCCAAGATGGCCACCTGAGCTAAAAATGAAAAATACTGTAAATCAGCCATTTTTGGAGATATTAAGCTGAAATTTGGTGTGATAGTTGAGACAAATGCTCAATAAATAAATTTAAAACAAAGAGGGCCACCAAAGCTCAACTTAAACGCCTTTAGCTCAGCTATTTTTACGGTGAGGTTATAGCCGAGAACGTTCACCATCACATACTTAGTCATTTTGTTCTTTAACGCTATGGTGGCCATCTTGGATTTTTGATTTGGATTAACGCATTGATATTTTGTCACACTGAGCTGACATTTGATATCATGGTAGCTAAAAGTGAATCCCAACACAAAGTACTGTCAAATCAAAACTTGGCCGACATATGGCAGTCCCGTCAAAGTTTCTCCTGGAACTTTCTAGTTTTATATTAATATACACACAGATATAAATTACTATGCACAAATACGAGAGAATAGGAGTGTGTCGACAGTCAACATTTACGATGAGCGTAAGATTTTTTTTGACTCATGCCACTGATTAACTCTGACTAAGCCTAATTCAAGATGGCTGCCACAGCCAACGGACCTACAAAACCTAAATCTGACTCCAAATCAGTCGATTTAAAACATATTAAGTAGGGGTGCACCAATAAACTTTTTTCATTTCTGATCCAATACTGATATCTGCGGTTTAGTGCCGCCCGATACCGATATCGATCTGATACAGAAAAACAGTGCTGAATTAACAAAAATGGCTAAATCATGTCATCTAGACCTGTTTCAGGTCCAGATGACATGATTTAGCCATTTTTGTTGTCTACCTGGATGTTTGAGCTTACAAACCCAGTGCTGAATTAACTTAAAAAATTTGTTTTTTTAAACGCAGACATGAATGTAATAATTTACTAATTAATTGAAAACTCTGCACCATAACAGCACACTTAAACACACCAAGAGCTTCACAAGCTCGGTCAAACATGTAAAAACAACAACAACTTTAATTTGTTCAGTCCGTACGCTAGCGCGTGATGTCACTCAGAGCACAAAGCATAGAATTAGAGTGAATAGATCTGTCCAGTCATGGATTGGTCACATTGTCACGATACCCGATCCAGGAGTTTTTTCTACGTTGGTACCGATATTGGTATCGGATCGGTGCATCTCTTATATTAAACTAGAGTCTGATGTGTTGCAGCCAAGACTAATACCCAACATACGCTCCGATCATTGTTTAATTTTGCCATTTGTCAAACATTTCTGTGATGTGCACGGTTTATTAAAAAGCATCTGGACTTGCATCTAAATGTGCACAGACTCTGAAGAAGCATTCTCCAAGAAAGGGCAAGAAGCAAGCAGCAAGTGTCGAAGACAAACGGATGTTGAGACGTCGTTTTGAGAAACGTTCTCTGCGTTCCAAAACCACAGCAGACACTTCATCACTGTCCTCTCCAAGAACCCTCATTCCCTCCATATTTTTTATTTTATCTGCAGTGATTAGGAGTTGAACGGGTGATCTGTCGGGTCATTCTTCTTTTATCTGCCCTCCTCCCGTGTCTCCCCGTCTCCATCCGTCATGCCTTAACCACCGAGCAGGACACAACCGAGATCAGAACAAACTGCCCGAGGAGTGAGCAGAGACGACACTCAGAGCAGCAAATCCACTCAGAGCTCACAGAGCGTGTCTAAAACTATGCACACACAGCAGTGGGTGTTTAAACTACATACAAAAGTTATGTTCCAGATTTTCACTGATTTCCAGAGTCGCCGAGAACCCTGATGAGATTGTGCGTAAAGCCTTAAAAGTTTGATAAAAACATCTGAAACCTGACCCGACAGGAGGTGGACAATGTGCTTCAAGCAACAATAGGTCTTTAATTTCAGGGATAAAAATATGAAAAGGACCCAACAAAGTTAAGTCAGGTCCTGTGGACAGTTTCATTTTTTGTTGAAACGTTTCATCCTTCATCCAAAGGACTTAATCAGTCCTCATAAAACTGGTTGGCCCACTATGTGAGTGAGCTACTTATGGGACTGAGTTTGTTGTAGTTCTTCGGACTGATCAAGTCCTTTGGAAGAAAAACATTTCAAAAAAACAAAAAAAAAAAAAAAACATCCAGCTGACCTGACTTAAATATTTTTTAAATTTTTTACCTGGATTACTGAACATGAACTTTGATGTTTTGAACCACTTTGGTTATGGCTGCCTCATAGGAGTCGATGGAGAGAGTGGACTCCAGGAATCATCTTATCACTATAAAACTGGTTGGCCCGTTATGTGAGTAAGCTACCAATAAGACTGAGTTTGTTGTGGCTCATCGGACTGATGAAGTCCTTTGGATGAAGGACGAAACAATTCAACAGGAAACAGAAACCGTCCAGATGAACTGAATGAACTTTGTCAGATTTTCTAGACTATTGAGCATGAACGCTGATATTTTGAAAATGAGTTTCCATAAACTCTTAAATTGTTTATTACGTTCCGATTGCGTAACATGAGTATTTACAGATACTGACAAACGTGGGCTTCTAGAGAACTTGACGCCGTTTTCTTGTTTGCGTCCATCAGGAAATGAACAAGTCAGCCATGATGATTACAGTTTATACTAATCAAACAGCCGTGATCACATTGCTTCTTTCCAAAGGTCATGCCTTAAACGCCTCACTTCTCTTCCCTTCAACGTCCTCGTCTTTTCCTCCCGCTGAAAGTAATCAATGATTATTTTCCATGCGTGGCCACACAGATGCATCCGATTGGAGTGGCCTTTGTAGTCCTTTAATACACTCACACTGGATGACATGCTACAAAAAAAGATACAGAAGAGTCCCAGTTATTAGATTTCTTTAAAACCATGAACTCTTCACGTGTTTTAGACCCTCACATCCAAAAGACAACAGATTTGTGCATTTCATGGCTGGTCTACAAATTAAATCTGCTAACAGTGTTTGACATTTGCCACAGGGCTCTTTATTTTCCTCTCAGTGAAACTGGTGGGGGGAAAACATCTGATAGGAGATCTTTCCAGTAATAACTCCTATCAAACCTCCATGACAGAACAATTTTCAGCTGTGGGCAGAAATATTTCCACTGTAAATAAGATCATATGGTCAGAAAATAGGAAAATAGGAGAAATAGGAAAAAGCTCTTCCAGGATACCAATTTATCCTGCTGGTGTCTGCGTTTGTCAATAACTCAGATTTCATGTAACCCAATCTACTGGAAATGAAAGCTGGATGTCTTACAGATCTCTAAAATACATTTTTAAGCTCATGCAAAGGAACAGGAAGGTGGGGAACGGTAATTTTAAGGTGGAAAATCTGCCAAACACAACCCGTGTCTGAACCATTTTACATCTCGGTCTGAAGAGAAAGCCTGATGTGTTTAGATGTGAGGTTTGTGAGGAACTAATGAGTAGTTGTGAGTTTTTCTATCAGCAAACAGCAATCTGCTCTCAGCTCGGAGGATCTGAAAGGATTCTTGGGGAATCGAGGTAACGGATGTTCAGGACTAAAAAAAACAACAAAATTTAATGTCTAAAACAACCCAAATTAAAGCAGATTGTAGGGTCCTGTGAAATATATCATTTATTTTTTTTAACTCATCTTTTCACCCAAATTCAGTTTATATCAAATGTTAAAATAGACTTTATTTTTGTGGTGAAGAGGGAGCTGAGCTGTAAGGCTCTCCATTTACAGGTTGGCTGACGTTCCTGCCATCACCAATGTCCTAAAACATTGGGTAGAGACTAAAGAATGAGATTGTGGATAGAAACCGTCAAAATACGTTTTCTCTGCAGGGTAGCTGGTCTCTCAGAGATAAGGTGAGAAGTTCATTTATCCAGGAGACACCAAGTAGAGCTGCTGCTCCTCCTCACTGAGTGAAGCCAGTTGTGGCTGTTCATCTGGTAAGGATGCCCCATGGACACCTCCCTAGGAAAGTTTTCCAGGCATGTCCAACTGGGAGGAGAACCAGGGAAAGACCAAGGACATGCGGAATAGACTATTGGCGTTTGCCACTGTCTCATCTCTCATCAGTTCTGCACCACACCGCACCAGTTAAGGGCCTGCCCATTGCCGGTACCCACCCCTGGTGTTTGGGACCACCTTGTTTGTGATTCCAAGTGGACTGCATCGAGGTGACAATTTTGGCGTAAGCAGACAGCAGCCGTTGATTGGCCAGTAAAGCTGCTTCACTGGATGATCCGCCCAGCAAAACAGTAAACTACATCTGAACCTCAATTTCTTCTTTGAAAGTGTCGACGGACGACGCCACAACAAAAGAGCACATTAATCGAGAAATATAACAGATAGTGCAGCATGGCTACAAAACAGACTTGTAAGCAATACCGGGATAAGCTAACAGAACTGAAGTCCGATTATACGTCAATAAAAGGACCATCATGGGTAGAGTGGCTTGGTTTGATGGATGGATGTTGGATGAATGTTTGAATGAATGGATGGACGATGTTCAGATGAATGGATGGATGAATGCTCGGATGGATGGACAGGTTGTATTGTTGTGTGGATGGACAGATGAATAGAAGGATGGTTTGATGGATGGTTTGGTGGATTAGATGGTTGAAGGCTGGATGGATGTTAGAATGCAACACTCAAATTCATGCTCAATAATCCAGGTACAAATCAAACAATGTTCAGTCAGATCATCTGGAGTTTTTCTTTTAATTTTTTTACCGAGATGTTTTGTCCTTCATCTAAAGGACTTCTTCAGTCTGAGGAGTCACAAACAAACTGGAGTCCCAGAAGCACCTCACTCCCATAGTGAAAAACAAAACAAAAAACCCTTAAACAGTTTGCTGGTGATGAGATGATTTCTGAGGCCCAGCCTCTCCCCTGTCAACTCCTCTGAGGCAGCCATGACAAAATGGTTCAAAACTTCAAAGTTCATGCTCAATAATCCAGGTACAAATCAAGCAATGTTTAGTCAGATCATCTGGATGTTTTTTTTTTATTTTTATTTTACTGAGACGTTTCATCCTTCATCCAAATTACTTCTTCAGTCTGAGGAAACATTATCTAGTTTGTTAGAATGCAACATTTACCCACCCACAGACCTTCTCTCACAGCAAATTGGTGAATAAAACAATCAAAACTGATTAAATCAGCTCCGTTTTGATTTCAGTTTTTTTTTTTTTTTTTTTTTTTTTAAATGGGAAAAGTCGAACCCGGTCCTGAGAGTTCTTACATTTAACTTCAGCAATTCAGAGTTTGGCCACGCCAGTTTTAGGTCATTTAACAATGACCTAAATGTTTGCGTTTCAAAAACTGGTGCTAAACTTGATCTTCAGGAGGTCCCACTCTGAACACCAAACTGCTCGTCGGTCACAAATCTTAAAAATAAAAGCAAGCCGACTGCAGGAATAAAATATATGAATAAATTTACATTTATTTTAAACAAGCCCAACTCTGAAGCCAAACCCAGAACCTCCCTGTACAGCAACGTGCTTCTGAGAGCCCGCCTGAAAATGCTGCTGACCATGGTGCTGAAACTGCCAAACATCTTTGACAAAAGGATGAGGACAGGAACAGATTCTGCACTCCCCCCAGGACATTTCCAGCATAACTGCAGTTTTCAGCAGGAAGTCCATTTATAAATCTCCATCATGAGCACTGCACCTACAGATTCTTTGTTGAGAAGAAACGTCAGCGTCTTTTGGTCACTTTTCTGATTCTACAGAGCCTCGCAGCTGTAAAGTGTAATCTAAAGGTAGGATGTTGAGGGTTTGTAAAGGAAATGAATAGCACCTCTAATATTCAACATGGCAACTACTATGTGTTGTTCTTTTTAGAATGAGTGGTGTATAAAGAGCAGGAATCACCACATGCTGTGTGTTTTTAATCAAGCAGGGTGTCTCATTAAGGTTTAAATAGTGAGAACTGGTTTAAAGAAAACCTCGGTTGAAAAGGTGAAAACCACAAAAGAAAGAGCTCATTAAAGCTGATGAGCTTCAGAGGCATTTTGGGAATCCTTAAGCAGCAGAACTGTGACCCATCAAACAAGTCCAGACCCACTGAGATGGTTCTCTGTGACTCGTGTTAGCCGTTGTTTGGTCCTGGGTGATAATTATACGATACGGTGATGATAAAACTATTAGACACAATGGTTTGGGTACAAAATGGTGTAGTTTTGTACAAAAAAAAAACCCTTTCAGTGCTGCTTAAATGGTGTTTCTAGAAGCAAATAGAGTTTATTTATGTCAAAGTACAGTTACAGTTTAAAAGTACGTGCGGCAGAGGGCCCACCGCAGAAAGAACAAACACTCGATACCCTTTTCACGCTGTAGTTCTAAAGAGTTGCATGCAAACTGTTGGTTTTAATCACTGGATTCAATCACCGCTGCGTTCAGTTTCAGAACAAGTGCTCTCAGCCTTTGCAGAAAAGTCATGAAAAGAAACAAGAAAATAAAGAGATCAACGAGGGGCACCTCTTCAATTTTCAACCAGTTGTAGTGAGATGAATTTGCAATGTAGGAGTTAGTCAGGCGGTTGGCTCAAGGATCTGGACGTCTTGTTCATAACGGTGCGGGAGATGGACCGACGGACTGGAACCTTGTGCTCAGTAATGAGGGTGTTGCTTCGGTCGATCGTGGTAAAGAAAGCTTAGTGGAAAGGCAAAACGTTCTCAATTTATTGTCCGTCTAGGTTCCAGTCTTCACCGTGGTCATGAGGTTTGGCTCATGACCGAAAGAACAAGATCCTTGTATCTAGATCTTGCTCTTTCGTTCATGCTTAAGTTAACTTCCTCCTAGGCTGAGCCGGCGGCCTGGCCCAGACTAGGAGCTGTATCAACTGAGGGGAGTTTGGAGTAAAAGGCAGCGCATTTGCAGTTTTGGGCACCCGATTAGGACACCTCCCTTTGGATGTTTTCAAATGTTCCACAGGGAGGAGGACCCAGGGAGGACCAGCACTTGCTGTGGAGGGACTGTGTCTCCTCTCTGGCCTGGAAATGGCTCAAGTTCTCCCAGGAGGATCTGGAGAGTGTCTCTGGTGAGAGAAATGTTTGTGTTTATGTTGTATTACGAATAAAATATTGACATTTGCCATCTCCACATCATTGCATTCAGTTTTTATTCACAATTTGTTTAGTGTCCCAACTTTTTTGGAATCCGGTTTGTATATATATATATATAAATAAACGGAATTTAATTTTTTTCTTTAATATGTTGAAGCTTCATGTCAACCCAGCCAAGGTGAGTTCTCCTCTATGCCTCGATGCTCACTTCGCTTCACGTCGCTGCAGGACAGGCGTTGTGCCAGAAAGTGTTTGGGCGCCAAAAAGTGCGCAGCCTGTTGGACCTGCTGTTTCTGCAGCTTTAGTTCTTGGACTTTTAAGTATTAACTTCTAAAGTTGTGTATTTGCCCAAGATTGTAGTGAAGATGTGAAAGTGTCAGTTTGTATTGTGCCATAAATCTGTGGTTGTCAGTATCACAAAAATGATTGCAAAAAATAAAAATGTTTGTGATTTGACTGTGCTAAGATGTTTTTATTTAGAACCATATCATGACTGCACAGTGATAATTGTAATGTATTTAAAGATTCCAAATGTAAAATGATTTACTTTTACATTGGTTTTGTTAAGTTTGTCTGTATTGTTGTTATTGTTAGTTTGACAGTAACCAATGGTGAGAGGGGAGTTGGTCCACTGAATCACTGCAAAGTGGGCAGGTAACGTTAAACCCACCTTCAAGAAGAGCTGGGCTAATGACGTATATACATCATTGAACTGGGTGCACCCACAGCACCACTAACACACCCAAAATGGATTCCACCATGGAGAGTCAGCCAGAAGATGTGCCACCCATGACCTTATTGAAAGACTACTGAAGGACTACTGAAAGACTACTGAAGGACTACTGAAAGACTACTGAAAGACTACTGAAGGACTACTGAAGGACTACTGAAGGACTACTGAAAGACTACTGAAGGACTACTGAAGGACTACTGAAAGACTACTGAAGGACTATTGAAAGACTACTGAAGGACTATTGAAAGACTACTGAAGGACTATTGAAAGACTACTGAAGGACTATTGAAAGACTACTGAAGGACTACTGAAGGACTACTGAAAGACTATTGAAGGACTACTGAAGGACTATTGAAAGACTACTGAAGGACTATTGAAATACTACTGAAGGACTACTGAAAGACTACTGAAAGACTACTGAAAGACTACTGAAAGACTACTGAAGGACTACTGAGAGACTACTGAGAGACTACTGAAAGACTACAACATTTTTTCAGTCAGTTCATCTGGACAGTTTCTTTTTTTGTGCCGAAACGTTTCGCCTTCGATCCAGAAGGCTTCATCAGTCAAGGAAACGCACAACAAAACTGATTATTTCCCCAACAGCTTACTCCAAAGTGGACCAAACCAGTTATGTTGGTGCTAAGATGGTCTCTTTGGCACGCCCCCTCCTCCATTGCAGGCCCTCTTCCTTGTTGACAGTCGTGTCAACTGGTTGAAAACAACAAAGTCCATGCTCAATAATCTAGGTATACAACACTGAAAGACTATTGAAATATTATTGAAAGACTGTTCAGTACAGCAGGACAGATTCTCTCTCCCAAAAGAGTCAGACTGGACTCAGAAAACTTAGAAAACCAGCTTCTTCTGAACTTGAACAAGAAATTCTTGCTGCGATATTAAAATGTGTCAGTTCATGATGTTACAGAGTTTGAGTACTTTCTCCACCACTGGAAAAGCCGGAGGAAACTTAAGTCCAGCCAGTCCCCATTTACCACCATGACGACAGTTAAAGTCTCACCACTGCTCTGTCATAGCATTGCATCACATCTAAAGAGCTCCCTGAACTGACAACGCTCTGCAGTCAGAATCTGGTTCGGTTATGTTGACTCAACTAACAGTCCCATATTTAAGCCTTCTTTCCCGTACACGGCTCAGTAAGATGACCTTAATGCACAGAAAAGTATTTTCAAAGAAGAGGGAGCCCAGAACACCAGATGACTAAGAGCCACCTCCTCTGCACACAAAGTACTATAACCGTCTACATGTTCACCTTATTTAAGGACAAATCTTTATCTCCTTGCGATTTGCTGGTCTGTAATTAGTTTATGTTTTCGAGTTGGGCAGCTCATTTGCACTGAAACTAATCGCTGGCAGCAATAAGTTGCAAAGTTAATGTTTTATTTTTGAAGCCTCGTCAGCAGAAGAAGCAAAAGGTGAACGACGGCGGTGCCAACGCGAACGTGCCAAGAAGCTTCAGCACCAGGAACCTGGCGCTGACGGGGCTGCTCTGCATGCAGCCAGTTATTAATGCCTAAAATGTGCAATAAACGTCTCAAAATGCCACGTGAGTAATGTCTGAACTGTTTATTGGCACCGTTCGATCGTAATGTGATTTCAGGGGTGACTCAAAGATTTTGTCTGAACATGAATGGATTCTGCGAGAACATTTTTTCACATCCAGGATACAATGATGTGCAGACAGACATTTTAGAGAATTATCCATCGTCGAAAGGTAAAAGGTAATGTTTTTTCTTGTGCGTCTACCTTTCACTGAGATAAATTATGAAATAAGTTTTGTTTAAATAATATTCGGTGGCAAATCTACAAATGATTAACTTTTAGAGTTAACCGAACTCAAGATGGCCACCAAAGTCTAACCTTAAAACAACAATGATCTTTTCTATTGACTAACAACATTTCTAGATTTAAAATATTCATGGGTAAACTCTTCAGGCAAATAATCTATTAAGATAAAAGCACATGTAAGTAGTTCAACGGCAATGGTTTTACAAGAAGATCCATAAGTGATAAAAAGGTAAACTGTGTATCGTGCTGCAGCAGAGATACGGTGGTGTTAAAACGCTTCATTTCACCTGCCAAAAATAAATTAAAAATAAAATAAAATTAAAACGCCTGTTCTTTTTAGCGCTGATATGCCATTTATCTCAAATATACTGCATGCAAATGCATTGTTTTCACTTTATCGGTGATATCCAGACACTGGAGCCCAAAGGCTCATTTTAGGAAAAGTTTTACATTTTGACATTTGTAATTTTTATCATCCATTTCTGTACAAACCTGTTTCTGTTACAACTCAAAAAGTTCATATTTATCTCATATTCTACTTAAACAGTCTAGCAGGAAAACAACCCATGGCTGGATTTTTTTCATTTTTTTGCTGTAGCTTGCATTTTTTTCCGATAGTCTCGAACAGGCATGTCCCTGAAGTGAATTCACCCCCGCTCCCCGTGTCCGAGTGTCTGACTGCGTTTGTCAGAGGTTTAAAACATGAAGCCAAACCGACAAATGAGGCCGAGCGCGTTTTGTTTGTTTGTTTGTTCTTTGCTGCTGATGACCTGTAATAAAAACAGTGTCTGGACCAGGAAATCGTTGGCAGACACTGTTCCTAACGCAGCGGAGAAAAAAACACGACAAGAAAAAAAGGTTCAATAATGAATTTAGAAAGCAGTGTGCACGTGTCATGCGCACACTGCCCCTCATCATCCTCTGATTAAGACAAATACAGGCTGAGGGGGTTACAGCGAAGTCAGTCATGCTCTGTTTGTGTGTGGGACACATGAGCTGCAAACAAACACATTCATGAATTAGGCCTGTTTGTCTCCAAGAATAAATGATGAGCAACATGTTTGGGTGTTTGTGTTTTTGGGTGTTTACCGGGGCCACATTTAGCCAAACGGAGTCTTGAACTTCACCGACTCAGCTGCTAAATACATTCAGACTTTAAGCCAAATTTGCTAATTTAAGCACCGAGAAACGGTTATCCAATTTAAAACCATGATAGCTTCAAGGTGGAGGTGGGAGTGCATCAAGGATCAGCTCCGAGCCCCTTCTCGTTTGCTCTGGTGATGGACCAACTAACAGGAATCCCTGAGGACCACGTTTGCGGATGACATTGTGATCTGTGGTGAGAACAGGGAACAGGTGGAAGAGAACTTGGAGAGGTGGAGGTATGCACTTGAAAGAAGAGGAATGAAAGTCAGCCGTAGTAAGAGAGAACACATGTGAATGAGAGGGAGGTCGGTGGAGCAGTGAGGCTACAAGGAGCAGAGGTCACAAAGGTGCAGGACTTCAAGTACTTAGGGTCCGTTGTCCAGGAAAACGGTGTGTGGTAAAGAGGTGAAGAAGAGAGTCCAGGCAGAATGGAGAAAAGTTTCAGGAGTAATTTGTGACCAGTAAAGATCAAAAGAAAAGTTTACAAGAAGACCAGCTATGTTTTATGGTCTGGAGACGGAGACATGGACAAAACGACAAGAGAAAGAACTGAAAGTAGCAGATATGAAGATGTTGAGGTTCTCCTTAGGAGTGACAAGGATGGATAAGATTAGGAATGAGATCATCAGAGGTACAGCACAGGTTGAACAACTGGGAGATAAAGTTAGAGACCAGACTGAGGTGACCGACATCACTATGTAGCCATACGATGGCTTAGTAGAACGGTTGCATCACAGCAAGAAGGTACTGGGTTCAATCTCTGTTTGAACCTGGGGTCTTTCTGTGTCAAGTTCGCATGTTGTCCTTCAGTGGGAATATCTGGGTTCTCCAGTTTCCTCCCACAGTCAAAAACATGCATGTTAGGCTCGTTTTAGACCGGGGCCTAAAAGAGATCTGTGATCTCAACGGGATTTTTCTGGTTAAATAGAAATAAATAAAATAATGTCCAGAGGAGGGACAGTGGGTATATTGTTAGAAGGATGTTAGAAATGCAGCTGCCAGGAAAAAGACAGAGGAGATTTATGGATGCAGTTAGAGAGGACACGGAGGTGATTTGAGTGAGGACAGAGTGATGTGGTGGACCAGCTGAAAGAAGATGTCCAAGAAGCAACCTCTGTAGAAAATCCAGTTTCCATTTACCATATTTTCCAGCGTATAAGTCACATGTAGTATGTGTCACCACTGACACGTCGCGTTTATTTAATGGTCCAAACAGCTTCATTTCGCCTGGGCAGTGCGGTGCCATCCATCCATCATCCATCCATCCAATGCGGAAGGAGCTGCAAGCTCTCCAGTGTTCCTCCACCAGCACCAGCTGAGTGAAGAGAGCGTGCGCAGGAGGACTCGCTGTTGCAGCTCTTCGAAATTTAAAGCATCAGTCAAAAGTTATGAATATGGAAAAAAAAGTGTGTAAGTTGCTTCGGCGTTTAAGTCGCAGGACTGACACATCTATGTAAAAACCTCTGCAACTTATATGCCAGAAAATACGTTAATAGCCTCCTATACCTGCACGGTTTTAAAGACTTTAAAAATAAATTCCGAGCCTTCAGTTAGACCTCCATCATGATGGGCTGTTGCTTGTGTGAATTAGCCGCTTCAGTGCCTTCACTGACAGGAAAAAGTAAATTACCGATGATCAAATTTGCCATTGGTTAAGGTTAAAATCCACTATCTGAGAAATTGGTGCATCTATAATAAATTTAATATCAAGTTTATGAGTTTACAGCTATAAAAAGTAGCACATAAACCCACAGTTTATACAGATTTGAGTCTTTGCTGATGAGGACTGAGTAGGTGTCGTCCGACCTGCTGCAGCGCTCCCTGCTCTAGCTGAAGATCTGTGGGGTAATAATCTGAATGACGGGTTGTTCTCATACGGTACAGTGAATCTGAAATGGACCAGAACTCCTTGGTGTTACTGTGGCTACAAAGCATAAAACTTGTATTTTGTCGATGCCGAACACAGTATCAGCCACCTATTGAAACAAACAACTCCACACTCAGACATTTATATTTGCGACGCTGTCGAGGTTTTATCGTATGCTTTGATGTAAGCTACACGCTCCATCCTTATTTTATCACTGTAGCAACCTCCCCCCCCAAAAAACAAAAGCTTTTATGAAGTAAAACTACGTGTCAATTGTTTTCTTAAACAGAGAGAAGTCTCCGAAACAAGTTATCGAGGCAGCTGGAGGTGTGAGGAACTGTAGCAGCGGTGAAACTATTAGAGAAGACGAACATTTTTTTAATCAACGAGGCTTTTTGTGGGGGGTGGCAGGTGGTTAGTGGTGCTAAATGAAGACCCTGCTGATCGTTTTGTCAGAAGAAGCTGGAGTGCTGCTCTAACAAGCTGCAACAAAACAGAGGTGAAGACACAATTAAATAATAACGCCAACTATGACTAATAGCACATGTTAGATGACCCCGTAAAGGAGTAATAAATACGTGTTATTTAAAATCTTTGACTCTCAGAGTTAATGTTTGCAGTTATCCACCTCTACAGTCCTACCCTGCCTTCTGCATCTCAAAGGCCCACAAACTGAAGAACACTGATAATACACTGCATGTATTGTTGGTTTTTAACTTCACAGTTAAAAAGGACAAAAGAGCTGCCATCTGGAGATAACTTGGAGCACAGTCTTAATAATGATATCACATACAGTAGGCCGGACCATCTGGTGGTCTATAAGGAAGGACAATTACATATGTAAACGGTAAATGGACTGCACTTATATTGTGCTTTTCTATCTGATCAAGATACTCAAAGAGCTTTACAACACAATCTGTGTCCTCATTTACCCATTCATATATCACTCTACTATTTCTGTACAAAGACTAATCAGTGCTTTATCACATTCACACACCGATGGGGCACACATCTGAGGCACTTAGGGGTTCAGTGTCTTGCCCGGGGACACTTTGGCATGTGACTGCTGGTAGAATCGAACTCCCAACTCTCGAATTGGAGGATGACTGCATTAGCAGCCACAGCCGCCTCAATATGTAAATCCAGGAAAATGGGAATAATCGAAGAATAAACACGACTGTTATCACCTACACTGGCTTCAGGTAGTGACACCGAGTTGTTTACTGCTGCTTTTGTCGTCCATGCGTCTCATTTGGACACAACTTGCGCCACCTTCCCAGACCAGCGGCTTCGGATGTTATCAGCCCATTAAATGAGTTATTAGTTGTGATCATCCCCATAGGTTGCGGTCAGACTGTCCCTCATACCCCCAGTAGTTTTAAAGGTGCATCGTTATCGCTGATAATATGCAGCTTCGCACGCGAGTAAAACATGACGTTTTTTTTTATTTTAATTTTTTTTTATTAATCGAGGATGTCGGATTCCGAAGATTTATGGACAACGTTGAGCCTCGCTACATCGTCCCTAGTCGGATATATTTTTCCGAGGTAGCCTTACCCGAGTTACAAGCCATTTCCGACGTCATTGAGAAGCTAATAGCTGATAGCACTTGGGTGAGTTTTACCACAGACATGTGGACGTCAAGTGTTAGCCCCGTTAGCATGATGAGTCTTGCGGCACAATGGCTAGACAAAAACTTTGAATTTAAAAAGTCTGTCCTTCATGCACAGGAGTGCAGAGGATCTCACACTGCAGCTAGGAGCCTGGAACAAGCCTCCACAAGAGAGACAGCATCGCAGGTGACTAATGCTAATAAATAACACTTTTCTTTTAATATAAGTTAAAGTGCTATGCATATCATACGGCTGTTACTGAATATATGTCACCAGCTCTTACAGCTGTTACACAATTTGTGTAGCAAATACGCCTAAATAAGAAGGCTATGTTCTGAAAAAGGAAAGTATATTAAAAATATCGGATATTGGCCAAAAATCCAATATCACGCATCCCTAAATCAAAGCAAACTGGTTTGTGAAACTGCTTTTCTGCAGGAACAAGAACATCCTCCAAAGCCCCTAACGTTTCATCCTCTCTTTCTGACCGACGACCACGTGAACACTTTGCCATCCAACAGCATATTTAATCTGATATAAAAACACATCATTCTGACTTGTGTTAACCTCGGTGTGACATTCAAAGATAAGGCACAAAAGTTAGTCATGATGAAAAAAGAATGAATGAAAGTATTTGAAACACTAAATTAAAAATTCATCATAAAAGATCTTTGGTATTCAGCTGGGAGCAACTAAAACCATCTGTTTGAATCTAATAACTGTCAGGGGAGTAAACAAATACTCGTCACCAACATGTTGCCAGTTTGTTGACAACCAGTGAGCTGACCATTAAACTAATTTGGGAGGGAGCAGATTGATTCGCCCAGCCCTGGGTCAGTAGGCCAACTCCCCTGCAACAATCTCTACTTTGAGGGCTAATTTGGACAAACCAAAGCAGAACTGGTCCGCCCTCTTTCTGATTAAGAGCAGCATTACTCAGAGAGAAGCTAAAGATCCTGCCAATCTCACAGCTTCCTTCTCGATCCTACAGCGAGGAAACGAAAAAAATAGACATATCGCTTTTCTCCAGTGACATTTCCTTTAACCGGATTGATCTGTGGTCAAAGAAAATGTTGCTAGGACAGAAAGTCTCTGACCTCTCCTTTAAAGACAGCTTTTTTTGTGATGAACTTTAAAAGTTTACACGGAAGCTGAGAGTTGTGCTGAATTTCAGCAGCAGATAACAGCCTTACAGATAGACTCATTACGCTGCAGGAGGTCACTTTACTACCCCCAGCACGTTCGCCAAGGTCACTCCCTGACAAGTACACTGGACGCTACAGCGCTAAACGTTTAACTGCGAAGCCACAAGCAAGAAAACAGAGTGCCGTAAACAAGATACGACTGTGAAACGATGCATCGAACCTCTCCTTGTTGGACTTGGCACTGAAAGACGTCTGAGCAGGTTAAACAAGCATGCCCATGTCCCCTGGTTGATGAGGGATTTGAACAGTGAATGTTTGTGGTTTACATGAGAAAAGTGTTTTTCTGGACTGAAAAATAACAGGGAATGCAAGTAAACCTTAATGTTTAAGAGTTAAGTTGTATAAGAATAGAGGTAGTTTTTATTTTTATGGTTTTTGCTTGTCCGAGGCGGTACAAAGTGATGGACCCAGGTGAATGGAGGGAGCAATTTTACCCATCACCAGGTCCATTGGTGGAGCCTGGGGGATAAACTTTTGGCAACTCCAGTCCTTGCAGGAAACTATACATTTAAGCAAAATAAAAAAAAACCTAGAAAGCATAGTTTCATCAAATGATTGCAGTAGACAGTTTACATATATATGCAAGTCAAGTCAATTTATTTATAAAGCACATTTAAATCAGCAGCAGCTACCAAAGTGTTTAACAATAAATCAATGCGAGTAATTTAATGGGAAAAAATTATAAAAATAATGATACTGAAAAATAATTAAAAGCATCAAAAGAAAAACAAAACAAAATAATGCAACACTAAATTGAATCACACTGTAAAAAGCCAGAGTAAACAGGATTTGAAACCATCTATTTCTTGATATCATCAAGACATTTTAACAAAGGGTGAATGGAGCAAGAACTATTAGGTTACAAGGGCAGATAAATCTGACAATTATCAGCATAATAATGAAAAGAAAGACCATATTTCCTCAGAATAGACCCAAATGGAGCAGAGTGCAAACAGAAGGGGTCCAAGAACTGAGCCCTGTGGGACTCCTCAGAAAAAAGGCATTGAACCAGATACACTATTTCTAACCTTAACACAGAAACATTTGTCACTCAGATAAGAATGGAAACCAAAATGGATGTCGGTATGTTGATTATTTTTCAAGTTATCCAGCTCACAAAAGGGAGGGAGGGAGAGTATTTCCAGTTCCCTTCGACGCTACACTACGCGTGACAAAAATATTTAGCGAGAAAAAAAAAAAGAGCACAGAGAAGACAAGAACAACTATAACAAAAAACAAATGTGAGGTGGAAAGTCTAGACGTATCAACACTTTGTTCCTATTATTATTAGTCCCTTAGCTTAGTGCCATGGGGGCAGTACAAACAATCAGTCACCAGCAACCTTCTACCGGACCGACCCTCAACAAGACAGATGAGGACATGGAAAGGGAGCCCTGTCCAGCTGCAGATGTTATCTGGCCATTGTTGAGGAGGACGCCCCCTTTTACAGGTCCCTTCAGCTTTCTGAACATTCTCGTTTGACAGAGTTCCCCGTACGCCTTGCAGATAAACACAAAAAGGTAGATCCAAGATGGAGGAAAATAAAAAGTGGACTCCTGGGTGGAAATGTAGACACGAAGAACGGATTCAGCCTCGACGCACCCAGTTCTCAATCGCTGGCCTCTATAATTTGTCATTTGTATCTCTGAAAATCTTATCAGCGTGAGGCGTTGTTGACAAAATCAACCTGCACATCTGTGATTGCTGGAACGGACCCGACTCCAACCTCAGACAGGTCCGACGTTACACTTCCTGCTTTAGCAACAACGCCACCCACAGTTCCCAATAAACGGCTGTTTACAGCAGCCATTGCTGTACGGCAGGAAAAATCAGCTATCTTTTGAAGTGGTGTCGTCTAGGCGCTTTCCCATCACTTCACCCACTCCTTTCTTTCCGTCGCCTACCCCTTTGCGTTTTCACTTATCTCTCTCACTCCCCCCAGGGATCCCTGGCCTCTCTACCTATGCCCTCACAAGACGGCACTTACACGCTCGGTCTCTTAATCATCCTCTGCTCAACCTTTCATCCTGATCTGACCCACGGTTGCTTAAGGCACTCCGCTTCCTGTCGTCTAACCAGCCGACTCCTTCCTCCGCCTCACCTCATTTGTCCATCAGAGGGGGGAGACTTTGATCTTTTATAGTGGAAAAGAAATCCCATCAGATGAAACACTATTTTTTCTTCTTTTACCCTAACTGTACTTTATTGCTATTTGAATGCAACTTATATAAAACTGAGGTACAATCATTAATGCACTGACCGATACCTTCAGTACTTTATTTACCAACAACTTCTTGATTTTCTTTATTTACATACAACTGAGAGCTAACGATGCAGGGATGTTCAGGAGGTTTGTTTAGAAGTACGCATTACTCCCATAAAATAAATTTGTTGAGTCCATGATTAATTTATAAATCACATGTCGTGACTAAAACCAGGATTGTGCATGTTTGTATAATGAGCATTTATTATCCCCCACCATGGAATACAGACAATCATGCAATTGCTTGTATCTGTGTGCATGTGTGTTAGTAAAAGTTCTCATGGACCACTGGACACATTTTAATAGAAGTCTCAGGAAATATTTTGTACATCTACAACCGCTTAGATTTCGATTAACTCAATTCACGATGATCGCCACAGTCAGATGTTAGAAAACACAAAAAATGGCTACAATTCAGTTTATTTGACAGATATTTTAGTCAAACCTGGTGTGGTAGCAGCTGGGATTCATCTTCAACACATACCCCAAGTGCTACACAAAGTAATATTATCTTAAAACAAGAAACAACTTTAAGAGTCAATCCTTGGACGTACCTCTTCAACTGACCTTTGGAGTCGCCCAAAAACAAAATGGTCCCAAGAGGTATAAATAAAAGTAACAGATAAAAGCAAAGACACAAAAGGAGAGATAGCTCCATCAAATTACATACACGGTCTGTCCTGGTGGCAGCTGAAAGTCATCAACATTTCTTGTAATATTGCACAAGATTATGCTCAACATTATTTTGATGGTTGATCTAAAAACATCTTCAACTTCTTCCCTCGTCATCATAAGATCATAGTTTCAAACTTGCACGGCATGAAAGGTGGTGGGTGATATGCATATCTTCAAGGAACACAATGTCTTAAATTGACCTTCTTGCAGATACCGATGATCATGCTTAAAGTTGGTATATTGCAATGCATTGTTGTCTAGATATATTTATACCTACTTCCGGTTTGTTGAAATATATTTAATCTAAACAATGTCCATTCATATCATTAATGTTCATGCTCAATAATCCAGGTAAAGAATCCAACCATGTCCAGTCAGGTCAACGCTAACCTTGTTCATATCCACGTGTGTTTTAGCTGCTCTGCAGTTATTCTTTCACCTGGAAACATTTATTCTCAACCTTAAATACCAGTAAAACTGGTTTATAAATAAGTTTGTAAACACAATGGCGAAGATTCTCAGTCATCCAGAACATGGAAAATTAAAACAAAGTTCAAGACAAAAAACAACTGAACTTTATTTGTAACAGAAGACGTTTTGCTTCTCATCCAAGGAGCTTTATCAACTCAAAGAACAGAGAGTGTGGGGTTCAAGTTATTAAAGCTGAGGTAAGCTAGATACATGTGCAGATTGTCCTGTCAATCCTCACAATAGGGGTTCATAAGGGTCTTTGTTAGTTTGACTCAGAGGAGCCACTTTGGTCACACGGATGCAATTCCCGATAGGAGTGAAAATGACTGGGCATTAGGACTAAAGCTGCATTGTAAGTTTTAGAAAGTTGAAATCTGAGACCTCCTCTTTTGTTTAAAGATGGTCTCTCTTTTTTACATATATTGCTTCCTTCACCCACCTCTCAAACCAACCAACAAGTCTTGTCCTGAGGAGCTCACCTGTGTTGAGCCATGCGTCTGTGGAGAAGCAGTTTGGTTTCTCCAACATAGAGATCTGGACTGGAGCTGTGTATATAGAAGTGTACAGTTGTCCCTCGCAACTTCATGGTTAGTTTATTGCGTACTCGCTCCATCGCGGTTTGTCAAAATAAGATTGGACATGACTAACAATTGGCTGATTGATGTAGTGAACTTAACCTGATGTCAAAACTAAGCCTAAGGTCAAAACCCTTGACCTTAAGAACCTTGTGGGACAGAAACTGTCATTTCATTGATTTGAATCCAGAAATACAGGTTCACCCATCCTGAGACTTTCTTTCTTGAAAATTCAAGTGAAAGAACACTCTCTTTTCTATTATCATTCCTGTTTTACAAATGTTTGATAATCAAAGTGTTTTAGTTCAAACATTTTAGATGTTACAGTGAACTAATCAATTTTATTAACTGTAAAACAGTAACAATGATTTTTTAGTTCCTCATGCAAAGTTAGAATTCATGTTAAGGCCTGTTACAGAGTAATCATGCATTTTCTGATTTCTGTCTTTGAATGAGCAAGTGTGCGTTTTCCAAGGTCAGGAGTCGAAGCAGACATGTTGTTGGAACAACTGTCTTGTTTACATCCTCTCAGACGTCAACAGAGAAGTTGGCACCTGTTTCTCCAAACTCGCCAAAACAAAACTCTCTGTCTCTGAGAACAGTTTTAATCTGTTCCATAACAATTCTTGCTGTTTTCTGACTTCTAGTAACCTCTTACGTCACAAACCACACCCCTGCCTGGTTGATATTGACCAATCAGGAACTATCAAATGGACCGGGAATAGAGCTCTTTAAAATGCCGGTACTTCCTGGTTCTCCGGTCTGAGAAGTTCTGAGATGTTCGCAGTTCTATGAAGTCGTTTGGGAGAACAGAAGTCCAGCCATGATAAGGCTCTTCCGAGTTTGGATTATAACATCTTCCACCTCTGAGTGGAACTTCTGAAGGACTCCACTCATGTGAAGTCCACTTGCTGAGGTGAGCTTGTGTCGGACGGAATCTCGTCACTACTTCGGACGAGTCACAGCCATCCTATGGAGACGCTGGACAGGTAGCGTTAACTGGAACTCCATATCTGCTGATTCATCTTCAGAGAGGTAATGAGTCAAGTTTACTACCAAGCGTACCGAGGAAAAGCTGGGTTCGAATGGAGAGTGTCGGTTCTGGTCAACACTCCCCCTCACACACCATCTTTTACTCCTTTTAAACTTCATTTCCATCTTTAAATTCTTCTCTCAAGTAGAAATCCTTCCAGATAATTTAGAAATGTCTGTGTAAAGTGCTCATCCACCGCCGTGTGGATAATTGATCATAATTGTACAGTTTTCATTAATGTCTGTGGTGAAGCAACGGAAAATCATGGCCGTATGGTTTTCCTGGTTGTAAAGCTGATTGATTATGTTGTTATTCTCATATTCTGCCAAATTAATGTAAATGTTGATGTTAAACTTTGATTCTGTAAAATAAATGACCACATTCATTTTGATGGGTCAAAGATAAATAACGTCTCACATTACATTTCATTAAATTCAATGCACGTTTTATTCAGTCCAGAAAAATGAAGAATCCGTTTTAATTGATGAATATATCTCAGCACCTGTTCATCTACATTGATGATGGATGAGCCGCACGATCCAGCATGGCATTCTTATTTAAAATACATTTTAAAGTATTTGTGCAGCCCATACTGCAGGATAAACTTCCTCCTGCAGCTGATCAGCTGTTCACCGTGCAGAGCAGAAAAGTGGGCGTGGCCAAGAGCGCTTGCTGGTGGCTGAGAGAAGCGGAGGCAGAGAGGGGGAAATCATGACATTCTGTGTTCTTTTAGTGTGTTTGGAGTTTAGAAACATTGTTTAGAATAATGTAAGAGTGTGGGAAGGGTTTAAAATGCCATATATATATATATATATATATATATATATATATATATATACTAAAATAAACTACTACTTGTACTACTATTCTTATTTTGTGGTTTTTCCTCTCATCTCGGGGTTTCAGGGTATGGATCCCCCGTGGTAAACGAGGGACCACTGTATGAAGATGCTGGTGTAAAGGACCAAATTATTAGTGTTGAATGTTAACTTTGAACACCAGAAGTAGCTCTTTAAGTATTTGAGCACAGTGCCTGACTTTACGCATTAAAAGCTGTAAAAAGGTCTATTCATTGTGTTACTCAGCCTGCTGCACTTTAGTTTGAAGAAAAAGACTAAAATTGTTAAGTCAAAATGCTTTTTGTATTAAATAACAGTAATTCCTTGGCTAAAAAAAAAAGAAAATGTAACCAATTGATTCCTTTCCAGCGGAGTAATCTATTACTGTTACTGTAATGTTCTTCGTCTTTTCCAGTTCTCCACCTGCCTAATCTCAGCTCCTCTTGTACGTCGCTCGTTTTCTCCTCTCCACCTCCCACCCCACCCTGTCGCCTCATCCCAGCATTCCTGCTGCTCCTCATATTCGTGCCTCTCCCTCTTGTGTACTCTTTCAGCTTGACACTGCGGAGACGGATCACAGTGCCGTCTTCTGCTCCTCGCAGGGAATCACAGTCGGCAGACAGAGATGAGGATAATCAGCAAAAACAGGCAACAAAAAGACATGATGGGAATCATAAATTAAGAGAAAAAAGTGACTCAGGGGTGAACAAGTCCAAAACAAAATAAAAAACCTTGAAGAAAAGCAGAGATATGTGCAGCTTTTAGTCGTCCGTCCTGTACCTGTTCTGTGGGATTAACAAGACTTAAAATTCAATCAGCCCGACGGAGGAGCGTCAGTGGAGGCAGACAGAGCGCTGCAGCTGTCGACACCGAGCGAAGGGAGTGTGTGGAGCGAAGAGGAGGAGAGGGGGGGATAGACAGAGAGAGATAGATGCAGGAGAGAGAGAGAGAGAGAGATGGGTGTTATTTTATTTATTTTTTAAACGAGGAGCTGAGATAGAGCGAGAGCCGCCGAGACGGAGAGATGTGACTGCTCCTGGAGTCGTGGTGGAATGATCCGGAAAACAAGGTTAGTAATTCCACCTTTTCATCACGGCACAAGGATGGTGGTGGGGTGTGTGTGTGTGTGTGTGTGTGTGTGTGGGGTGGGGGGGGTCGAAGACTGATGACAAGCAGACTTTAATGGGCAAGAATGGAAGTAGGAAAGTGAGCACAAGATATTTTTCAGGTTTGGGCAGAGTATATGTCTGAATGCAGCTGCTGGGAGGAGGTAAACGGACCCCCCCCCCCCCCCACACACACACACACAAAAAAAAGAAAAAAGATGCAAGAGAGAGCTTTGAAGCAAAAGGATAGAAATAGATTTTTTTAAGGCGTCTGCTTTTGGGGCTTGACTGACAGGCCAGAGCGGCTGGGTGGACTTCTGAACTGTGACATTTGTGGAGCTCATCAATAGCTCCGTTGTTTCATTAAGATGTGTGTTTGAAAGAGAAGCAGAGGCTCAGTGTGTGCGTGTGTGTGCACGCGCACAGTATCACTGCATGACTACTTACTGGATGTGGCGACGGCGGTTGTGGAGGTGTGTGAAAGTGTTGCACGATCATACGGTGTGTGTCGCCGAGTGCGTCTGTGCAGCAATAAGCCGTCGCCCGCTGAGGAGCGTTGAGGGTCTCACAGCTCCTGGTTCTGTTTGACAGACGGGTGAGAGGGAGCGAGGAGAGGCGGGAGATACAAATTAAGGGTGGCAAGGTGGAGTTGAGGGATGAGGGAGCAGGTCAGCTGGTTGGATGCGAGTGCACATATTTTTGTTTTTTTTTTACCAGATCACATGCACCCTGAACATTGGTGGTTTTTTTTACTAACGTGCGTCTCTTGTTTTAGGTTTTCCAGCTCATCGACGAGACAAACCTTCACTGCAGTCCAAGGTCATCAATAACTACATCAGAGTGGGAGAACACTGCGACGGCTGAGAAACGCTCGGAAAAGTCCAGGGATGGAGGAGAAAATGGAAGAGATAAAAATGAGAAGCATCCGGGAGAGGAGTGCCTCAGGTCAAAGGTTTGAGTCCAGTGCTGTCGTGAGGAAATCGCACCGAGATGCCAAACGTTGGATTTTAAACGAAGCGGATCCTTGGATTGTTTTCTTGTTCTAGACGTTGGAATACCGTGCTGGAATCCAGCGGGCGACTCGGGATTTTCCAGGTTTTCTTCATCTATAAGAGGATATCGTGGGATTGGAATTTCTTCAGCTCTCCGTTGACGCTGACCTACATCAGCCTTCGATTTTTTTTTTGATGTGTGGAGGAGTGTGTGACACGTGGATGGGAGTGGGACAGGTCCCAGCAGACAAAACAACCCACTCCCCCACCTTCCCAGTGCTGGGCTGACACACGCAGCAACACCTGAGGCCGAGCTCAAACACAAACACAAACACACACATCTACACACGCGCAGTGACCTAAACCTGGATAACATGTGGAGCTGATTCGGATTATAGAGGCGCACAGACGGAAGAGGTAAAGCTCGTGGACGTTCAGACGTGTAGCGTATTACGGTCCAGCAGAGTCGACCGTGTGTGCATTGTTAGCTCCCTCTCTCTTGTGCTGAATCACTGAGTTCATCACTGCGATGGGCTCAAACACAGAGCTGAGAGCTCGGAGCTCCGTCTCACACAAACACACCCGGGGCCTGTGAATAATGAACAAATGTGCATTCAGAGCAGAAAGCAGACGACACACACGAGCAGAATCAAATCTCCCGCACGGTTTAGACGCCTGAGTTTCCATCAGGCTCTTGTGAACCTTGCACTATGGTTTCTTTGAGGTTTAAACAAAACATTTGGAAAAAATGGAATTGCATTAAGCCAAACCGGAAGTAGACAAACCGGAAGTGGTGGGAGAAAAATGGAATTGCATTAAGCCAAACCGGAAGTAGTCAAACCGGAAGTGGTGGGAGAAAAATGGAATTGCATTTCCAAAAACAAAAAAAAAAGAACCCCACAAAAACAATTACGCTAAGCCAAACTAGAAGTGGTGAAAAAAAATAGAATTGCATTTCCAAAAACAACAAACAAAACAAAAAAAAACACAATTACATTAAGCCAAACTGGAAGTAGTCAAACCGGAAGTGGTGGGAGAAAAATGGAATTGCATTTCCAAAAACAAACAAAAAAATATATATTATATATATATATATATATATATATAATATATAACCACCAATATATATAATATATATATTATATAATAGTGGTCAAACCGGAAGTGGTGAAAAGATTGAATTACGTTTCAATAAATGCAATTACATTAAGCCAAAACCGGAAGTGGTGGGAACAGTGGGAAACATGAGACATCCTGATTGGATGACGGTGCGTTTGGCTTTTGAACCGGAAGTAACTCTGCCTGTTGCGCGGATTTGAACAATTGCGTAAAAAAAAAAAAAATTAATTCTGTTTTTTTCGCCACTTCCGGTTTGTCCACTTCCGGTTTGGCTTAATGTAATCGCATATTTTGAAATGTTGCCGTGCTTTATCAAATGTGATTTCGTTTTTTGAAACGTTGTTCGTTTAAACATCAGGGCCACCGTATAACACCCCTCTTCCTCCGTCTCCGTGTCAGCCAGCTGTCCTGGATCAGATTACTCAATAGGTGTGTCTCAGCTCGGCTTTCATCACCCGGCTTTTATGTAATCTCACCTGGCGGTGTGTGTGTGTGTGTGTGTGTGTGTGTGTGTGTGTGTGTGTGTGCAGCGCAGTGTGTGTTTATGTGGCGGCGGCAGAGAGCAGCTCCCTTCATCTGAGGCTCTTTACATAAGCTGCGTATAAGTGTGCACACAAACAGATTCGGCACACTGACACGAGATCAGAGTGACTGGATAGAGGAGGATAAGAGGGCGATGAGAAAGAAATGGATAGTGGGGGGGGGGGGGGGGGGCGGGAGGGGGAGGGGGAGGGGGGGGGGGGGGGGGGGGGAACGAGACAGTGATGAGGACTGAAGGCTAAGACAGTGGATGAAAGTATTGCAGAGAAAGAGTGAGAATCGTGAATGAAGCTTCACGTGATAAGAAAGAAATTAAGAGGAAAAAAGAGATTAGGAGGAGAGGGGGTGGGTGATGGAGGGCTAATGTCAAGAGAGGGATGAAAGAGAGCAAGAGAAACTCTGGGTGGTTTTATAGAAGAAAAAAACAACGGGGCTTGAAAAGCAAGAACATTTTTTTTGTTGGTTTTTTTTGCATAAACTGCAGGAGTTAGGAGTGTTACATGACTAACCGGCACTCGTTTCATGTGAAGGAAGGAATCATAGAAAGGTAGATAAAGAACAAATAATTAAAAATGACAGATGGCTATCAGTATGTTGCTTTTCTCCCCACCACACCACTGGCTACAATTAGTCTTACACGGCCTAAAAAAAACCTGAAAGATAACAGACAAAGCTATTTAAAGACAAAGCTAGGAGGGGTTTCAGCGTGCCATGGGGCTGCTGCTGCTAATAGACGTGCCAATTAAGAACGTAAAGAAAACTGAGATTATAATTAGCCAGAAAACAAAATATTCAGCTTAAAAACAAACAAAAACTAAAAGATTCGAGGCTCATCGTTTGCTCAGTTGATCGTTTAAGACGGGTTGATTCTCCCTTTGAACCGGAGCGGCACCGACTCCGAAGAGGTGATAACAGGAATCTTTTGAAGTGCAACAAAGAGGCCTTTTGATTTCCTTTAACCAAATCATAATTCCATAATAGGCTTTGCTCCTCTGCTAATGAGAACACCAAGAATACAGAGCAGGTAAGTGTCATCTGGTGAAACAATGAAACTAAAAATAGGAAGAAAAAAAAAAAAAGGAGCATTAAAAGAACATTTTCTCAATTAGCTCACGGATGCACCGAGTGTCTCATTGTTACTGAGGGTGTCTGTCAGTCTGGGGGTGCAGTAACGGGAGATGAACAGATGGGATGCCCACTGTTCGAAGCAGGAGCTCTGCCAAAGTGAGCAGACTGGTGGGTGAATGGAAGCACGGAGGGAAAGAAAAAAATGGAAGGCGTGACAACAGACGAGTGCTGAAAACTATTCAGTTATGAAAGGCGATCCCCAATAAGGAAACAAATAAATAGCAGTGATTGAGTTTTGCAGAGTGCATAAGTTGACTTTGATTTAAAGGGAAAATCTGATGTTTGAAGTGATGTTTCTCAGACGGTTATCAATAGTTCCTATCTCATCAGTTTTGAAAATAGAGCATAGAGGAAATGGAAAAGGTCATAGTGCCCAAAGATGGTCCTGAAGGGCCACTATCCTGCAGGTTTTAGTTGATTCTCCGTTTCTGCACACCTGATTTGAATAAATTATGAACAACAGGCTTCTGCAGAACTTAGAGATCTGCAGAAAAGCAGGGGAACATCTGATTATGTGCAGGATAGAATCCCTCCAAGACCAGGATTGGGCACCACTGATAGGCTATGCTAATAGCTACCCTACTATACCACTTTATTTATAAAGCACTTAAAATAGCAACAGGGCCAACCAAAGTGCTGTACAACAAAAAACAAGCCAAGGACACAGGATAAAATACATAAATCCACAGAGGTAAATATAAGAACTAAATGACTAACGTTGCAAAATACAGATAAGTTAAAATCAAATCACACAGCGTAGAAAAAGCCAGGGAATAAAAGTGAGTTCTCCAACGAGGCTTAAAAACAGTGAGAGGGAGCCTGTCTGACATGTAGTGGTAACTCATTCCACAGTTTTGGACCTGCAGCAGAGAAAGCCTCGTCACCTCTGAGCTTAAAACAAGTGCCTGGAACCAATAAAAGCATCTGGTCTGCTGACCTCAGAGAGCACTGTGGGACATATGGCTGCAACAGATCAGTGAGATAAGAGGGGGCAGAACTGTTCAGAGATTTAAAAACACATATAGAAGGATTTTGAAATAAATTTGAAAATGAACTGGGAGCCAGTGAAGGGAGGCCAGAACTGGAGTAATGTGTTCTCTTTTGCCTGTACCAGTTAAGAATCGGGCTGCAACATTTTGAACCCAAATGCTAGCTAGCCAAACCAAAGCTTATTTTATGAATTTATTTAATTTTTACACCGTTTCCTCCAAAACGACATACCTGCACGAAAGACTGCTACCTCAGCCAATATTAAATCGCTACACTTTTAGCATGACGTTGTTTTTTTTCAACCAAACGACGTCGGTGTTGCCGTTCATCTGGTTTCCTCAGCTCCGGACAGACCGACGTATTCAGCAGACGTTCAGTTGAGAAAGCAGCGACAAACTAATCCGCGCCGTTCAAAAACGTAGAGTTTAATATTAGCTAGCGTAGCATTCTTTAACACTTGTACGTTTCTTTCGGCTGCTCCCTTCAACAGGGGTCGCCACAGCAAGAGATCTCAAATGAAAGATTTGGCAAATGTTTGACGCCGAACGCCCTTCCTGACGCAACCTGGGCTCGAATCCGCAACTTCAGGATTACAAAACTGTGGCACTGACTGCCGAGCTACCACAGCCACATTCCCACTGGTGTGACATTTTGGAAATTGAATTGTTTCAGAATCCTAAACAAATAAATAAGGGCTCCAGTTTGGCTAGCTGTTAGCACTGGTACCATTTTCTCTACACTCTGTGAGCTGACTGATGTCACGGCTGATCCGGTACAAATTACTGATAACTATCAGAAACAACATCGTCTATAAAGTCTGATCCTTTAAGTATAAGGATCTGCGATGGGAAAATGGCCCAGGTGGCGCTGTAGTCATCACTGACCATTTTGTATCGTGATCATACAACTACGGGCAGCAGGAGGCAGAGCGGTCATCTGCCAATCAAAGAGTTGGTTGTTTGATTCTGATTACCCCCGTCATGTGCACAAGAGTCCTTGGGCAGGACAACAAACCCCAGCGTATCCCTGATGCGGAAACTGGTGTATGTGTGAGTGAATGTGACATGGAGTAAAGGAGCTTTGAGATATCACTGGAGAAGTGCAAGATGAGTGCTTTTCATTTACGATTATCTACATTAGAGTACTTTATAATGTGCAAAATGGTACTTTGAGGAAGGTAAATACACAAAGCCTAAATTAGTTATTACTAATATGAAGGTATTACTGATTTTTTCTGTGTGCATGACTTCGATGTGCAAGAGATTATTTTTTACATTTTAAAATGTGTTAAATATGCAAAAATGTGCAATTACAAACTGAAATGAGTCGTCAGTACGTTTCTACTGCACAAATGTATTATCACTGATATTACCATGTAATATCTTTATATTTTGTAGTAAAGGTAATTTACTTGGTCACATATTCTTCCCCTCGCCAGTTGACAATCATCTGCGCTGAAATACCTGACTAGATTAGATTTGCAAAATGTACATAAATGCATTAAAGGAAGTGATTGCAAGCTTGTTCTACATAAGAAGCTGTGCAGAGGTCGACGTCTTTGTACTGATGGAAAACCTTTATCATGAGTTTAACACCTGCTGTACAGTCAGCTGTAGAATACAAATAAATCAAATATTTAATTAGCCAACAGCTTTAGCTCGCACATAACGCTCGCAGCATTGAGACGGTTGTGATTTTATGAGCGGAGGGAAAACTGTAAACTATTTTAAAGATCTTTTAAAGTTATGAGAGTATTAATTCAGCACATTGTGTTTGTTTCTCTTATTGTGAAGGAGTCGAAGAAAGTTGAAGAAATTTCCTTTGATGTTTTCGAGGCTGAGAAAATAAAGACTGCACGGCAGACTGGTCAAAGAAAAGCAGCCTTGTTATGTTTGGGTACTTTAAAGAATATGTGTGCTCTTAACCTTTAGCTTTGATATAGAAAGTTTTAGCAATTTGACAAACTAATAAGCTGAACAAAGACAATCCTACAGCAATATCAGGCTACAAGTTTACTTTGAATTAGCTGTAACGTCACAAGTAAACACTGATGTTTTGATAGATTTGAGGCTTCCCTCATTGCAACAACCTTCTGCACGCCGTCCAGTCAGTGAGCAAGTCTATAAAGTCTTTGCTCAACACTTTAAAAAAATCTATAATTAAACACACACTATACAATTTGGTCTTTTCTGCAGAACCAGGGCTTAATTTGAGCTGGATCCTGCCGGAACAGGATCCGGAAACGCTTATTTTGACAGGGTGCATTCTGGTGACTGTTTGCTTGGATCTGGCAACTCAGACTGACTAATAATAAAGTTATGAACTGCCTTGAACAAATAAAACCTATATTGGATATGTAATCTGAAAATAATTACACAAGAACTAATTTTAAGCATAACGGCCACTTACGAGCTTCTTAATATCACCTACGAGCTGCCCCATCAAGTAAACTTTTCCACTTCTAGCCTTAAAAAAAAAAATCTACGCCCCTAAAAGTACAGTCATTGTCAATGTAATTAAAAACAAATATAATTAAACAGCATTAGTAAAATGCAAATCAGTTTAAAAGTTTGAGTGGGTCATTAATAACATTTTGATTTATTAAAAATATGAAAGAAAAGTTTGATGGGTAATCATGTGACGTACGTCATGTATCAAAACAACGGCGCCACTTTGCCAAAAGAACAGCAATCAAAATGTAAAAAAAACAGTTCAATTTACTTTCATAAAAATAAAAGAAGAAGTCTTCATTGTACAACTAAACCACTGAGAATTGAAGCACATGAAGGCAGTGGCAATGGTGCTGGAGAGAAGCGGAGCATTTCTATTCACACAAGGGGAGCTGTTGGTCAGGCTACTTCTTGTTGCTCTCTAAAATAGTTATTGAATCAAGTGTTTACTTATGTAGGTAAAAAGATTTTTAACAACCTGTTAAAATACTCCAGAACGCAGGAAATGACATCTACTTGAATCAAAATTTCCGGCATAATTTTGTTTCCAGTAAAACTGGGTTGAATAACTTGTGAGCCAGAAAAAAAAAGTAAAATAAACTGCAGATAATTCATCCACATGCTCTGTTTTGGCACCTTCGAATGCTTTTAGATGCAATTCACAACACTTCAGTGCACAGCAGAGTCAAACCCAAACTAATGTTGAATGTAAAACTTTAAAAAAGGATAGGAGAGAAACGTCTGATTAAGAGATGACGAAATCGCAGCCAAATGTGAAGGCTGAAGACATTCGAGATAATTACACGAAACAGACAGACGCATGATTAGATGTCAAGGATGATGGACGATAGATGTAGAATGTCAGACACCTTCGTGATTTAACCAGCCTTCAATCAAGGAGGGAAATGGAGGATTTGAAACCATGAAATGGGGGGGTGGGAACGTGGTCTCTGCAGGGAGAGGGAGATTTGATAGATGGACGATCGGATGACAAACGATGGACGAGGGCCATGTGAAAAGCTGAGCTGTTGAAGAATAGTGGGGCGATTAAAAGATGGAGCATGGTGGAGAGAGGCCGTTTAAGACAATAAACTAGAAGGACATGAGGAAAGACACGTCTTACACGATCACTCTTATATTCTTGTCTTCTTCATTTATTTCATTAAAGGAGAAACTTAAAGACTGAAACAAATGTTTAATTAGACTGTTAGTCAAACATACAGAAGGAGGACGTAAAGCATTGTATAATAAGAATGAAATGATGACAATATCCAGACTGACACTGAGACCCCCCCACCACCACCACCACCACCATCCCATGTATCAGGAGGGGAAGAAGCAAACATGTGGCACAGAAGTTAAGGAGAAAGAGAAATGAAAGGATGAGTAATTAAACTGCTGACAGACTGTTTAAGCGCAGCGGGCACCTGATGAGCAGAACAAACTGTAACCATGGCAACCACTGGAGACAGACGGAGGGCTGGGGTTCATTTATTTACTTATTATTTTAGGATCAGGAGATATATGGGAGGAGAGAACCAAACGTGAAAATGGAAGTGAGGCCCCAGGGGGTGTCAGAGTACAGGAGGAGAGGGATGGAAGAAGCAAACTTAAAGTGAACGCAGGAGCATTACAAGCTTAGAATTGACCTCAGAGTCAGCTCTGTTAGTAAAATATCATTGGCAATTGTTTTTATGCTGGATGCCCTACCTGACAACCACAGACCACCAAGCTACCACAGCCCTCTGTGTGGAGCAGAGTGCTGCCATCTAGGGCACCTGGGGGAGCAGATAGGGCTTAAGGACCTTATTCAAGGGCACAGAGTGGGGCAGATGGATGGAGGAAGGTGTGGGTGTTTCACCTTTCCCACCCAGGTTTTTGACGTTGACCCACTATTTGACATATTAACATTTTTCAATTGTAGTTATTGGATGCAACTCTACAACCGATAAACTGTTGGCATTAACCCAATCCAAGATGGACACCACCAGTATTGCTTTAACATTCCTGTTTATAAAAAGAGATAAAATTTGATGCGGAAGTTGCAAAGAGTCACGCATACTCTGAGCGAGACGTCTCACAGTCGCACAAAATTGCAACTTAGTTTAACTAAAACTGCATTTTCCCAACCTAAGATAGTCTTAAGCTTGTTACGTACTCGGCAAGAACTGAGACGTTTGTCAAGAACATGTGTGTCAAACACAAGGCCAGGGGCCAAATGTGGCCCTCGGCATCTTATCTGGTCCTCAAGATGATATGTGAAACGCAAAATACTTCCATCTCTTGAAATTTTCCAGTAATCTTTGATTATCAATCAACCTTTATTTATACAGGTAAATCCCATTGAGCCTCGAGGACTCATTTACAAGAGAGACCTGATTTCAACAAAGAAAGATGACAACAATGGACAACAGCAACAACAATAAGCAGTTATAAAAACTCATACTAGTTTTTTTTTTGTTTTTTTTTAACAAATAGGATGGCTAAAAGGAAAAAGGTAACAAAACAAACAAAAAAAAAAAACAGCTAGATTCCAAGACAAATGTATAAAACTAAAAACAGGAACATGTCTGCATTGGTCCCTGCCAGGAGTCCAACAGATTCTTAAAGCCACTTAGAGAGGTCAAGGTCGAGAGCTTCAAATCTTTTTGTAAGATATTCCAGGAAACAGGAGCGGAGTAGGAGAAGGCCCTTTTGCCTAGTTCAGTCCTCACTGAGGGAACACTGCAGGTAATAATGTCCTGAGAGCGCACTCCGTAGCTGCACTCACGCAGAGACATGTAGGAGGAGATGTATGAAGGCAGCAGACCAAGAAGTGATTTAAAGATGTTCATTATGATGTTGAACGAACAACAGAGAACATCAAATGAGACCAATCAAACTATTGTTGAGGAACCTGTAACTAAGAAAATATGTTGGATATTTAACTTGAGTCGATGTTTCTGAAATTGGCCCTTAGTTTAAAAAAGGTTTTGATTTTGGCCCCCTTTTATAAATGAGTTTGACACCCTTGGTCAAGACCAAGGTTTGTTGAGGCCATGTTTTATACTTTACAAGAAACTCAAGCGCAGAACTCCTGGGGAGTCTTCGAAGGGTCCTCCTATTGCAGAACGGATTGCCTTTTGTCAGATGAACATGTTTAGCCTGTGCAAATTTGTTGCGCAAGTAATGTAACTGTTACGACAAATAATCTTTGTGCACAACTTTTGGGCTTCCTCTCTCCACAAAGCAGCCATCACGTGTGTATTTATATGCCCTTAAAGACTTGTGGTTTAGACTTGAACCTTAGCCAGATGCTCTTCAAAACTATCCACTGTACTTTGCACCAGCAGAAATACTGGAATTTTAACATTTCCGTATACCAATGACAAAAGGTATCAGACCACAGCGTTATAAAAGTTTTGTGGCGATGTGTTGAGAACAAGCTACTAGTTTAAACCAAGGCTACGAGATCTTTTTTTTTTTTAAATGGCCTGGGGAGAAAATTTTCTCGCTTCTTGTGAAGTATGTACCTTCCATCCATCCATCATCTCCTGCTTATTCCAAAGTCAGGTCTCAGGGGCAGCAGTTTGAGCAGGGAGGCCCAGACATCCTTTTCCACAGCCACCTCTTCCAGCTCTTCTGGAAGGACCCCAAGGCATTCCCCAACCGAGATATCGTCTCTCCAACGTGTCCTGGGTCTTCGAGGGGCTCCTCCCAGTTGGACATGCCCGAAGCACCTCCCTAGAGAGACGCCCAGGAAGCATCCTTACCAGATGCTCAAATCATCTCAACTGACTCCTCTCGATGTGGAGGAGCAGTGGCTCTACTCTGAGTCTCTCCTGGATAAGTGAACTCCTCACCTCATCTCTAAGGGAGAGTCCAGTTATCCTGCGGCGGAAACTAATTTCAACCGCCTGTATCCACAATCTCATTCTTTCGGTCACTACCCAAAATTCTTGACCATAGGTGAGGGTAGGAACGTAGACCAACCGGTAAACTGAGAGCTTGCCTTACAGCTCAGCGTAGCAGCCTTACAACTATCTTGAAAGGCGGCAGTAGCAATGCATTATTTAAAAGAATAAAGGAGGTAGAAATAGATATCGTGCTTGAAACGGAGCTTTCAAGCTTGCGTTGTCTTCGATCCATACTCTGTGCTTCTGCACACTCACATGTGCTCGTCTGCATTCTAAATATTGTCAGCAGATGTAGTGGGCTGAAGATGTTCAAGTGAATCACGCTGCAGAATCCAGCGTGGGTGATGACAGTCAGAAGAAAGCAGCTTGTAGTTGGAGTCTCTGTGTCTCCGTCTGCATCAGGATTTGCATACGGCGCGCAGAAATCAACAAACTCGAGGGAAACCCCGCAGGACCGCTGCAGTGCTGCATTGTTTTGTTTCTATTAATGTCACACATCAAGAAGGGGGGAAAACAGCTCTTTGTGTTAAGTTCCAGAGCAAGTTGTGATTCATTACGGCTGAGAGAGGCTTCTGATCAAACACGCGAGATACTAACATGCCTCAGCCGAGGCATCGTTTACAAGGCTCTCGATATAACGCCGCAGGCATCCGTTTTCTCAAAGGATGTTCGTGTTACCCCCAACTCTTATCGCCGAGGTTCGTTCGTCTCTCTGCATCCCTTTGTTTCGCGGCGGGCGAAGACGTGACGTAACAGAAAAGACTACAGAAAACAAACGAGACGAAACGCATTAATGATCGTTTGTGAACGAGTGTGCGCCTAATCAATACGTCCATTATCGTGATTCTTAGGCTCCGTTTGGCGTTGACCTACTGTGATGAATGCAGAGCACTGATTGGGTAATTGTTCTCGTACTCTGGAGTTTCCCCCCCTTAGAAAGTGGGAACCCTGCTGAATCATCAAGCTGCACGCATATAAACACGCATGTCGCTCCACCAAACTGCATCCTGTCAAGTCAGCCAATCAGGGTCCGTATAATTGGCACCGCAGGGTTTCTGAACGGGCAGGAAATGATATTGAGGTGGGGTGTTTGTGTGTTTTCTCACAGTCTGTGTTTGATGTTGATTTTCTTGTTTTTTTTTTCTCTCTTCCCCGCCTCAGCTATGTAAACATTTACAGGTGCACAGAACACCGCACACAATCACCCACTAAAAATATGGCAAGGCTGCAGCAGAAGCTGTTATGAAGAAATGATGAGTAACAAAAAAAAAACAGCACAACAGGAAATGATCCAACTAGAACTGAGCTTTTAGAGATAAAATGAGCTTTAAGTGGAGAAGATCTGGTAGAGAAGAGGAGGATCAGGTAATTTGCATTAAACATTATATTCTGTGTTAAGCAGAAAGAAGTAGATAACTAGATGAAGTGGTACACGTAGAGTTGTGTGAGTAAAACACTGTCTGAGGTAGTGTCTCAGGTAGTAACAGCTGGGTTTTTTTAGGAGTCTAAAATAAACTAAAATGTATATCACCCGCCACCTTTTAGGCCAAAGTTTTAAACTACTAAATACCTTGTGCTAAACAGCGTTTCCCTTACAGTTATCCGAGGGCGCTTTAACATGTCAACAGAAGCAATCCCCATGCCTATAGAAATGTCCTTCACCCACAGCTCCACCTTCACATCGGTATTTTGCGTCAGACATTTTTTTTGCATCTGTATTGCAGTTGCGCAACATAAATGCACTAGCTAAGACGCTACAGCCACAGCAATCCGCTTCTCTCCTACACAGCTAGCATCCTAAACAGCTAGCATCTTACACAGCATCAATTCAATTCAATTCAGTTTATTTATATAGCGCCAAGTCACAACATAAGTCATCTCAGGGCACTGAACAGAAAACTAAACAGCTAGCATCCTACACAGCTAACATCCTACAAGCTAGCGTGCAACACAGGTGTGTCAAAATCTCCTCCTCCCTACCACCCACAAAAAACACTGGTGATGAGTGCCTTGTCCAGGCAAGTGACCTAGGGAAACACTGCTGAGTATGATGAAGCCTTCTGGATGGAAGGTGAAACGTTTCAGCACAAAACAAACAAAAAAAAAAAACTGCCCAGATGACCAGACTGAAAATTGTTGGATTGCATACCTGGATTATTGAGCATAGACTTTGTTGGTTTTGAACCAGTTTGACATGACTGTAGACGAGGAAGTGGGCGGGCACCGGAGGAGGGGGCGTGCCAAAGAAACCATCTTAGCACCAACATAACTGGTTTGTTCCACTTTGGAGTAAGCTGCTGGGGGGAGAATCAGTTTTGTGTTGTGTTTCCTTGACTGATGAAGCCTTCTGGATGAAAGGTGAAACGTTTCAGCACACACACACACACACATTGAAAAAAAGAAACCGTCCAGATGACCTGACTGAAAATGGTTGGACTGCTGAGTATGTGTTGAGATTAACGCTCAGCTACTACCACCGCACATCATAGCTCAATATTTATAAAACGGACTTAATTACGGCCATTTTCATTTTTTTGCTAAGGTCAAATAGTTGTAGCTGCCATCTAGAACGACGGTAGTGTCAAACTAACTTGTTATGGATGTACAGTCAGTGATTCATTTCTGAAAGTTTCAATTTAAGCAACATTAATTTTCAAGTCAATCAAAAGTTGAAACAAGTTGATATAGAAAGTAAGAATGACTAAAGGTTTTAATTATTAAGAAAAAAGCTTCACTTGTTGTCCGAGGTTCCTGCACAACATTAAGACCAGGATGACAACCTGAACTCCTGCAAACCTTTAAAACTGAAAAGACGATGGACTTTTTGAAACGGTCTCCAAATGGTTCAAATGTAATCTTTAATGCTCCTAAGAGGGGAATCAAAGTAAAGTGTATTGCTTGAAGTTGTTTGAAGTACTTGCTAGCCTTTATTTTATTTAGGTATTTATATTCTTTTTGGAAGAAAAAAAAAAGACTTCTTGACAGTTAAAAGAATAAAAGCGCTGCTCAAACCAGGTCAAAATACACAAAAAACTATCCAACATCTTTATATTTTATTTTAAATCTGAGTATTTATCTACAATTTGTTAACTGGAACATGTTTGCCTGAGGCGTTATACAATTTAAAGTTGTTTCAAATAGTAAAACAAATCTTCTGGTTTAGGCAGCGGGCCACCAATCATGCTAATCTGCTGGTTTATATCCCAGCAGTCCACGGCCCAGCGAGCAAACCCACTTGAAACGCAACGCCGTGAACGTTCTGCTGTAATAACCTGCAGGTCTCGCAGTAAGGCATGACGGGGTGCAAGCACTAAAAATGGCACGAGGGGAAATTCACAGCAACTTTGAAAAGCTCTGCACCAACTTGTTACATATTCACACGCATATATATATTTAAATATAGATTTCCTCGACAGATTAATACCATTTGTACTCTGGAGAGATTTACTCAAGCTTACCAGAGATCGAGTCGTGATATTTGAAGCTAAAATCAATATATATGAACTTCTGCTTCACTTTTGACACTTCGGTCCAGTTTCCTGGTTATTGAAATATAAGGTTAAAACTTGACAAATCACTAAGATTTGCAAGTAGAGAGATCACAATCCATGCAGAGACGAGATGCAAATTCCACATTAGGTCCCCGATCACACTTCACCAAATATGGCATCTTCATTACGAGATGAGCATGTGGCAATAACCAAGACTGTCAGCTATTAATTACGAGCTCTTATTGGCTTCCATCTTAAACCGCGCTGCGATTTAATCAGATACAACCGTGCTAATGCCATCTGGAGAGGAATAAACAGAACGGGCCGGTGCCGAGCTGCCTCTCTGGGTGAAATGTGACGGCTATCGACCGATAAAGAACGATTCCTCTGCAAGAAAAAAAAAAAAAAAAGCGGGGATTCAGGGTACAGCAGTGTGACAAAGCTGTTTTCAACACTTTTGTCTGCCATTTTCTCAGCTGTCCCTGTGATTTCAGCTGCTTGTCTGCATCTATCTGTAAGAGCGCCATGGATGAATGGAGGGAGGCGGCTTCTGCTGCTTAAAAAAGTGTTTAAAGTAGGAATGCTCCATGAACAGTGCACTGCCAGGGACTGTAAGAGCCCACAATCAAAAATGCTAATGCTAAGGGAGAGGGCTCTGCAGCAATAAAATCCTTGTTTTTCTGCCCTTTAGGGTCTGTGAACACAACTAATGAGGTAACTCGCCCTAGGAATAGCACCTTTGATGTGGAAGTGAAGGCGACGCAGGGTTAGAACAGATCTGTGGCCTTTTAACTGATCAGCAACTGAGGCTGTACAACGTTCAAGATGGCGCCTTGAAAGTGGCAGCAACGTTTCCGACTCATTTTCACGCATGTCATTTTAAACATGTCTGTTGCTGTGACAAATTGTTTCCCTCGTAGAAAATGAACAGAGCTCATTTTACATCCTTCACATCTGTAGATCTGTTTACAAGCTTTTACTGCTCCTTGCACATTTTGTTCTGCTTCAGCTTCTTTCAGCTCCTTGTGCGAAAGTAACAGCTCATTTCAGCTGGTTTGTTTCAGCTTTTTTGTGCTACTTTAAGATTTCTGCTAACTACAACGTTTTTGTGCTTATTCTAATTTCAGCTTGTTATGCTTTTTTCAGCTTATTTCTGCAAGTTTCAGCTTTCTCTACAATTTCAGCTACTATAAAGTTGCTATATGCCAATTAAGCTTTAAACTTTTTTCAGCACAATTCAGCAAAAATGTGCTCTCTCCACTTCCTTGTAATTTCAGCTTTTTTCTGCCTTTTAGCTACTTTTCAGTTGCGTTTTGTCAATTTCAGCTTTTTTCAGATAATTTCCACTTTTTGTGCTCATTTCTGCTTCTTTCAGCAAACATGTCATTTCTTCTTTCTTATGCTAAATTAAGCTTGTTCTACATTTTCAGCTACTTTTTAGATTTAGCTAATTTCAGCTGTTTTCAGATAAATTCAAGTTTTTCGTGGTAATTTCTTCTACTTTCAGCCCAATTAACTTCTTTCTTCTAATTTCAGCTTATGATCCTTTCAGCTTTTTTTCTGCTCCTTTCAGCTTTTTCAGTTATCTCAGCTACTTTTTTTTTTTTTTAAACTCTGTTATAAATTTATCCTTTTCAGCTAATTCCACATTTTTTTTAGAGCTTATTTCAGCTCCCACTTCCTTCTGGTAGTTAAGATTCTTTCTAACTTTTCAGTTATTTTCAGCTATATTTTTTGTTAATTTCAGCTTTTTTTAGCTGATTTCCTAGAATAAATGTTTAAGTCATAGATGACATTTGAGATAGAGAATTAAAATATATTAACTCTGTATTAACTAATTTCTTATTACTCATCTTGCTAGAACAGGTCACAGACAATTATTAAAATTTACTTAAGATTTATTTGTGAAAATGTCTGTTTAGTAATCTAAAGCAGTGGCTCCCCAACACTGGTCCTTGAGGAACACCATCCTGAATGTTTCAGTTGTTTCTCTGCACTAACACCCCTGATTCAGTGATTTAATTACTTCAAGTTCTGCAGAAGCCGGTTAATCACCGATTCTTTCAAATCAGGTGCGTCAAAGTAGGGAAACAAGTAAAACATGCAGGACGGTGTTCCTCAAGGACTACTATTGGGAACCACTAGGATATAAATAACGTAACATGATCCACATTTTAAAGTAAACTATTGCTTTAAGTACGCTTTTTTTTATATTAATAAGCAATTACATTTCAATTAAACCAGAGGTCATTTCAGATGCTGTAAATAAGTTCTTGATGATGAACTGATTTATAAATAAAAATCAGAACCGCGGTGTTTCCAGCCAGTTAAACAAGCGGATCAAAAATATGTTGTGTGTGAAAACTGATAATTCATAACAACCCTGTGCCGGCACACTTCATCAGTCAACTTCATAAACCAGACTGAGTTCAGGAGGAGAACAAAAAGAAAATCAAATGAGTTTAATAAGCGATCAGGACTGGATCCCACTGCGTCGCCGAAGATGCTGAAGAAAATCAGCGTCACAGCAGCTGCCATTTCAATTTACCTCCCAGAAAATGGGATCTCAATACTGTTCAGCTGCACGAGCTTTCCAATAAACACAATTATAACACATTTGCGGGGGGGGGGGGGGGGGGGGGGGGTGTTGGCTGCACAAAGGTGTTAATAACAATAACTATAATAACAGCTGGAAAACTGATTTAGTTTAGCTATAGAACTGATGAACTATGAAGTAAGAAGTCATCTAAAACATATTAATTATATTTTAAACTGTTTTTATTAAAAGCGTTTATAATCGTACTGTTTACCGTTTGTGGATTTGAACGCAGCACAGATCTCACTCGGCTGCAGTTAATTTGTTTCACCATTCAAGACGACACCGTTCGAATGAAAATCAACCGATGTTCTTTATTTACTACAATACAAAAATACTTTGAATGGTTTGAGGCAAACAGGAGTTTGGG
>NC_056498.1:34674669-34681209 GCF_014905685.2 Nematolebias whitei
GGGGTATACAGTTTGACTCCTCGTACAAAACTCTGCACAAGCTGTAAGAAGAAAGAGCCACTTATTTACTACGGTTCATTGCTCGAGTGTTTCTCGTGCAGCATCTTCTCATTCAGCATCTCTGCGGTTCAACGATTCCCAGTCGGTGATAAATCAGAGCAGGGGTGGGGGGGTGGGGGGGTCACTCTGCCTTCTGGTTTTCAGCCCAGCGTTTCTTGCTAACATAAAAGAGCGAGTACGGGCAAGAAAATAAATAAAAACAGTAGTACTGCATGTGTTACATTAAATGTCCATGCACATATCCATAGAAATGGCTCGGACAAGCAAAAGCCTTGTATAACATTTGACCTTGATTTGTGACCTTGACAGTGGAGATGAGGCACATGAAACTTTGTCTAATGATAACGCATGATCATCAAGTTTCATTATATTATCTTGAGAGGATCAGAAGTTACAGGGAGGACAAGAAAGCATTTAAAGCAGACGTGGGCCACTAAAGGCCCCAGGGCCAAAAGTGGCCCTTAGACAATCTCCATCAGGCCCCCAATATCCTTAGTAAAAAAATAAACTTAAATCAAAAGACTGATAAGAACCCCCCAGCAATTTATCAATGAGACTTAAGAAATTTTAATTTAATTTAATTAGATATCTTACAGGAATTTGTAGGTTTGATAACATTTCACCAGTTTTGTCCTCCCTTCATTGGATCTCTGTACGTGCCAGAATACAGTTTAAAATTCTCCTCCTGACCTTTAAGTGCATTAATGGCTTTGCACCCTCATATCTCTGACCCATTTCAACAATATGTTCGGTCTCGGGTGCAGAGTTTATCTGACCTGCTGATTTTGGTTGAAAAGGTTCGATCTCCTCTGAACTTCAACCTGTTTTTTGTTACAGTCGTGGGACCTAAACTCTGGAACAATCTGCCCCCCAACATTAGACCACTTCCTGTTTTTAAATCTCTCCTAAAAACACTGACATTTAACACAGTGCGATTTGATTTAGTATTCATCGTTTTGTTTTTATTTTGATGCTTTTAATTCCATCTTTTTTGTTATTATTATTATTTAATTACTGCCTTGATCTTATCATTAAGCACTTTGTTAACAGCTGCCGTTTTAAATGTGCTTTAAAAATAAATGTGACAATGACATTTTTTTAAATCCTTGTGTTTCCAGAACTAGGCTGAAGCTTAAAGACTTAGAAATACAAATATATAAGTTTGTTTTGCATATTTCCGCTAACGTATTTAACATGTTAAGCGCTAACATGATACATTATCCAAAGAGTCAGTTCACAGAATACTGGACATCTTATATTACTGAAGAATATTGGAAAGACATTTTATAAAGTGTGCTAATTACGCTAAAATAAGACAAAGCCTGAGAAAGTCTTCTAGATTATCTGTCATAAAGAAAATTTATTTTCCAATTCATTACGTGGTCATTTGATTGTTTTAAACATCTTGATGTGGCCATTTGGAGAAAAAAAAAAAAGTTGCCCACCTCTTAGTGTGCCGTATTTTTCGCTGTACAAGTCACACCTTTTTGCATAAATTTGCAAGTCCAGTGACTTATAGTCCGAAGCGACTAATATACGTTTTTTTCCCACATTTATAACAATTTTTGGCAGAGATCTGACTATTTCATTCATTCCGACAGGGAAAATATTGAACATTACCATTTTCAGCCACTAGAGGGTGCTGTTAATCTTGTTAAAGTCCTCCCATGCACGGTCCTGTGGCCACCATTTTGGCAGCATATCGATTTTTGACAACACCAGCCCACGTTTCCGTGTGGTAGTGGTGATGCATAACAAACGCAACGTGTCAGCGATGACGCATAATAGATGGGACTTATATGGCAAAGCAACTTATTTGTTCTTTTTCCACTTTATTAGACATATTTGGACCGATGCAACTTTTACGGCGGAAAATACGGTACATAATGCGTCTGTCGTTTGACCAGCATACAAACATCAAATTTCTTCATGATTTTCAGGCAACTATCAACTTCTGTGACTCTTCACTGTGGTTCATTAAAGACCGGGCTGCTTATCTCAGCAAACCTTGAAACTGAGCCGGACTTCAAAGCCTCAAACAATTTGATGTATTTCTCGAACCGACAGCACGAGCAGAAAACGAGCTGTTTGTCTGTTGCGTGTCGCCACGTTCCAAGATTATATTCACGTTTAAGAAGTTCACGTTAGAGAAGCAGTCCGCAGTGCTCCACACTCAAAAGATACGAAGCTCTTGTCCCCATTTGAAAATGTTCTTTTTGAAGATAGAAGCAAACGTTTCCCTCAGCTAAATAAAAATTACCAAAGTTTTCACGGTTTTCATGAAGGATGACTCAGAGCTGAACGAGGTAAATAAGACAAAACAATTTTTTAAAAACAAATCTGTGCACAGTGCTCCAGGAATGCAAGCCATTATTAAGCTTGAGAAGGTGGATTCAGAGAGACACTGCTCATTATACATGCACAGAACCAGAACCAGGTTTGGTTTTCGTTTTACTCTCGAACTTGACAGAACTTCAGGGGATTATTTGAGCAAAGCATTTTAGAAGAACTCCTGTAATTGCGTGGAGTCCTGCTGTGATGACGCACCAGTCTGTTTCAAAGAGAACAAACTTCTCTGCTTTACCATTTCTTTTTTTAAAAAACATTTTATCTCAGGTTCAGTAAAGTTCGGTCTTACTCTTCTATAGGGATGAGAATATAGATTACAGCTTGGATAAAAAAAAAAATAAAGCACTCGATGACTCACCTCTGTCATCTTTAGGCTTTTTTCAGACGTCCACACATGGGACGAACGACTGCACCGTCTCTTAACTGCTGATCTTTGTACTTCCCACTAAAAATAAACGCCAATACTTCAGCACAACTAAACAAACGGAGCGTTTTTATCTCAGCACTTCTTCTGAAGAGCGTCGAGAAATAACCTGATCCGTGCTCAATAATCCAGATAGAAAAACCCAACAAAGTCAGGTCTTCTGGACGGTTTGTTTTTATTGAAACTACTCCCATAGTGCAACAATGTTCAGTCAGATCATCTGGACATTTTCTGGTTTTTTGGTGCCGAGACGTTTCGCCCTCCATCCAGAAGGCTTCATCTCTTTGACATGACTGTTGAGGGAGAGGGCGGGCACTGGAGGAGAGGGTGTGCCTTAGAGGCCATCTTAGCGCCAACATAACAGTTTTGTCCACTTTGGAGTAGGCTGTGAGGGGAGAAGCAGTTTTGCTTGGTGTTTCCTCAGACTGACAAAGCTTTCTGGATGGAGGGCGAAACGTCTCAGCACAAAAAAAAAAAAAAAAACGTTCAGATAACCTAACTGAACATTGTTGGATTTTATACTTGGATTAATGAGCATGGATTTTGGTACTCCCATAGTGGACGGACCAGTTTGCTACCACTAACTATGGGAGTGTGCTGCTTGTGGGACTCGGTTTGTTGTGGCTCCTCGGACTGATGAAGCCCTTTGGATGAAGGATGAAATGCCTCAACAAAAAAATAAATCATCCAGATGACCTGGATCAATTTTATTGGATTTTTCCACCTGGATTATTGAGCATTAACTTTGTTTTGAACCACTTTGGTTATGGCTACCTCAGAGGAGTCGACGGGGGAAGAGGGCGGACTCCAGAAACAATCATCAGCAAACTGGTTGGTCCACTATGTGGGTGTGATGCTTGTGGGATTGAGTTTGTTGTGGCTCCTCTGACTGATGAAGCCCTTTGGATGAAGGATGAAATGTCTCAACAAAAAAATAAACCATGCAGATGAACTGACTAATCTTTGTTTGGTGCTCTCCAAAATGTTTCTACAGCATCTACTTTACCACAGAAACATTGAGTTTCATGTTTTTACATGAACTTAAGATGAAGGACAAAGAAGTCCTTTGGATGAAGGACAAAGAAGTCCTTTGGATGAAGGACAAAGAAGTCCTTTGGATGAAGGATAAAGAAGTCCTTTGGATGAAGGATAAATAAGTCCTTTGGATGAAGGATGAAATGCCTCAACAAAAAAAATAAATCGTCCAGATGGTCTGGTTGAACTTTGTTGGATGTTCCACCTGGATTATCGAGCATGAACTCCTGTGACTCTAAAAAGGTTTTAAACAGCAGAACTTTGGAGCTAAACTTTTGTTAAAAGCATTTAAGTCCAACTGTTTGCCGTGAAGAAGCTGCAACGTGACGGTGAAACTCAAAGTGTGTCGAGTCTCGTCTTAAAGACTCATTTCATATCATGTGGCTGAAAATCACAAATAAACTTTAAGGAAATTCAAATCAGAGCGACATCAAGTGTTTCAAAAACTCTTGTCCCCGAGTGACTTCAGGATACCAGTTTTCTTTAAATTAGAAGAGTTTGCACCCAAACATGTGGATGATGAATGGGTTAAAGCAGAGGACCGTCGCCCAGGGGAGGGGGCTTCACTTCCTGTCAACGCTGACCTATTTCTGGTCTGCTGGAAACGTGCACGTTTGGCCTCGCTTGTCAAATGGGACAAGCTGAGTGCAGAGAGGTGAAGAACAGAATGGAGACAGCATTAAAAATTCTGCGTTTTTGTTCCTTCGCTGATATTTAACCGTCATTTTCTTCATTTATAACTTTTTTTTAGCCGCTCCCATTTAACTTGCGACCTTTTCGTCTCGTCCTCTTCATTCTGTCTTCCCATTTCTCCCACCGCGATGATGGCGTCGCCTCAGTCATATTCAAGGCAGATCTTTTCTTTAATCAAATGCACTCCCCTCCTCCGCCCACCCTCTCTGTGGCAGTGATGGATGGCGGCCTTCACCTGTTTTTCGCCTTTACATATTCCTACGTCCGTCCCCTTAACGACACATTCGTCCCTCATTGGTTCCACTTCTCACGCTTTCTTTCACTCTTCCTCAGCTGTTTATTCTCTTCCATCCTCCATCTTATGAACTCCCTGAATATGTCCCCCCCCCCCCCCATTGCACTGGTTTTTACCTTTTGTTTTGGCGTTTGCGTTAATTCTGGTTGACTAAAGAGGACAATAAGGCAGAAGAGCAATAGTATCAAAAGGATGAGTGGGCTTACAGTACGCACGACAGCTGCAAGAAGAGGCGATGTGGGCGTTCTTTTGTTTCTTGCCTGGAGAGGAAAAAGTGTGTGTGTGTGTGTGTGTCGGCCTCTATAATTATGAGTGTGTGGGAAGACTGTGTTGGTATGCTTGTGGTCGTTTCAGTATGCTCACCTTATATCGAGGGCCTGGAATTATGAGTGAGAGCACTTTCTGGAAAGACAGTGATTGAAGGGAACTGAGTGAGTGAGAGATGCTGCTTTGATATTTGATTTGAGATGGAAAAAATAATGCAGCAAAGCTCGAGTGTAGCAGTAACATTCAAGACAGTGCAGTATTTGGTGTCAGCAGTTAATCTTTTTTTTTTCATGACTGAAGCCCCACTGCGGTCCAACTCACAGCCCAATAAGATCCGTGGATTATCGTGCTCGTGATAAGTGGCTTTCGAGAGCTAATACAAATCCCCTTGTTTATAAACACTGCAACATTCCTTTAAGTCGATTATGAGCTAATGGCATTTGTGGGTGCCCGAGTGGATGCACAAATACACAAGGCGATAGTAAGATCTGCATACTTCTATGCAGGTATACACGCACACATGCATGTACAGTTTATTAATGTCATTAATTGTGCCTGGTGTTTTGGAGGCCCTGCCATTTATAATGATTCACGGAGAAAAAAACAAGTGTACTGCATACGTAACATACAGCCGTAAACTAGATACAGAACTTTACTAATTGGCTTTTATGTGAATGTTTTTGTAAAGTATCCTGAGACAACTTTGTTGTGATTTGGCGCTATATAAATAAACTGAATTGAATTGACTATTACAGTAGTCCCTCAATAGTTTGTGGTTCGACTTTCACGGACTCACTCTTTCACAGGTTTTCCACGTAAAATTGTACACGTCACATGACTGGCTGATTGATGGAAGGCGATCAAGCAGAGCATTGTGCTGAGGGGCAGACTGGTCATCGGAAGTATTGTGATATTTTCTGGTGGTCTGGCCCACTTAGTGATCGCCAAGGACCCCTCTTCTTTCTCTTTCTTAGGATGTCAGCCTCAGAAAAAGAAAGGAGGGGGCAGGGGGTGAGGTCCGTCTTTCCCCATCATTATTATGTGAGCTTCAGTGAGACGGCTATCAGAGTGAGTGGCATAGATTATTTAAAATAATCAAGCGCGACCGGAACTGAACCTTTAGTCCCCATCGACGATCACCGGGCGGGCCAGGCCACCAGGAAATGTCCCGGTGCTCCTGACGGCCAGTCCACTCCCCTGGACGCTGATTGGCTCAGTAGCCGTAGCATCAGTCTGTCTGCTCTCTTTTCACATTTAGAGATTTTAGAACATTGTGAAGAACATTGCAAGAGTGTGGGAAGGGTTTATAAAGCCTATATATATATATAGAGATATATATATATATATAGAGATATATATATATATATAGATATATAGAGACATATAGAGACATATAGAGACAGATTATATATATATA
>NC_056498.1:34681309-34700858 GCF_014905685.2 Nematolebias whitei
ATATATATATATATATATATATATATATATATATACACACACAAAAATGAATATAATGTCTTTATTTCACAGATTGTCACCTATCGTGAGGGTGTCTGGAACATAACCCCCGCGATAAGTGAGCATCTATTGTATACAGCATAGCAATAGCAGCAATAGGCATAGACCTGGTATGATCGCTGACCTTTTTGACCTTAGAATTGGGGGATGAAAAGATTGCGCAACATGCCGTCAGTAATGGTGCATGTGTGTTTAAAGTTTTGTTAAATTATCTTGAGCGAGTCAGAAGTTATAGGCGGAGCACGAGAAAGTTTAAGGATGGAGATCATCCCATAATACGTCCACCTTTTTACGGGAGTTTTAAAAAAATGGAACTCGACAAGCACATGGAACCTTTTGAGTCCATTAGGTCTTCAGTGTGAACTATAATAAATATTTTAGACACATTAGAGCTTTTAAGTTCCCCATGAAGCTTCTCCTGAATGCTCGAGCTCTGAATGTGCTTAAAAGTATCCGAGAGAAACCCTTAACTGGATATTTGGATCATTAACAGCTACACTTTCAGTTGGCCTCACAAAACCAAGCTGCACCCTCGGAGGGATTTATTTGGCGTTTAAACCTTTCAGAATAGGAGGAAGCGTAAGATGCATCCTCACAGCACGTTTTAACAACACTGGGGGGTACAGAGCAGTTTCTCAACCCTCTCCAACGCTTTTAGCTCATGTTCTCACTCCATGATGCCTCTCTGCTCTCCACCCGCCTGCTTCCTGCTCTCTGGAGGGTAAAAGGTTCATGCAGGGAAGGGGAGCAAGAGGTTTCTCAAAATAGACGTTAGCAGGAGATGCAGCTACTGTAAACATGCCAAGAAGCTCAAACCACCAACAGAAAACACAGTTTCAGTCAAAAAACACCAAAATATCTAAAATTTGCTTTGGTTTGATATCTGAAAACCAATTTATTGCTGTTGCCTTGTAAGATCAAGACCAAAATAGTCTTTTTGTTGGCTACAAGCTTTAACCGTACTGCTAAATCAGCAGCCGGCTCTGGAGAAGACGATGCTTACGTGCAGATAAAAATGTTGCACTAATCCTCCAAAATGGTTCACACAAATGCACGTTCAACGAGCTGTGCGGTTAGTCGATGCTTGAAAATTAAACGTGGACGCCGTGGTAGCCGATCCCAACGACGGCGCACACGTGCAGATGCGTGCGCAGGTCTGCTGCACCAGTACAGTGTGTAAGATGAGATTTTATTGATTTGAAACGAGGGAAAGTTCGAGCACTGCAGCAGCACGGCGGGCAGAGGAAAGAGGCAGGGAAAGATAAGCGAGGGGAGGGATGATAATCGGAATTAAAAAGTTTTGCAGAACAACCAAGAGCTATGAAGATATAAAAAATGTAAAAAAAAAAATCAAACCGTTAAAATAAGCATTTTTAACTAGCGATGCTGTTTCAAACTGAAACAGATTATGTGAGATTTGCATGAGTATTGAAGCAGTGATCTGTTGGAGTTCATTAATCTGATGGATGTGCAGAGTTAAGACAGATAATCTGGTTATTAAAAAAAAGTACTTTTTAATCAATTAAGTCCTTCTTCTTCCTATGGGGCCAAGATAATGTAGAGGTATGGGCAGCCGACACAGTTCCCAGGTTTGATCCCCAATCACTCCCACATGTCGTGGTGTCTCTGAGCAAGACACCCGATCCTTAATTGCTCCCTGGGCGCTTACTTAGCTGCCCACTGCTCCACCTGGGTGTATCTCAGGTGCAATGGGTTAAATGCAGAGAACCAATTTCATCATTGTATGGGAACATACAATGAGGACAACACATAGGACTTTACTTCATCTTCTCCCTTTTCAGAGGTCGCCACAGCGAGTCATCCTCCTCAATCTCACTCTGTCCTCTGCATCCCCTGTCCTTACTCCCAAGTATCTCCATGTCCTCCCTAACTGCATCCATACATCTCCTCTGTCTTTTTTCTGGTAACTGCATTTCTAACATCCTTCTACCAACATACCCACTGTCCCTCCTCTGGACATGTCCAAACCATCCCTTTTTGGTCTCTCCAACTTCATCTCCCAGTTGTTCAACCTGTGCTGTACCTCTGATGATCTCATTCCTAATCTTGTCCATCCTTGTCATTCCTAAGGAGAACATCAACATCTTCATTTCTGCCACTTCCAGTTCTTTCTCTTGTCTTTTTGTCCACGTCTCTGTCTCCAGACCATACAACATAGCTGGTCTCACCACTGTCTTGTAAACTTTGACCTTTGCCGACGCCCTTTTGTCACAAATCATTCCTGAAACTTTTCTCCATCCACTCCATCCTGCCTGGACTATCTTTTTCACCTCTTTACCACACTCCCCATTTTCCTGGACAGTGGACCCCAAGTACTCTGTCTTACTACGACTGACTTTCATTCCTCTTCTTTCAAGTGCATACCTCCGCCTCTCCAAGTTCTCTTCCACCTGCTCTCACCACAGGTCACAATGTCATCTGCAAACATCACAGTCCATGGGGACTATGAAGAGATGAAACTAATGAAACCAACTAAAGTTCCTTAAAATAATGCCAAAGTTTTACAGGTTTCCTGCAATCTGCTGGAGCTCAGAGCATGTTGGGGATGACTGCCAGCTACACTAAATTTTAGCTCAATAGAAGCAAAACTGCCTGAGTTGTAGCCATTCTTGTGTTTGCCAAGATTGATTAGCTGATCAGCCACCCTAAATCAGGTTGATACTAAAGACGGAACGCCTTTTAGTTCACCTGGTCGTGTTCTTGTGTAGAGAAACGTTACAAAATGTCACTTGACGAAGCGACTCCCTAAACAATCCCTTTACAAACCTGTAACAATCAATTAGATTCATTGTGAAAAAGAAGATTTAAGACAGGGTGTGGAAGGAGAACAGGAAGGAGGAACAAAGATCAGAAGGGTGAGTGGAAATGAATTGGACAGGTTGCTATCCATCTTTCTGGGTCAGATCGATGAGCGAGTGAAGAGATCCGTTACAACTTTGTGAGCGCGAGCGTCAGAAAGCTTCGGTGCTGCACTCTATGGCTGCAAATGAGATCTTAGAGCAATATGTGAAGGGGGGGAGATGCAGAAGAGCATGATGAAATGGGGGGGCGAAAAAAGTCTGCAGGAGTGAAGAAGAGGTAAGGGAGAAAAATGACTGTACGGGATAATCAAGTGATAAAACAGATGGGGAGGAGAGATGGGGTGAGGAAGTAGATAAATGAATGGGAGACTGGGGGAGAATTGTATCTGAGACGGGCAGAGCACAGGAGGGAATACAACGATCATGTGTGGCGCATCGGATCTGGGAGTGAGCGTGCACGTGCAGTGGCAAAAAGTGGGAACAGAAAAGGAAAGGAGACGTGGAGGTCAGCAGCAGAGTCAGCAAGCGACAGAAAGACAAAAAGACTAGGAGTGAAAAGATGGCGAGGAGGAGCCGTGACTGATAACATTGTCGTACGCAGGTTGCCTCAAGGGCAGAGGAGGCCGAGAAAAGAAAGGAGGAATGAGACAAAGAAAGGGAAAAGTGGAAATTTACAGGGGAGCCAGAGGCACGAACGGCTATAAGATGGAAGGTGAGCAAGGATGAAGAGACAGCAGAAATACAGAAGCGCAGGTAGACGGAGGGGAGGCGAGCAAACGACGCACCGCATGACTAATAAAGTCAGAAAGACGCGGAGGTGGGGGGTTAAAACTGAGCAGGCGTGCCGCAAGGAGAACGATGCGAGGGGCTTTCACGAGGAGGACGAGGAGAGGCAAGGTGCAAAGAACAGACAGGATGGAAAGATGAACAGCAGGAGGGGTTTAAAAAGTTACAGCAAGGAAAATGAGGGAGAAGTTGAAGGACGAAAAATTAAAGCCCTCTCCACACTTAAATGGATATTTTTCCACAGCTGACTTTTTAAAATCACAATAAAACACATTCTGATATAAAAACACATATTTGAAGAAGTTTTTATAAAGCGGAACTACTTTGGTGCATCCGAGTTGACCAAACCAACAGAGTTAGAAAAACGCTGACACAGCAGCCACTTTTCCACACGCTTCACTGTGAGGTGTCAACTCCAGCGTCACAGTGCAGTGCATTCTGGGAAGTAGCACCGAACCTTGTCGCTACGGCAGGGTGACACTTGAGCAAGAAAACAGACTGTAAGTATGAAGAGAAAATGTCAGAAAGGCTAAATTAATCATGAGAAGTTGTCAAAGGAGGCGACACGATAGTTTAGTCTTAAAAACAAAATAACCGGTAGCTGATTGACGTGTGTACGATCCTGGCCCTCGAGGGCCACTATGCGGCACGCTTTATTCGTTTTCCAGCTCCAACACACCAGATTCAGGTGCAACAACAGGACAAAGGCTCAGATTTACCAGCTTTTTACCAGCCTTGAACATTACCTTGTGAATTTGGAGCAAAGAAAGTCTCAAAAATCACCTTCACAGGCAAACTCAGCTGTGCTCGTGTTATGGTTTAGGCCTATATGGATTTTTCAAACAATGTGCTCCTGTTTTCCGCCATTCCCACATGCGTTGGTGGCCTTAAGCAAGACAACCTAAATCCTAATTGCTCCCTGGATGCTTGAAAAGCTGCCCACTGCTCCACCTGGGTGTATCTCAGGTGTTACGGGTTAAATGCAGAGAACTAATTTCTCCATTGAATGGGAACATACAATGATAACACACAGCACTTTACTATAGTCCTGACCTGCTACTACCATTAAACAGGCCTTCATGTGTTGTGCACAGTGTTAATTTTTCTCTATAATAATTATGCATTCAAATAACCTGAAACTAAATACTAGAAATACGGAGCTACAAGCACCTGAAAACTATTTTGTTAGCTGCAAGTAATTATTCTTTAATTTCCTATAAAGAAAAAAACCCCAGAAAAAACAGCAGCTTATGACAAAGAACCCCGTGACCCTAACATCACGTTACTAATTAATTCAACCTTTATTTAGACAGGTTAATCCCATTGAGTCTCGGGGACTCATTTACAAGAGAGACCTGATTTTTTTTTAACAGAGTGATGATAACAGTGGACGTCGGTGTAGAAAAATAAAAACAGGAACATGTCTGCATTGGTTTTTGCCATGAACTTAGATGTTTGAAGCCACTTAGAGAGGTCAAGGTCGAGAGATTCAGATCTTTTTGCAAGATATTCTTGGAAATGGGAGTGGAGTAGGAGAAGGCCCTTTTTCCTAGTTCAGTCCGCACTGAGGGGACACTGCATGTAATAACGTCCTGAGAGCGCACGCTGTAGCTGCACTCACGCAGCGACATGTAGGAGGAGATGTAATGTATGAACCAAGACAAACGCCTTGACAACCCTTAGGTAGTGTTAGAAATATTTTATCTAGATCCCTGGGTTTTAATATGCTCAGAGACGGATTGTAATAAGATTATGACCCGGTTCTGATCGGTTTAAACAGGGACAGCGACTCTAAAAATAGTCTCCCAGGGATTCAATATCCATCAAGGAATATATTTTTTAATTTAACACAGAAAGGCTTTATGTACATTGTATCATTTTTCCTGACACATAAGATCATAACATAAGATCCAATGAGATCACACTTAGTCCGCCCCTCTATTCACTTGATAGGCTGCGCTCCCGGATGAAGGTGGAGCCTCAATAGATTTGTAAGGCAATGAGTCATCCGCCCGTTCCGGTCCTTGATCTCACATCGAATTGTACCTGACAGGCCAGTGCTGTAAACTAACATTTTCCTGCCTTGATTTAATACAATTGATGAAACTGAATTCACGTTTCCTTGATTTATTGAGATAGTGTGAGTTACTACTTCTGAGGGAGTCTGAGCTGGGAGCCTCCTGAGCTGGAGGTAGACCTTGGGTCCGAGATAAGACCCGCAGGGGGGGACACAGCTTGTGACAGCTTGGTGCCGTAACCCAGATTTGAACCGGGGTTGCTGCGGGTACAGCCAAGTTGCACTGTCACAATGTCATTATTTAACAAAGGACAAATGAACACAAACAAAAGGAGGAAACAGCTGAACGCTGACCTGAACTAAAGCACCTTGTTTTTACTATACCAACTAAAGTTTTCCAAGAAAGATGCCAAACAATATTTTCCAATGTCCTTTTACTTCACAACATTTTATACATATATACAGGTTCATTTATGTTTTTGCATTTTAATACTCATGTCACTGCAGGGGCTCAGGAGACTCCCAGCATCGATTGTCCTGAGGACGGGCTGTCACTACAGGCTTGTCCCACACACCAACACCCACTCTCTTCTGCTTCAGGCATTTTCACCATTTTTTCCTCCAACAAACTGAAGACACTACACATAAGGAAATAACTATACGTGGCACGATTGTTAAGATGGAGCATGATTTTCTTTAAGAGTTGCTAGCTCTATTCAAGTGGCTCTTCGTGTTCGGGGAGATGATAATGACTAATTTGTGGGAAGTAAAAAGCAAAGCTGCGTTTGTTATCTTACACTCGAGTCGTCATATTCTAACACCCTTTTTGACCATAAACATGACTGTTCTGCTCTTTATACTTTGGTTAATTTGGATAGCAGATGTGTTACAGGCAGATGTGGGTAAGTGGTTAGAGCAGTCGTCCTTTAATAGGAGAGCTGGGGGTTTGATTCCACCAGCAGTCACATGTTGAAGTGTCCCTGGGCAAGACAGTGAATCCCTCATTGCCTCCGATGTGTGTCCCATCAGTGTATGAATGTGATCTAAAGCACTGATTAGTCTACAGATTCAAATTAGCGTTGTACAAATCTAGTAGAGTGCTGTATGAATGGGTAAATGAGGGTACATGTAGTATTGTAAAGTGCTTTGAGTACCTTGACTAGATAGAAAGGCGCTATATCAGAACAGTCCATTTACCATCCATTTTACCATTTAAAAGTTCCGCCTGAACGTCCTGTTTCAAAAGTAAATGCATTTTCCACATAGGAATACATACCGGTAGTCTATTCCCATCATCGTACTTCTCATGTTGCTCCTTTTCTTTGATTTAAAAATGAATATTTAGGAGCCTGAGATAAAACGTATAATCTTTTCAGCCACTTGGTTCCTTATCTTTTAAAGAGAAGAGTTTAAAAAAAATAAAAATAAAATTGGGACAGTCTAATACAGAGCTCACATTCTGAGAACAGAAGAAAGCTAAAACTCACACTTCCCATCAACGCCGTCTCAATATCCGAGATAGATGGCAAACGCTCTTCTAGTTTCACACAAAAAGCAAAGCTAGAATCAAATGGAAACTATTAGGTAGCAATTTGTGTCAAAGTGTAACAGTCAGGATGATGGATGGTTATGCCTGCATGTTCCTCGAAGTATTTGGCTGCATGTATTATACCGTGCATCAATTTATAATCCCGCATTCTATAAGGCCCCACATAGAAATGTGCCGTTTTCCTCCAGAGAGGCCCGTTCATCTTCCTGACTCATGTCATCCCCACTTTTACCGCAGGTGTGACTGTTCGCAACAACCCCTGTCACACTCTCTGTATCCAGGTTACAGTTGCCATAACGACCGCCAGTTGAGTGGCAGTGACTCAGTTTCTGAGCCTAATCACCAACTCACAAGTGTGTTTACAGGCAGATTTTAATGCAGAGCTGAGATTTTCAGAAGGATCTTTGTACGTATTTGACTGTGTCGGGCCTAATGAGACCTCCGGCCTGCTTTACTTTAGTGGAGTCGAGGATGACAGACCTGTGACCCAATTCGCTTCTTGGGCCCAGAGTCTTAAGGAAAGGGACGGATGATATAACACCATTCTAATCCCCTCCTATAAGTTTCTAGGTAACCGTTACTATGGGGACTGACTGTTCAGCCTTCTAGGATGTTGCTAGGCAATGACCTAGTGCTAAAGTGTGTGGTTGCAAATGTGCAGGACTTTCAAGAGCTTCTGTGCATTGTACAAGTCTCCAGACCATCCCTAATATCTTTAGAGTTCACTTCCAAGGATTCAGAGTGTCCTTTAGTCCCTTAAAATGGCACCAATAAATTGTCTGACAGGCTATCTGGAAGTCTTTCATTGGACTTTGACTGCTTTTTCATAAACTGCCCATCCAGTGGACAAGTGAAGGGCAAAGATCAGGTCCCAAAAAAAGAAATAAAGCGCAATCAGTGAATTTTGTCTAAAAGTCATGTCTTTGAGAAATGGGATCTAAAAAAAAAATATCTAACAACCTCACCTAACATACTGTACATAACATTAGGGGAGTGGTATCGCAGAGCTTAGAGAAGACAAGCCTATGGTTGAAGGGTCTCAAGTTCGAATCCCAAGACCAGTACATAAAATTTGCTTCCACCCTCCTTGTTCCCATTGTAAGACCTTGAGAAAAGCCATTAACCCTTCAACTGCTCCCTGGGTGCTTTAGATGGAAGCCCTTTGCTTCACATGTGTGATGGGAAAAGGGCAGAGAATTAATTTAACATATATTTTATTTATTATTATAAACCTTGACAATGACATAAGAGATACATCACCCTTCAGTTGATTAGAATGTATACTAAGTTCTCAACTAATAACTGAGAATCACCTTGTTGAGGCTAAAATTATATTTTCTGTAATAAAAAACAATAACCTTTGTTTTTAATTTATCTCCATTTGTACCTTTTCTCTTTGTCTATTTAGGTCTGTGGATAGCCAGGCGATCTACCATGCTCGTCCCCCCACCCCTCCATCCCCGCAGACAAACATACCTGCCCCGCACACACCTCCACCCTAAGCAGGGAGCAGAGGGATTCACCTTCTCTTCCTTCTTTTCTTCATCCATCCACTCTTTTTCACTTCTTCTCCCGTTTTCCATCTCATCGTTATCCTCCTCATCCCATCTCTTGTACTGTGCCTGCCCGAGGACGACCAGGAGAACCTTTCCCGACTCCGTCACTTTCCCGGTGTTTCATTGGCTGACACTGGTCACATGCTGCCTGCTGCCTTCTCTGATTGGAGCAGGGGAGACGTGGGGCGTGGTTTCGGCCTGTCCTTTCCACTGCGTGTGCCGAAACCTTTCGGAGTCACTCAGCACGCTGTGCGCCGATAAGGGCCTCCTGTTTGTCCCGCCACACGTCGACAGGCGGACAGTTGAGCTGCGGCTGGCGGACAACTTCATAACAGAAGTGGGCGGGAATGACTTTGTCAACATGACGGGACTGGTTGACTTGACTCTGTCGAGAAACACCATCCACCATATCAGACCCATGGCCTTCTCTGACTTGGAGAGTTTACGCTCTTTGCATCTGGACGGTGAGCAGCAACGACCTTTGTGCCAAAAGCTGTTAGCCTAAATTGTTCATAATCGACTAGCTTAACTGGGAAACTATTAAATCAATTGAAAAGGATTGGTATTGTCCTCTTTTCTCCTTAGGTAACCGCTTGACAACACTTGGCCCCAAGGACCTTTCGGGTTTGATCAACCTACAACACTTGATCGTCAACAACAACCAGCTGGTTAAAGTCTCTGTTGAGACTTTTGATGATTTCCTGCTCACTCTAGAGGACCTTGACATGTCCTACAATAACCTCAGGAGGTAAGGACTCAAGTTTCAGGCATGCAAAAAATAATAAAAAAAGACTGGTTAGATTCCAAAACGGAGTAGCAACATCCGGTACAATTGTCTAAGTTACAAAGACTATGAGAAAATGTAAAAAAATAAATAAAATAAAATAAATGCTGATGCTAGAACTGAAAGCTCAGAAAACTGAATCAGTTCTGATGATGTTATACTTTTCTTTCACTTCAATTTGGTTAAGATCCGATGAGGCCATTCTCAAGCTCACTCCTCTGTGAATGACGGTTACTGCCGACGGTATATTGCTGAAGATATTGTATATGGTTCATTTCGCTCATCTCGTTATACGACAATGGAGACTCTTACAGCAGGACCATTATCACGGACTAAATAGAAAGACTGAAGAATAATTATAGCCTCTTCCCTTTTCATATGGGCACACAATGCAGACGAATTCAGCAGCAATCGGCTGTCAATTGTGATTAAGATGTTTCAATTGTTCCCTGAACAGAAACACTTTGGCCTGTCTCCAGCCTCCGTCACACCTCGAGAAAAGTGCAGAGTTTCAGTGATGTGCAGAGGAGCAGCTCCCGTTTCTAATGGTTATTGAAGAGTCTATTCTCGGTGTCAAAGAGCTGGTGTCATATTTAGTCGTGGTTAAAAATGCCCCAGAAACAAATCACATCGTGCAGGAAAAACGTATTGAGGTTGGAGTTATACCTCATAAAAATGGGTTACTCATACTGCTTTATTTGTTTTTGCTAAATTACCCTAATTATTGGTGAACTGCTCAATACAGCTTTATTACAAACTAAATCATTTGAATTATTTCAGGCTAAGTTTTCCCTAAAGCAGTGGCTGATAAAAGTCTTGTCTTTAGTATTCATACTGTGTCTTGCAAAAAACAAGCCCACAACAACAAGAAACTGTTTTAGGAGCGAGCATTTAGACAGAATATTATAAGCTACAACATCTCACTGACTTTTCTCTTTTCACAATACAATTCACAAGCATAATGTGCAAATTTATTTTTCTCCTACAACTTATCCCCAGAGACATTTGCTCTACAGAAAGACGGTAATCATGTTTAGCAATCGGAGTCCACAGAGGAACTAAAACTGGTTTTGTTCTCTGAGTGGTATATTTTTCATCCACCAGCATGTTTAAGATTGTTGTTGCATGATATCAAATTTATATTATGTCTACTCAGTACAAACTTCCACAGCGTTTTCTAATGATCCAAACCAACCCTGAACAGTCAACCCTGTTTTTACGTATTCATATCATACCAAACCTTTTGGTTTTTGGCAGATCTAGTTGTGAAAGACAAACCAGGACAAAGACTGGAAGGGAAACTCGATGCCACCCATCATCAAAAACTGTTCTTTATTCTAACCTTCTAGAAGAAAGCATGCAAAACACCAAGATTAGCGGCACAGTAGTCCCTCGATTATCACGGGGGTTATGTTTCAGATGCCACCATGATAGGTGAAAAACGGCAAAGTAAGAACGCTGTTTATTTTTGTATTTATATATATTTTAAGGCTTTAAAAACCCTTCCCACACTCTAACAATGTTCTAAACTCTTAAACCTACATAATTTTAACATTATGTACTGTATAATACTGCAAAATTTTATATGGGTAAAATGGTAAATGGACTGCACTTACAGTATATAGCGCTTTTCTATTTTATTAAGATACTCAAAGCACTTTACACTACAATCTGTGCCCTAATTTACCCATTCACACAGCACTCTACTATACCTTTACGATAAAATAAAGATAAGACTTTATTGTCTACCAAGGTGGAAATTTTCCTTAATCTCTCCAACCATAAAATAAAACACATTCATACAATCAAAAATAACAATTTGTACAGAGAACAAAACACTTTGCATACCATAGATAAATATTATAATTTGGCTTGGTTAAAAATGGTTATTGCACTCGGAATGAATTACTTCTTATAGATGTTCTTTGTTGCCAGAGGGACCCCATAACGCCTTCTTGAGCTCAGAGGTTCAAACTGACAAAAATAAATAAAAGAGGATGGATGTTATCTGCTCAAATAGTCATTGCCGTCTTCATTGTTCTTTCTGCAAACAGTTGAGACAGAGCTTTTTGTGGTTTCCCCACTATTTTACCTGCCATTGAAACAATTCTTAAGTTTTTTTTTTAGTGTACAGCTCAGATGACCATACCAGGCAGGAAGGTGAAAAGTTAAATCACTCAACAATTGCCTTGTATACAAGCTCTAAAGTTTGCCGACTTACCCCAAGACCATTAAGTCTTCTTAAAAGATACAGTCTCTGTGAACATTTCTTTAATATATACTCACTGTTTTCAGCAAAGGTGAGCTGACTGTCCAGGAACGACCCAAGGTATTTAACATTTGCCACAATTTCAACAAGTTGGCCATAGAGTGAGACTGGCTTCACTTTAAAGTCTTTAAAGTCTACAAAGACTAATCAGTGCTTTATCACATTCATACACCGATAGGACACACTTCGGAGGCAATGATGGGTTCAGCGTCTTGCCCAGGGTCACTGCGGCATGTGACTGGTGGTGAAATAGAATCCCCAACTCTTGCATTGGATGGCGACTTCTCTATCCAAAGCCGCACCAGCTCTACAGACCAGCAGCTCAGATCCAGTTGGGTTCGGTCCCGGTTCGACAGACAAAGCCCACCGCCCCGTCCAGGTTGATGCGCGTGAGGATAATTGAGCTTCAGGAAGCTTCAGGATTATTTGAGACTTTCCTGCCAGTTCTGTGAGCTTGATAGATCGTTACTTTGGACTTTGCGCTGCAGAACTATCCCTTCATTTCGACAGAAAGCAGCGGGTGGAAGCACTGTTGGCTTCTGGGTAGTGTAGTTCTTTTGACTGGTGTTACAGTATAGGCTTATTGAAAGAAAACTACAAAATGGCAGTGCCTATCCAAAGTATGTTTTTCATTAACTTTTTATCCCGTACCATCCCAATCACGAGTAATATTAACGTTGACAATCGTTGAAAAACCACGAAAGTGCGGGTCCGCGAATGTTGAAGTAGCGAGGGACTTCTGTACTCTGCTATAATCAGGTTTACTTTTTACAATGTGTCAAACCCATTAGGAGCTCTAATCATTATGGGTTAATCGGTCTTCCTGGAGTTGTCTTTTTGTTTCACCTTCTAAGTGAGAATATGACCCGACATATATGATAATCATTCTAAATACAAATAACTTTCTTCCTACAGGGTACCATGGGAGTCCATTCAGAACATGGCCAGTCTCCACACTCTGAACCTGGACCATAATTTAATAGACCACATAGCAGAAGGAGTGTTCGGGGAGCTGTATAAGCTGGCACGGCTGGATATGACCTCCAACAGGCTCCGAACCTTGCCTCCTGATCCACTCTTTGCAAGGTAGCTCTTAAGATTTGCAGGTTCTTTTAGAAGTGGCTTAATGGAAACAGAGGTGGGAGGAGAATCCTGAGCTAAAAACGTGGGTTATAGATCAGCATTGATCTGGTACAAAAACCACACAAGGAGATAATGTACTTTTCTGTATATTTTGTTACTTTAAGCACTTAATCTGCTCCTTTACCAACTATACTCGATTATTACATGTCTTTTTGAGGTAAACAACAAAATTATTAGGAAGGTGCAGTCTAATGTCAGGATAAAGTCGCAACAATGACAAAGAGTTGGTGAAATTATTTGTGACACTGGTGATCTGTACAAACAAGTTAAACCATTGTCTTATTTCTGCCTTAGTTTGATTTGTTACAGGTTTGTGTTATCACTAAAATACTAGTATTTTAAAATGTGTGTACATTTAGTCAAGATCAGGTGTCAAAACTTGCAATTTTACATCAAAATGTCACCTTTAATTTGACTTAATATGCCCATTTTTACCTTTTGAAACTTTACAGCATAATAAGTCCGCTGTACACCTCTAGTTGTATTTTCTTTGCTTTCACTTTTACTCCTGTCCCCAATTATAGTTGGCGTTGCATGTGCTGTAGAGGCCTTCACGACACACAGTGATTTAAGTGTAGCCACTTGGGCTTTATCTCCGCATGCAGCCATGCTAATTAACAGCCTCTTCTCTTTGTAGTGTGTTTTATCACCATGTTTGTTCTGCAAAGTGCCGATTTCCCTCATGCTGCAACCATGATTCAACACTCCTTTTGAAATGTGCTAGTGGCGTCGCATTTTATTTCCTGCTGCTGAATGGTGGGCGATCATGTAATTCTGTGCGTGCATGTTTTTTTTGTTCGTTTTATTTAGCAAAATACGTCTGGACCCAGCAACAAGATTTTTTCTGAACCTTTCAGAACGTGATCATCAGATCTGAAACATATTAACTTGGAGTTAATTCAAAATGGCTGCCTAAATGCTAAACAACCACAGCATTAAAAAAATGGCTACAACTCAGCTAGTTTTTCAGATTTTGAGCTAAAATTTGTTAAAGTAGAAGCCCGTCAAACGCTTTGAACCCCAAGAGATGGAGCAACATTTTTATTTAAAACTCTGGCATGCAGGGTGACGGGTGAAAAGCATTTCTTTAAGTCAGTTACAGAAATACATATACAAATATTTTTGTTTAGCTAAAACTGGTGCTGTGTTTTACCCACTGTGAAAAACTAAATGCTTATTTTGCGTTACTGCACATGGATATGCAAACCAAGTATCATTCAAGTCTATATAGGTGCATCAACCTAGGTGAACTGATCTCTTTTCTACTTCTGCCGTCAGGTCGCAGACAGGTGCAATTAGTCCAACTCCCTACAATGCCGTCATAAGCCTAAACTTCGGGGGAAACCCACTCCACTGCAACTGTGAGCTGCTTTGGTTGAGACGACTTACCCGAGGTGACGACATGGAGACGTGTGCCACTCCCGCACACCTGGCTGGAAGGTAAGAATCTGACACATTGCTCTTTATTCCAATTAAGGCAGCATTTTTACGTTACAAAAATCCAATCACAAATGTGCTTTGCCTAATATACCAAATGTATCAAAGCTTTTCAGTTTATCTTGCAAGTTCTAACCTCCATATAAAACTTGCAAGTTTTATGGCACGTTAATGAAAGTATGTGCGTATAATATGACTGAAGTAAAAATATGCAAAGACTGACGGAGAAAACAAGGAACATCTGGTACTGTCATCTGCCAATAATTACCCTTTGCTTAGTTGTGTTATGAGTGTAGCATTAAAATGGTACATACTGTTGTCTGATATTTAACAGTAACATCCGTAATTAGTAAAAGTGCCTTCATCTTTAATTTAAATCAAATTAATTTCATAAATATATCCCTTAGGCAAGAAACATTCTCTCACTGACTTTTTTTATTCCTTAGGTATTTCTGGTCGATTCCCGAGGAGGAGTTTACTTGCGAACCACCTCTCATCACCCGGCACACACATAAGCTGTGGGTGCTGGAGGGTCAGCGTGCCACACTAAAATGCCGTGCCATCGGAGACCCCGAACCGGTGGTCCACTGGGTTTCACCGGATGATCGCATTGTTGCAAACTCATCCAGGACCAGCTCCTTCAGCAACGGGACCTTGGATATCTTGGTGACGGTCGCACGGGATGATGGTGCGTACACGTGTATTGCTATCAATGCAGCGGGCGAAGCTACTGCCGCTGTGGATCTGAAAATAATCCCACTGCCTCACCGGGGTGGGGGCACTGGAAGCACTGGGGTTAACAGCGTTAACGCCAAGAACACCAGGAATGTGACCAGCGTTTTACGAACTGACCCGGGCTTGTCGGATATAAGCACGGGGAAAAACGGAGGGATTAACGGCGCTGCGGGACGAGGAGGAGAGGCAGACGATGGGAGTAAGAGAGATGCGGACGCTAATGAAGGCGACGGTGGAAAGTTCTCTGAAGGGGAGAGGACTGATGGAGGGAGCATGGAGGATGATGAAGGGGGTGAGGAGGAGAGCAGATTGGTTGGAGTACAAGGAGTAACGTCCACTTCAGCTCAGGTCCGATGGGATTTGGGACGTTTGTCTGAAGCCTACGTTGTCTGGATGTATCAGATACAGTACAACTGCACCGTCGATGAGACGCTCATCTACAGGTCAGTCAAACCCCATCACATTTACACACACACAAAGAGAAGAGACAAATACTTAACAGGTCATATTTCATTATCGTTTAATATCCAGCTTCAGGTCCTTTGTCATTGTTGCCATCTCAAAAAAGCCTTTAACCACTTAAATATTTATAAGTGACAACATGACACTTCAGTGAAACTGTTCACTCATCCCTTGAGCCACCATGTATCCATGTGGAGGATGAACATAGAAAAAAAGATTGTTAATAATATATTACCACGCGACATCAAAATGCTACAAGTGAACTGTCTGTGTGCAGAATGGATGAACGTTAACAAAAATATGAACCGTTATTAGAAAATGGTGAGAAATTTAAAAAGAACTGTCAAAATGTTGCTATACAAGCTCCTGAAACGTTTCAGATTTGAGAAAAACCTTAAATCTCATTTCAATTTCAAAGTATAGACCCTTTGATCCGACATAATTGAATCCGAAGTCAGACATATTGGAGACGTAAACGGATGAATACGAACTAAAGTAAGTGCACTTTGATGCAAGCGGTTGATTTTCAACCGTTTCTGTCAAGAGGAGCTGATTTATCCAGAGCTCAGTATCTGCAGAGCATTTAACTGCATCTCAGCACGCACTTACCAGAACTCCAATCATGTTCACTTCAACACCGCAGCCCCATCTTTAAGTCATCCTGGCTGTAGGGTTCCTTTGAATGGCTTCAGAACATCTGGGGTGTAGGGGTTTGGCAGAAATATTAAGTTGTTCACGGTATCTTGATAGGTAATCCTGAAGAAATGGACGAGCATTCAAGCCTAACATTGCATACAGCTCTCCAGTCTCAACTGCATGGCTTATCACTCACTTTTAAGCAAACTTACATTTCGGAAGATCCAATTGACTTTAAGGATATCTTTTTTTTTGACACAATTATAAAAGCATCAATTTCTACACACAAATAGAACATTGCTTTGTTTACCATTACAAGTACTTCCTTAACTGTGGCACATCCAGGACTTTGACTTTAAAGGCATCAGTGAAACGGTAAGCACCGAAGCGGTCCGATTCAAGGAAACAACCCATCTAACCATCTGAATGAGGGCTGAGAAAACTAACACAAAGGAGTCTTGTGTGGCTTCTAGCCATTTGCTGTAGTTACATCTAAAAGGGCACTTCCTTGTTCATGAATTATGTCTGTGCACACTTGGGAGTTTACTGCCTCTAAATTTACAATCTCAGCCTGATCAAACATTTATGTTTGGGGTCATTGCTACTGCACGACAGTGACTCAAACAGTGAGAAAGGAAGAAATGATCAGGCGAGGCTTGGCCGGCTCAGCTAAGACTGTTGTATGCATTTTTTCCCCCTCCTTCTCAATTTGGCAACAATTTGGACATTCTTTGTTGCTTCCCTTAGGTATCATAAAGAAGGCATTAGGCAGTAAGTGGTATTGAGCAGGGTTGTGGGGAACGGGTGTAACAAGGCGTTGACTGGGAATCTAAAAGAATGAATAGGTTCAATCACGAGTAAGACTGGACAAATGGGTGAATATAGGATGGGAATAAGGCTCGAGAGGAATCTAAGTGGCAGTTCTCTGAAGACTGAAGGGCTCGGCATACTCCATCCAAAAACTAAAATTTGACTCAGTCACATGGTTGCGGGGCTGTTCATTTTCGGACATACCTTGCATAGTCCGTGAGGCAGACTCAGAAGTCTTGGAAAACCCATCTCGCTACAGTATACGTCAACGCACAGGTTTCTTCCTGCCAGGGTCTCCACTCAGTCCCTGCATCCACCATTTGGCCACAAATATGTCATTAAGAAAGTACCACACTTTTCAGCAGTCTTCCATACACAATGTCTGCACGATCTCCATCCAGGAGTTTTGGGCTATTTGACTAATTTAGCGTGTTTGGTTGTAAAGATGGGTGTCCGAGCGCATTTCCGCATTGACAAAGACGACAAAAACCTTATGAAAATCATAAAATACTTGGCGCGTACGGCTGAGAGAAAAAGTTCGGCTCGGGCCTCGTTTGAGAAGGGACGGACAAAGCTACTCTGAGGACAAAATTACGTGATTTTTTTTTTTCCACACAACTACGTCAATGAGAGCCAATTTTGCCACTTCAGATGGAGTATGCAGATCCCTTGAGGGAGAAGGGGAAGAAAGATTGGCTACACCCAAATCACCTTAAGACAGAGATAAAGAATGGGTGACGAAAGACAAACTGACGGGGACTGAAGGTAGAAAGAGAGGTGGTCTCAAATGCTCCATATAGCCAAAGGAAGGAGGTAGGGTAGGAAAAGGGGAAGTAAGATGTTAAACTCCATTGAAATGTAGAAAGACAAAATAAAGATAAGAATTTGAAAGAACATGATATGATAAATTAGTTCAAACACATTTGAGATGGGTAAAGGAAAAGAGGTGCCCAAGGAAATGAAACTACACAAACGAGTGCAGATTCTTAGCAACCTCACGACACAATTGTGGCAATCGCATGTAGAAAACTAATTAATTGAATGAATTAAATGAACTGAATGAGATCTCTGCTTCCGTTCTAATCAGCTCTGTTAATCCCTTAATAGATAAAAACAAGCTGTTAAAAGCGAACAAGCTTGAAATTTTAAAAACTTAATATCTTGAATATTCAAATGTCTGTATAATGTTTTTTTTAAAAGACAAAACAGTGGTGCTTTCTTAAGCGGATCTATTTCTATCAAAAACTTCTGATCTTATTTTATGAAAACCACCTGCAACCAAAGTATCATTTGGCGAGTTACACTGAAGAGGTTAAAAAAATGTAAATATGAACATTAGAGGGGTTTAAAAACCAATAACTTTGCATATTTTACCATATCTGACAATATTACTTTTGGATTAAAGGTTTCTTTTTTTTTAAAAATAAAAAAAATATTTCTATTCAATAATAGCAATGTGTAGAAATTAAAATTGAATTTTGAAGATAACCTTCAATTAAATCAAATTTTTTCTAAACTTTCTAAACTATGAGATTTTTTTCCAGTCTTTCTTGTCGTAACATAGCATGCTTGATAAAAATGTGTTTTCCCAATAATCTTTACGCTGTAAGACTCTGTAAACTATCTTATAAAAAATATCTGCAAAACAAAAATTTAAATTAAAACATAAAAAATGTCAACTAAAAATATGGTTTTAACCTTTAACCCAAAGCTTTTAGATGTCTTTGTCCAAGATGCTTAATTTAGATTTCCTAGAATTTCATAGATAAAATGCAGGTTTTCATCAACTTATTTAAAAGTTGTTTAATTTTCAATTAAGAATATTGGGTGCGGGATAGAGATTGTTCAGGGTCCATATGTTGCCCACGTCTAGATTAGAGGATAGATTAGCCTCAGCTGTACAACCAAAAATAAATAAATTAGGGATGCACAATATTATCGGCATTGTACAGTATCGTATCGGCCGATATTAGCATTAAAGTTAAATATTGGACATCAATCAACCTTTATTTATACAGGTAAATCCCATTGAGCCTCGAGGACTCATTTACAAGAGAGACCTGATTTCAACAAAGAAAGATGACAACAATGGACAACAGCAACAACAATAAGCAGTTATAAAAACTCATACTACAGTTTTTTTTTAGTTTTTTTTTTAACAAATAGGATGGCTAAAAGGAAAAAGGTAACAAAACAAAAAAAACAGCTAGATTCCAAGACAAATGTATAAAACTAAAAACAGGAACATGTCTGCATTGGTCCCTGCCAGGAGTCCAACAGATTCTTAAAGCCACTTAGAGAGGTCAAGGTCGAGAGCTTCAAATCTTTTTGTAGGATATTCCAGGAAACAGGAGCGGAGTAGGAGAAAGCCCTTTTGCCTAGTTCAGTCCTCATTCAGGGAACACTGCAGGTAATAATGTCCTGAGAGCGCACTCCGTAGCTGCACTCACGCAGAGACATGTAGGAGGAGATGTATGAAGGCA
>NC_056498.1:34701258-34758626 GCF_014905685.2 Nematolebias whitei
GTAGCTGCACTCACGCAGAGACATGTAGGAGGAGATGTATGAAGGCAACAGACCAAGAAGTGATTTAAAGATGAAAATGTACCAGTGAGAGAGTCTGCGTGAAGTTAATGATGTCCAGTTAACCAATGAATACAGGGTGCAGTGGTGGGTACGATAATCACAGCCAGTTATGAATCTTAGTGCACCATGATAGACAGCATCCAACATCTGCAGGGTTCTTGTAGGAGCGTTCATGTAAATAATGTCACCGTAATCAATTGAGGGACATCGGCCATTCCATCAAAATAACTCCAATATAAAAGACGCCGTTTTTGTATAATAACCCAGTGACAAGGATGCCTGCAGCAGCAGCACAATGTGATGACGTCACGCGCACACCAACCTGATCTGATCACGGCGGAGAGGAAAATTCAAAATGTCGGCGGTGTTTAAGTTTTTCTTTTGTTGTTGAGGATGTCGGATTCCAAAGATTTTTGGACTGCGTTGAGCCTCGCTACATCGTCCGCAGTCGGATATTTTTCCGATGTAACGTTACTCGAGTTACAAGCCGTCATTTCCAACGTCATTGAGAAGCTAATAGCCGATAGCACTTGGGTGAGTTTTACCACAGACATTTGAAAGTCGTGTTAGCCCCGTTAGCAAGATTAGTCTTAAGACACAATGCATGGACAAAACTTTGAACTTAAAAAGTCTGTCCTTCATGCACAAGAGTGCAGAGGATCCCACACTGCAGCTATAGGAACCTGGAACAAACCGCCACAAGTGAGACAGCATCGCAGGAGACTAATGCTAATAAATAATATTTAACACTTTTCATTTAATATAAGTCAAAGTGCTATGCATATCATATGACTGTTACTAAATATATGTCACCAGCTCTTACACATTTTTTATAACAAATAAGCCTAAATAAGAGGGCTATGGTCTGACAAAGGAAAGTATATAAAATATCGGTATCGTTTAATCGGCCAAATAAGTTTTAACATATCGGCATATCGGCCAAAAATCCAATAACGTGTATCCCTAAAATAAATAACCTACTAATGGACAATTTAGTAAAATTATAGATAAAAAATAAGTAGAAGTGTGCCAACCTAAAAATTGGGAAGAACTAAAAGCAAAACATTCCAGATAGCTTGAACTGTCAGAAACAGATTTTGTGAATAGGGATATTGTCTCTTAAAAACAAAAAAATATATAAGTTTTAAATAGACTGAATGATTTGAGATAAACGCAGAAACAAGCAGATCAGTCACAGGACAGCTAAAGAAGCAATCAAAGGAGGTAGAATTAGAAAGCGAGCGCACCACAATGCTGCCGGGGATTTACAGTACAGATTTATATCAGGCCATCAATGTGCATGAGCCAGCTGAAATATAACAGCTGGCAAGCCCAGGTAAACACACCGTAAGCAATAGGAATCTGGTGCATAAAACCAAATGGAACAAGAACTGAAGATTTCAGGCTTTTTTTTTTTTTTTTTTAAATAAAGGATTTATATTCATTGTTCTATGTTGCTTCTGCAAGTTAAAAAAAAGGCTTAGCCAATTTGAATTAGGCAAAAGATGCAGAAAAATGGGGCGAAAATGGAGGATTTAAGAATCAAAGGCAACAAAATCAAACAAGTAAAACATCTAGTCTGATAAAAGATCAAAATATGGTGCATTTGAGCAAAGCGAGTCCGGAGTTAGACTTACACAGGCTGCACAACAGCAGAGCACATTGTGCCAGAGATAATCATTTTTTAAAGGTCAGCTTCTTGCGAGACAATCACGAGCCTCCATTCCAGCATGGCTGATTCGGATCTGCGACGGTGCCAGGTGGCACTCGGTCCGTGTGGCGTCTGATGGATCCCGCTCACCCCCCATCGACCCTATCACTCCTCACAGTCACAATCACCCGAGCTGTGTGCCTGGAGGTTCGCCATCGTGATACAGATCACATGTTGGTGGTTCTCGATCAATGAAATAATCAAAATAAACCGCTACATGTGAGTAATTGCCATACCAGTATGTAGGAAAATATTTAAAGCAACCAGTGCTGTACTATGGAAGAAGTGGACATGTTTAAACATTTATTTTGATGACATTAACTAAAAAAAACTTGTTTAAAATAAAAGCTTGCTTTTTTTAGAAGATGAGCAAAGCATATTTCAACAAAAATATTTTGAAATCACAATTAAAGGTTGCATTTTCCACCAGAAATCAGGACTGTTGTGCTGTTAGCCGAGTCACCTCGATCATCGATCTGTTAAAAATCATCTCCAGGGGTCATGACAGTGAAACTGAATGATGAAACTGAAGAAAACAAATTTTTTGGGTACATCATGTGAGAGAAAGAAACGCTTGCTCATATTTTTTTTTAATAAAACGTGACAAAACAAGTTTTGTTTAAGGTAACATCACATTGCCTGGAGGGTGACCTGTGGCGAGAACAGGGAACAGGTGGAAGAGAACTTGAAGAGGTGGAGGTATGCACTTGAAGAGGAATGAAAGTCAGCCGTAGTAAGAGTACATGTGTGAATGAGAGGGAGGCTGCTACAAGGAGCAGAGGTCACAAAGGTGCAGAACTTCAAGTACTTGGGATCCAGTGTCCAGGAAAATGGAGTGGACGGAGAAAAGTTTCAGGAGTGATTTGTGACGAAAAGGTGAACGCAAAGATTAAAGGAAAAGTTTACAAGACAGTGGTGAGACCAGCTAGGTTGTATGGTTTGGAGACAGAGACGTGGACAAAAAGTCAGGAGACAGAACTGGAAGTGACAGAAATGAAGATGTTGAGGTTCTCCTTAGGAGTGACAAGGATGGATAAGATTAGGAATGAGATCAGAGGAACAGCACAGGTTGAACTGGTAGATAAAGTTAGAGAGGCCAGACTGAGATGGTTTGGACATGTCCAGAGGAGGGACAGTGGGGGTATACTGGTAGAAAGATGCTAGAAATCCAGCTGCCAGGAGAAAGATAAAGAGGAGATTTATGGATGCAGCTAAAGGGGACATGGAGAGAACAGCTGAAAGAAGAAAAAGTTTGCTGTGGTATCCATCCGAATCCAATATCTCTAATGATCATTTTCTGTTAGTGGCAGAATTTTCAACCAAACGCTGTGCAGTCTGTTTGCAGTCTAAATGTGTGTTGGGATCATTCCCAGCTACTACCTCACCAAACTCTAGCGCTGTATTTGTAAAATTGACAGTTTTAGCCATTTTTGCGTTTCTTAAGGTTTGTTGCAATGGTGTAGTCTACGCGACACGCGGTTATACGGAGTATACCCACTAGAAAAACTTAAGAATTTCAGAATACGCACTTAAGTGTGCAATGATACATGACATATTAGGCATGTGTCATTGATATGTTAAACGGCAGTTAAACACTTCCATAATCTATCTGTATGCAGTGCTTGTTTATTACATTCACTTATCCAGCAAATTATTGTATAATTCTTTACTTACTATTTAACACTTGAACATGTTTTGCTTTGATACCGTTTTATAAATCCTATAACATGTTTTTAATACAAAGTCAACGGTTGTACAAAGTTTGTTGTTCATTTACTAAAATACAAGCATCAGAGATATTTGGAAATGTTCAATATGCATAAAAATCAAAATAAATTGATGACTACATTGTAATAATCAGTGTACTTTGGTTTCTAAGCACAGTATATCCATAAAAAAAATGTAGACTACACCACTGTTGGCTGTGGTAGCCATTTTAAATCAAGCCGACTCCAAATCCTAACTAGTTGATAGCTAGTGACACTTTCCTCAAAGTGTTTTAAAATTCAGCAGTGACCATGAGGAGCTATGACCATTCTCTGCATCTGTTAAGAAACATCCAATCTATTAAATGTGCACTAAATAATTAAATATTTATATTTAGGATTAGAGCATAAAAGCCAAGGGCTGCACCGAGGTGAACACGAACCTTGGTGCAAATCAGACTAACGAAGACCTTAACGGACCACTATTGTGAGGAGTGATAGGGCAATCTGCATATGCATCTAGCTTTGCTCAGCTTTGTAACTCGAAACCCACACTTTGTTCTTTGAATCGAGAAAGCTCCTCGGATGAGAAGCGAAACATCTTCCATTACAAAGTTTAGTTTTTGTCTTGAACTCTTGAATTTATTTGGTGCAAATCAAAAAAAGCACCCAACATGAAGTCTGCTCTACCCCGCAGAGCTTCACAGCAATAGTCTGCTGCACAACTACTTTATAGGAAATACATTAAAGTTTGCAGGAGCGGTTTCTCACTCCAACCCCTTTGTGTATAATACATTATAATATAGTACGCAATACATCCAAAGATCCATTCTCTTGCTTTCTATTGTGCTCATGATTTTTAAAAGCATAGATATTTCCATGAAGCACCGCTGGGAAATAAAACCCCATTCACTGACGAGTGCGACGCGTCATCGGGCACATTTCTGTGACACTTGCAGACAGAAGACGTAAATGTTGATTAGGCTTTATAAGTGCAGGTATGCATACGTGCAGGAAGGGTTGACGATTTTCACAATTACGCTCCAGTCAAAACAGGCTCAACCTTCCTGAGGGGAAGTGTAATTTAAAGGCGATGGGAACAATCGCAGTGACGACGAGAGGACGGAGTCGAAGAAAGAATCACGTGGAGTTTAAGAAATAATGAGCACTTTCCATGGCCGAGTCTATGACAAAAAAAAAAAAGAGGGGAACGCAATTAGAAAGAACAAGGAGGACGTTGGTGGAGAAAGAGCACGCTGGGTAGACAGTGGAGAACAATGCTAATGAGGCACATGAGGAGAGGGAATAGAAAGGAATAGAACCTGGAAATCAAGTGAAAGGACGTAATTTTCTGCTGCTAATTATACAACTTTGGCCAATATTTGAGCTGAGCTATTAATATATCGAACTGTAGCGTGCAGCATGTATACCATAGTCCCCTGACTGCAATCAATCAAACGTCCTGAGAGTCTTTCAGTTTTTTCGTCACTCAACTCTTTGTTTTGCTGATTGTGATACTTCTGGGGAATCTGTTAGGAGAATCTTAATTTAGCCGGGAAACTAGAACAAGTAATCGCACGAGAAACACGATAAGTGCATCAGTGGAGGATGGGATTGATAAAAAAAAGAAAATGTTCAGATAAAACAGAACGGAGGCATGCAGAAAATGATGGAGGGAAAGCAGGGAGGAGGAGCAAAGAAAGACTGGTGGAAGGGGTTGAAACGGGGTTTAGATGTACCCTATGGGAAGAGGTAATTAAGTGTTAAACTACTGTGTCGATAAATGTGTCAGCACAAATCAGAGGCGGCGGACGGAGGGAACGGAAAAATAGTCAGCACTTTATATAGACGTGTCATTTTATACGAGGCTACAGAGTCAGGAGTAATGAGTGATGGGTACTTTCATTTAAAAACTGACCGGTGATAAGAGAGAAACAAATATTGGATCAGGATGGAGAAAGTTCAAACTAAATCCAACGTTTGAAGAATATTAAAGTGAAACCGCAAGATTAAAGAATTAAAGGCAGGATGGAGTGGATGTAGAAAAGTTTCAAGAAGGATCTGCGACAAAAGGGTGTCTGCAAGCGTTAAAGGAAAAGTTGACAAGACAGTGTTGAGACGTTGTATAGTATGGAGACGGAAACGTGGACGAAAAGACAGGAGACAGAACTGGATGTAGAAATGAAGATGTTGAGGTTCTCCTTAGGAGTGACAAGGATGGATAAGATTAGGAATACAGCTGAGAGATAAAGTTAGAGAGGCCAGACTGAGATGTTTTGGACATGTCCAGAGGAGGGACAGTGGGTATATAAAACCTTGGATGTTCTTTGTCTGCTGGACCCGGTTCTGGAGGACGGTCTGGGAGGGCAGCTGCTGCAGTCGTTATTACCACCAAGCTGCTAACAAGACCACGCCGCTAACGGAACAGAACCATGATGTAGGTAGAACCTCACTGCTAACGAATCACACTGTAGATGCATTTCTTTTTCAACTTTGGCGCCTGTTATGTTAGTAGTATTTTTTAGTATGTTTTTTGTATTTTTACTGCATGCTTTAATATAGAATTTTTTTTTTTTGGGCGAGTCGAGACGGTTCTTCTCATCCTAAGCATTTCATTACATTGTTGACTGTTATGTTGATTTTGCACATGACAAATAAATCTAACCTATATTGGTAGAAGGATGTTAGAAATGCAGCTGCCAGGAAAAAGACAAAGAGGAGATATATGGATGGAGTTAGAGAGGACATGGAGGTAGTTGGAGGGAGGACAGAGTGAGATGGAGGAGGATGACTCGCTGTGGTGACCCCTGACGAGGGAACAGCAGAAATAAGAAGAAGCAAGATAACGGATAAGCAAAAAGACAGAAGAGAGGATAAAAAACATCTAGAGAAGAGTGGCAGAAAAGCAGATTAAGTGAAGCAGAAGAAGCGAGTGGTCTAAATCGAGGAGGACAGTAAACAGTTCAAATCAAGAGCAAACAGGGAGGACGGAGTAAACGGATGGAGGAAGTGACATGAGCAAAAGGAAACAAAAGTACAGATGTCAGCCAGAGGAGATAATTGCCTTGTTGGTGCTCCTTAATGCACCTTCTCCCCTCTCCTCTGAGCCCTGCTCTGTCTAATGTCAGACCACCAAACTCAGCACAGATAGGGACGAGGAGAAGACGTGGAGGAGGAGGTATTGACGCAACGAGCAAATCTCCATCATTCTTTTCTCCATCTCTTGGATTCTAATTATTGCTCGTTTCTGCGTCACCGGCCTGAACAAGGCTCCGTCTTGTCTACTTCACTCTCCTCCTGCGTGCGTGCTTGTGCATCCCTTTGACGGTTTTATTCACGCCGTAATTACAACCACAGAGTCAGTCACTCTTTTTATGTCGGGAGGCAGCCACAGAGCGCCAAGGACGGCAAAGGAACTTTGACAAAAAACTCCTTAATAAATTGCTTCATTTGATTTCAGACCAACACACCGGGACAAGAACACAGATTATCTGAAGAGCACTCAGGTTCTCGATGAGCGCCGTTGCATTTGTTGGGGGATTTGTATGCACACAACACTGCTCGGACCAAAACTCATAATGAAATGAGTGAATCAGCACATCAAAGATGCATATTGTTACGTCTTCCATGTCTATTTGAGCAAATTTCCCTATTTTTTTCCACTGCCAGCGTAGAAAAAAAAACATTCACAATCTCATAAAGGATGGAGGAAAAGATGGAATGTATGAGAAGGGGGAGGAAGAGAAATAAACAGAAGCTGCAGGAAGACAACGAGAGGGAAGGAGAGGAGGTACTTAGATAGAAAATGATAGAGAAAATAGGAGGAAGACGAGGAGAGGAGGAGTGACCTTGGATGCTAAATCATGCTACATGGTTACTGCTCAGGCTAATAGAGATGTAGTGCAGTGACAGAAACCGAGAGACGCTCTGAGGTCAGGAAGAACCCCGAACACGTCGCCAGAGGAGCTGAAGCGAGAGCCGGCTGTCTCTAAAAATACACGGGGAGGTCAAAAACAAAGAAGTCAAAAAGAATTACCAAACATAGTTTTAGTTGTAGGTTATGCTGCTGAAACAGACTCGATACTGAACAGTTGCAGTTAAAGGTAAAAATATATGCGCGATCCAAACGATCAACTAAAGAAGCAGATGCAGGATGGTCTGATTAAACGATCATTCATATACGACGACGGTTAATTAAAGATGGAACAGTTCATTCATTAAACCTTTATTTGCACAGATGAATCACATTGAGCCTCAAAGACTCATTTACAAGCGAGACCTGTTTGGACAGGCAAAAAGTAATGAAAGTGAGACATGTATAGGATTTGGAGGCAAAAAAAAATAAAAATCGTAACGGACTCTCGTTCCTTGGCCAAGGAACGACGGCCTGAAATTGAAAAAAACACCCCGCACATAAGCACATAGTGACACAGATATTCCACAGGGGAGACAAGAAGAACAGGAAGTGATGCTTGTGCATGAGGGGGGAACCAAAACAAAAGATTTCAAATAGATTACGTCACAAAAAGTAAAATTGTGATACACCTTTAAGTAGTAATATGTGATTCAACGTTGAAATATCGATACTGTCGATATCAGAACTTTATGCTCTAGAATCGATGTTCAACTCAAATGATCAATACTTTAGATACTTCTGGCTTTTCAGTTAACGTATATCATTAACAGGAACATAGTGGAAAGTAACGAAACTATTGAGATCTTGTCTAAATGATAGGCGGTTGATGGGAACTACTTTTTCTTCCGCCTGGGTAAGTGCGTAATGCGTGTAAGCGGAGTGGCACGCTGCTCAGTCAGTCTCGCAGTCTGTATAAGCTCAGCTATATTGTAAATAAGGCCACCAACTCAATATACTCAAGTTTAAAATTAATTATTTATTATTTATTCGTTATGCTGCTTTGATTTGAAATACACAGATTTTTTTTTTTAGATTTACCAGACACATTAGGCGTATTTGCACAAAGTATTGGTATTGCAGATCCTAGCCTAAATTGTACTCCGTATTGGAATCGGAAAGGAAACTGTGGTATCTAACAACAAACGTTAAAAAAAAAAAAAAAAAACGAAACGTAACATCAGAGTAGAGCTTGAACACGCAGCTGTTCACCTACATCTACAGGACAAGAGACACTCATCTGAGACAAGATTCATCCTTTAGACTAAAACACATGATGCTGGGAGTAGGGGTGCACCGATTGCAGTTTTCTGGACGATCACCCATCTCCAAAAAATCTGACCGGCCGATTCCAATTTTGGCCGATACCGATTTTGTTTTATAAGCGACACCGTCAGGTGTTAAGGTCACAATGCACCTTCAGTTTTCCAATATTATCTTATTGAAAAACATAACCTTGAACAATATCCTAGAAACAATACAAGCTTGTTTTAACTGGCCATGAGGTCGTGCTCTGAAATATAAATGAAGTTCAGACAATTCTTGTTTAAACTAAAAAAAAACAACTGTAAAATCGGTTTCTCATGCAAGAATTGGATGATTTCCCAAAATTAAGGAGATCGGGGCCGATTTATCTGTGCACCTGTAGTTGGGAGGAGGCGGATGGTAAAAGATTTACATCCAACAAAGAAGAACGTTAAGTACGAGAACGTCTTTGGTTTTAGTTTCCCACAATTTACATCAAATCTATTCCAGTTGGACTTTAATTTGCCTCTTTGTGGACCAAACATCTCTCTCAGAAGAACCGAGACCCTAAAGATCCTCAGGAGAAAGTTGAGGGAGTCATTTGGATAAGAGAACTAGAATAAACAACTCACTGCAGTTTAAAGGTTGGAAAGCATCTCAGGTGACTCATCATCTTCAACCAATTTAAGAAGTCCAGTCACTTCAGGTTTTTTAACTCTTACGCACATCGTTGGAGAGTAAAACTAATTATGAAGCCTGCAGCAAACTGCAGCACACAGTGTTTTATTGCTTGTTAAAAAAAAAACTTGAAAACAATAAAATTAAATAAACACAGAATATGGCAGACGAAACAAAAGGTTTGTTGTAAAAGTAAATTAAAAATTGTGTTTTTAAGGAGTGGTTGACCAGTTTACCAAATACAATACAATGGCACACATCATAACTGATATACACTGATGATGTAAGCTCAGCTCAAACGCTGTTCTATGAAGTGTACTCCTGAAAAATACCCAAATGAAGGACCAGGAGGGCCTTTCAGACCTCCTCTGTGCTTGTAGGGCTACGAGATGAAACGGGATTTAGTCTAATAAAACAAAAGTATTTGATTACATCACTGAAAAACTACTAATACTCCTGTGTTTATAGCATGAACAACATTCCTTCAGTTTTTTATGTTAATATAATTCACGTCATGGGAGTGCAGGGAGGAAAATATTATTGTAATAACGCAACATTTCCTGCATCTAATAAAGCATTGGAGCAATATTAATCCTAAATATTGAACAATACGGGGAAGAAAGCGACTACAAGTCGTGTCATTACAGCACACCGTGGTCGTGTAGGGTGGTCTCTGCTTTACAGTGCCTATCAATTACACTTGGACACATAATGGCTGCGGCAGCACTGAGATATTTCTCAGGGCCTTTTATAATCTTACAATATGACCAAGGGCGTTCAGCTCAGGAACCGCAGCAGCTCTGCGAGATGTGACTCGTGTATATTTCCTGTTGAAAATCTGATTGAGCGGCCACTTTTATTACCGCTGGGCTTTTTAAAGGGGTGTAACTCGCAATCCTACGGTGCGACTGATTGGCCCTGGAGTCTTTCATTTTGTGTTTTCAACCAGACATATATTGGACAATACTGCCAGGGCTCGACTTTAGAACAAAACATGTATTACTGGAATATAATGAGGCTTCCCACTTTCCATTTAAACGGTAGAATTTGCTCAGGTGATACGAGGAATTTGACTAAAGATGCCAAGTTTATTAGGGATATTACGGCAAATGTAGCTCACTTTAAAACCATACTTGCTCAGCCTTATTATGGCACTGTTCTAATAAGGCAATTTAAGATGTAAATGCAAGACTTTTGGAAGAAATTCATGGCAGATATCGGGGAATTAAACAGTTCAAAAGTCACAAGGAGTTCATGTTCGAATACTGCAGGAAGGCAAACCTTTATTAAGATTACTGCACCGTTGAGCTTAATAATGAGCGTTTGCCATGGTAACAAACACCTGTTTGCTGCAACACTGAGGTGAACAAGTGTACTGCTTGTGCGAAAATGTATCATAATGACCACAGATATGAGAAGATATGAATAATAATAATGAACTCCGACTCCAAAACAGAGTTTTGTAACAAATATAGCTATAATATTCCTTGCAATAATAACTTTGTAGACCATACGTAGGATACAGTTGCTATTTTGAGTATTAGTTCAGTAATTTCTCCAACTTTTAAGCCTCGAGAAGTCAATAAAAAGCCATGATCGATATTCTTACTGAGAAAAAGCCATGACTAAAAATCTATGCATCTGCCCTGAGGCTCGCCTGAAAGTAGGTGCCTCTGATTTCCCAGCTAACTTTGCATTATTAAACATCTAATCCCATCATCCCATCCCATCAACACCACTATAAATATGCATGAGGAGCGTCAATCAGGACAGTTTCATTTGTCAAACTTGATTACGTGACGGTAATTACAGCCAATCTGAAACCGAAAGGAAAACCGCTGCAGTCCTCGGCGACTTCACTTCGAATGAATTTTAAATAGAGTTAGGTTTGGGGGGCACAAAGAAGAAGCTCCCTGGGTGTCTGAGTCATCCTTGATGGCATTTATGGGATGTAAGTCAGGTCTGAGGGGAGCAGAATGGCTGGAAACACATTATACAAATGAGATCTTTAGCGCAGAGTGAAAAACCGGACAGAAAATGTTGAGGAGGGAACGTGCACAGATTTACTTATCCCAGAAATGAGGGCTGGGGCAGCAGAGGACACACATACCAATCAACACCCACCTCTGGTGGGCTTCAGCAGAACATAAACAAAAGCAGGGCCTCCTGTTTAGTCACCTCTTTTGTTTTTGGCCTCTCTCGATTTAGTTCACCTCTTTCCTACTTGTTAGTTTTAACAGCTGCTGAAACACTTAAAACGAGGACACATTTAAAACACTTCTCTCTTCATTATCCCACACAAGCACTCATTACAGACAAAATCATCCACAATCAGCTTCACAGCAAACTTTAGATTGTTTTATTTCCCCGGCTCCACTTTATTGCAATTCAAGCGTTTGCTGTTAAAAGTTAAAAAGGCCACCTTAACATGTGAGGCTCGACAAAACGCCTTCGTGTGCGCCTCCTGCAGGGTTTTAAGTATGATCACGCACACGTTATACACACCGACTGCTCTCTAAATGAGCACAGACTTCTTTGTTCGTGTCTCCTTGGTGCGCTCTCCATCAATGGCCTCATTTTTTCCTTTCCCCCCTCCCTTTTTCAGCGTCCACCCGGTGTTCTTTCTAGCCTTCCTTTCACTCGTTTCCTCTGCTTCTCTAATATCCATCTCCTTAATTCCAGTTAAAGATTACTCTAAACATTCAGGCCATGCTGCATGTTACTGTTGCTTTCACCTCTGTGAAAAGTGGATTAGTTAATTAACCAAAAATGTTTTTTCTTGATTTCTTTTTAGAATCCTGCCGTCAACCAGCGACCGTTTCCTGTTGAAGAACTTGGTTTCTGGCGTGGACTACAACCTGTGTGTGCTGGCCATTTTTGATGACTCAATCACATCATTAGCTGCAACTAAAGTTCTGGGTTGCGCAACGTTCTCCACGAAGGATGTTTACCCAGCATGCCGCTCTCTTCAAGCCCACTTCCTGGGCGGGACGCTCACCATATTGGTTGGCGGCGTGGTTGTGGTCACTCTGCTTGTGTTTACCGTCGCACTCATGGTTCGCCACCGTGTTTGCAATCATGGAGACCACATAATATGTCACGGTGGCAACGCCGAGGCAGGAGGTGGAACCTGCTGTCAGGGCGGAGGAGTGGGAGGCGGGGATAAAGGGGGGAACGGTGGTGGGTGCTACCAATCAAATGGCGCTGGGGAAATGATGATGGTGGTCCTGCCCAATGGTCTGCCCTCCAAAAGGGGAGGAGAAACGGGGAAAGATAAGGACAAGGAGAAAGATGCAGCAGATTCAGCTTCCCCCGTCCCTCCAAAACTGCCTCCAAAGCCCAGGGCAAAGCCCAAAGTCAACCTGGAGCAGTTTTTATCTGCTGGAGGGGTGGTTTCCACAACAACAGGAGCAGGAAGTGAGATGGCGCTGGTAGTGAGGCAAAGAAAGGCATTGCCGCAAAGCCTAGAGAGTGACAGAACTCCCCTTTACTACTCTCCTTCTCCTCCATCCACACTGCCCCGACAGTCGCGTTCCAGGGAACGCCCGAATCCCCGTCTGGAGCAAGAACTGACAAACCGAGCCAGTTTCTCCCTGGCTGCGCCCTTGAGAGACTCAGAGATGTTGGACTGGAGAATCACACCCAGAAGTAGGGACAAATGGAACTCCTCGCAGGCTTATCAGAGCCCGGGGTCCCCTCTAAGCCCCGCCTGCGGGACTGTTGGCAAACGGCGGCACTCCCTAGACATGGGCTCCTCTGTCGCCCTAGCAACCGATGCTGCCGCGACCGTTGCCAGGCGCTACGGTGCCGTAAATTGTGCCAAGCGGTTGAGCGTGATCTGGACGAGACGGAGCCAGTCGCTTCACGGGATGCTGGTGCAGTGTGCGTCAGCAACGAGCACTACCTCTTCGACAACCAGCGACGAGGGTGAAAGCGGCGGGAGCTTCGGGGGCCAGGATTTCAAACGGGGGTACATCCACGCTTACAACACCACTAACTCTAACTCGAACACTGGAATTACAGCTGGGAAAGCAAAAGACAGGAGTAAGGAGACGGGGCACGCCGAGGATCTGGAGGAAAGCGTTGTATAGTAGGTATGGAAGAGAATACGGAAAAAGGAGTGACGAGTTCTGTGACTGAAAATTCAAATAGGATGTAGATTAAAAAGGTGAAATTTAAAGAGAGGAAATTAAATATGAAGCAACTGTGCATGGGAGCAGTAAGTTGAGATCAGAATGAGGGGAGAAAGTCAAACTGGGACACAACCGACTTCTCTGCCCAGCAGGAAGTAAAACATAAATAAAAAACGGGGTAGAATAAGAAGTGCCACTGAAAGTGAATTTTTATTTTAATTACACCCTTTAGGCTCAGCTGTAAACAACTGAAAAGCAAAAAAAAAAAAATCTAGACCGAGTGGTTTTAGGGCTGCACAATATTAGAGAAATATTCAATTGTGATATTGTTCAATACTTCTGGAACATTAACGGTTGCTATAAATACACATTTCCCTCACTCCTCTCTGTCTGGTCATCACGATGCTCAAAATACTCTATTTTTAGCAGTTTGGTGAGCATCATCACTTGAAACAGTAGCTTATATTTTTTAGCCATTTGTGATTTGATAGTGTGCGCATTAATATCGCAATAGCATTTCAGAATATTGTGCAGCCGTAAGTGGCATGAAGTCAGATGGTCTGAGCTCAACTTGGACCTAGAGCCTCGCCCATAAGAGAACTGCACTTCTATCTGACATTTCCGTCCTCCAGAGTCCACTCAGCCAACAGCGCCATTGTGAGGATTTAAACTGGATCAAAAACCTGAAGAAAACCTTTTACCAAGAAAAACGGGAAAACGTATGGATGGTATGGCTCACATTCTTCAATAGGCTTTTGACTCCGACCCCGATGGCCCGTTCTGAAACGTTTTTTTCATTGAATGTGACTTGTGTGTCCTTCGTGTCTGGACAAGGGTTTTGGTTGGCTGCGCCTGCGGATTATGGGAGTATAAATACAGAGCCTTGCACATTGGACATGATCAATCAATACAAACCAGGGCAGACATCATTATAAAAAAAAAAATATTGGGATCACAACTGAGTCGATGTGGATTACAAAATGGAGAAGATGGGAGGACGATGGAACATACGAGTCCATACATTCCTAAAAAGACCGTGCTGCATGTCGGATAATGGAAACGACTGAATAATCCTAATGGGTGCATAAGTGAGCGTGCATTAATGGAAAAAAAAGACCGTTTGAGAGCACAAGTGCATTTGAATGTCTGCGAGGGGCCAATCCAGCCCGACTCCATTGATGTACAAAATGTTTAGTGCTTTCTGGACATGCTGTTGGAAGGAGGAATATGCACATTTATGATACGAGGTGGTCTATACAAACTGAAGTGCATTGTTGAGAGGCTTGACGGTGGCCATTAGATACATTCAGTGACATAGCATGGTGAGAGAGCATCGACTGGTAAAGACAAGTCCATCTTTCCAACTCATTTTGTGCGAGTTTAGATTTCTTTGTGCCACATGGGTTCAAACCAAACTGGTGAATGTCAGAGAGAAAGCAAGAACAGAATCATCATGCTCACTAAAACAAACAAAATAAATCATTTGAAGATTCTTATGGACTCCAGAGACTCAAACTATCAAAGAAAAAATAAGAAAACTTGAAAGTACATATATATATATGGTCTATATATAAAATGTTACTTGTTGCACCACGTGTTTCTGTTTTTCAGTTTTATGGGAAATGATCGTAGGATCATTCGCAAAAAAAAATAAATAAATAAATTGTGTGATTTCTGTTTGTTAACGATTCACGATCAGAACAAAAACACAGAGGAGTTCGTGATAAGTCGAGCTCAAAGGACGACGAAGACGCACAAAGAAAACCGAGAACGTCCCAACATGCCGATTTAAACTGACGCCTGTTCAAAGAAAGTTAATTAGATTTATAATAACGTTAACCCGTTAATGTTGTTTCCTTTGTTTTTATTTCTTTTTGCCAAAGTGAATAATGTTCTCTTGATATAAATAATAAAAACAAAACTACACGTATGGAACAAAGAGTGGCTGAGTACCGTTACGCCTGGGTAGTGTGCGTTTGTTTACACATTTTTACACACAATGTGTTGATCTGAAAATTAATATAAAGAATTCAAACGGTGTTTTGCCGTGTGGTTTTGTACATCGCAGAAACACAATTTCAGGCTCTCGAAGGGGAATTGTGTTAAAGTACTTTACAGTCAAAATAAAGATGAGTGCCAATGCTTAAGTTTTAAAAGTTAATCTGGAAATTTAAATTTAATCAGACTTTATGAACGTACATGGGGACTTGAAGAAACCTCAGAGGGAGACAGGTTTGAGTCTGCACAGACCACAAGTTCAAATTAAACTTAACAGTGAATGTGGTTTATTAGACGACGAGCTACAGTATCTCAAGCTGAAACTAATAATGAGCATGAAATACAAGCAGACAACGTGCATCGCCTTTTTAAAAAATAATCTTTTAGATTACTTTATTTTCAGGCCAGATCTGAAATCTAAGTATCAACATTTACTGGAAAGGTTTATTGGATGGGTGGAACGGTGGCTCAGTTGGAGCTGCTGCCTCTTAGTGAGAAGGTCGCCGGATCAAATCCCAGTTAGGGGCCTTTCTGGGTGGAAACCAGAAAGGTCTGAAACCGTCCGGAGGACCGGATTTATCTTTGTAGGATTTGTTAACTGGATTATTGAGCATGAACTTTGATGCTTCTCTCCGTGCATGCGTGGGTTTTCTCCAGGTACTCCAGTTTCCTCCCACAGAACCAAAACATACGTTAGGCTGACTGGTAACTCTAAATTGTCCCTAGGTGTGAGTGAGAGAGTGAAAGGTTGTCTTGTGTGTCTCTGTGATGGACTGGAGACATGTCCAGCGTGTCCCCCACCTCTCACACAGTGATAACTGTTATTTTAGGGATGCACAATATTGGATTTTTGGCCGATATTCAATACGGCGATATGTTAAAACTTATTTGGCCAATAATCGATACAATAACAAATCCCCCCCACCCCCCCACCCCAGATCTACTTAGAGACTGCACATCTTTCTCTGCTATGGAATTAAAATACAACATTCTTCTTCATGGTCTTTGTCACTTTGGTCTGCTACCAAATGCAGATGCCAAAAAGGGAGCTGAAAATGACGCAACACTTCAACTTGGATTATGTTTAATGTCAAATTTATTCATGACATTTACTCTCTCTAACACAATGACATCACTCGAACAGTGCAAATTTGTAAATTTTGACAAATCTAAACTCAACGGAACGCAGGATGTCAAAACGTTACGCTGGCGCTGCAGTCATCCATGTCACTGTTCAACTTTTCACGGTTGTAATGCAAAAACAGTGCCATATATATATATATATATATATATATATATATATAATTGTTTCAATTTAAACAGTGCCTTTTATATTGGTTATTTTTATGGAATGGCCGATGTCCGATATTTAATTTTATCGCCAATATCGGCCGATACCGATAATATCGTGCATCCTTTATTTATTTTTTACAAAATACTGCTAGGAGATTGCTGCTGCAAAACAGTGAGCAACACATTAAACTGACATCTCTGCTCACAGAGGAAGTAAACCAACAGAGCTGCAGATGCTGATGGTAGTATATTTAGCACAGTCAGTATACGGATGATGAATTCTACTTGCTCCCTCGTTTGTTTTTGTTCTTCAGATTTGGGGTAAGATGTCGACGGTTCCAACATTTAGGGCTTTGTGTGGTAAATGAAGCAAGAAGCTGACGCCGTAAATCCATTCCCTAAACTAATAATGTAAATAAAAGTCCTCCAGTTGTTAAGAAATCTTGTTTAATCTATATTCACGTCTTTACTTAGCCAGACGTGTAAAATACTACACTAACGTTCTGACTTTTCAGCAGTACACAGAAACCCTGACAAGTACGAGGGGGAAGATTTAAAACGCACCGATACAACAGAAGTTGAATTAACAGAACCACCGGGAACAGGACAACGAGCAGAAGAGGAAAAGCTGTCAAACTAATCTAGAATCTTGTTACTAACCACATCTGCAGGTTTCACGCGGACTAATGTGTTAGGAGATCCTTCACCGCTACCTGCAGCTGATTTGAACACCGAGCAGGAAAACAAGATGTTCTCACAGCCATATCTAACTCCTGGATATAAATCAGTGGAACAGACAGCATCTCATGTCTGCTGGCGAATATTTATCAAACGCCAAAACACAAAGGCGCCTCCAAGAAGTCTCAGAACGTTTGATGGATCCTGAGCGTCCTGGTGCGAGTTGCTTTCATGTAGGGACGGCTGCCACGGCGTGCGCGCAGCTTGCAAAACGGTATTTAAGGCCAAACGCAAAAATTGGCCGCGGCAGCTCAAACTGCAGACACATGTACTCGCTAATTGCGAACACTCAGAATTCAGTGGGACCGCAGCGGAAAATGTGACTATTAGATTGTTGTGTGGATGTTTACGAAGCATTCTCACTGTTGTGATCCATTTTTCTTCCATAGGTTTTTCAGCATCCGTCTCGTTCTGCATTTTTTGGACCATCTCAACAAATCATATCAAAACGTTCAGCTCATTCAGGACAATCACGCTACCACTTTTGGTTTTAGTTCAACTGTAGTTTTTTTTTTTATATATTTAGCCTTTTCTGCCATTTTTTTTTTTCCTCACAGAAAATGAATTGAGCTCATTTTACATCCTTCAGATCTTTAGATCCGTTTATAACCTTTTACTGATCCTTTCATGTTTTGTTCTGCTTCAGCTTCTTTCAGCTTACTTGTGCAAATTTAAACTTTTTTCAGCTACTTTAAGCTCATTTCGGCCATTTTGTGATCCTTTCAAATTATTTCTGACAACTACAACATTGTTGTGCATCTTCTAACTCATTTCTGCTAATTTTAGCTTGTTTATGCTAGTTTCAGTTATTTCAGCTACTATTTAGCCATTATATGCAATTTTTAGCTTTTTCAGCTAATTCAAATTTTTTTTTTTTAGCTAATTTCAGCTATTTTCACTTCCTTCTGGTAGTTTAAGCTTCTTTATGTTTTTTCAGCTATTTTTAAAGCCAATTTTATATATTTTTTGCTCATTTCAGCTAAGGCTGGACAATAATTCGATATGTGTTGCAATAGACTTTTATTCAATGAACGCGAGTTGTTCCAGTGGGAACACACGTAACTTGTTCCATCAGAAGAGTTTACACTCAATAGTTTGCTGAGAGTCAGAAAATGAAGCACGATAAGAGTCTGAGCCATCGTGCTCCTGAAACAACCCCCCAGCTGTTTCAAGAGAAACACATGCAGCAAACGTTATGGTGCTCAAAGTTAAAACTATTAATATTGACAAAGTTGAGAGTTTTATGTTTATTTGACGGTGATTTTAAGTTTTTGAAGGTTAAATACAAATAATAGGTGAACAATTTATACAGTTTGTACAGTTTTTCTGAGGCTTTTAGATTTAATTCAACCTTTATTTAAACAGGTTAATCCCATTGAGCCTTAAGGACTAATTTACAAGAGAGACTTGATTTCAACAAAGAGTGATGAAACCAACAAACAATCATGAAAGAGGCATACAGATTTTTATTGTATTTTTTACTAATTAAAAAAAGATGGCAAAAAATAGCAAAACGGCTAGATTCTATAGGCGAATGTAGAAAACTCAAAACAGGAACATGTCTGCGTTGGTCCCTGCCAGGTGTCCAACAGATTCTTAAAGTCACTTAGAGAGGTCAAGGTCGAGAGCTTCAGATCTTTTTGTAAGATATTCCAGGAAACAGGAGCGGAGTAGGAGAAGGCCCTTTTGCCAAGTTCAGTCCTCACTGAGGGAACACTGCAGGTAATAATATCCTGAGAGCGCACGCTGTAGCTGCACTCACACAGAGACATGTAGGAGGAGATGTATGAAGGCAGCAGACCAAGAAGTGATTTAAAGATGAAAATATACCAGTGAGAGAGCCTGCGTGAAGTGCACTGAGGGAACACTGCAGGTAATAATGTCCTGAGAGAGATATCAATATTGAATTATATTGTATCGACTGAATTAAGAAATATATCGTGATAAAAGTTTTGGCCATTTCGTCCAGCTCTAATTTCAGCTTATTTAAACCTAATTCAGCAAATATATGTTCTTTATGCTTGCTTCTGATAATTTAGGCGTGTTCATTTTCAGTTAAAAGTCAGCATGTCTTTTAGCTAATTTCAGCTGTTTTCCAGCAAGTTCTTCAGCATTCACACTGCGTTTTTGCAGGTAATGCAATTTCTTTAATTATTTCTTACTTTGAGTGACCGACAAGACTTTAATATCTGTGGCCTATGGTGAGATAAAGCCCAAACATGGCAGTAATCAAAAAAGCAAATATAACTTTTATCATCTTTTTACTTATACTCAGGTGAAGATACGATCAGCTGAAGGTTCACACATCTAGCTGCTTGGAGAAACACTGGACTTTTTTCAAGTCCAGCAGTGAAACAATCTCAGCACACGAGCCTCTGGTCTACGGTTTGTTCTCGTTCCAGCTGGACAATAAATAAATTAAATCTGTCAGCAGCGAGTTGCAGAGAAGAGGATGCTTAAAGTCGGTTTATTCCTATCTGGGCGAAAAGCCGTTTGTATTTTGATCAAATTTTAGAACAAGTGCGCTGAAGTAAAACGAAGCTTCAGATCTGCGATAAGTGGTAGAGAGGGGCAAAAATATATTTTTCACTCATCCTGCCTTTCATCTACCGCTCCTCCTGGACGTCTTTACTCTCTATTAGAATCTTTGAAGACGAAGCTAAACGTCCAAGATGGAGAGAGGGAGCGACGTGCGAGCGCTGACAACTAGGGAAAGACATCCGGATGATGAGGAAGAGAGGGAAGTCGTTATGTTTAATTTTGGTTAGCGCTGTTCTCTGGACACTCTCAGCCGAGTATGAATGATTTTGAACGTGCTACAGTGGGGGTCCCGTTAAGAAACTATGGGGGCTGCCATTTTGTTATTCAAGTATTTTTAGAACACAGTTCTGACCTCATGACAACATAGCGCCACAGAAAACTGTTTAAAGTAAGGGTGCACCGATAAATCGGCCACGACTTCCTTAACTTTGGGCGATCGGCTGAAACTTGCATGAGAAACCAATTTTACAAATTTTTTGTAGTTTTAACAGCAATTGTCTAAACTTCATTTGTATTTCAGAGCACGACCTCATGGCCAGGTAAAACAAGCTTGTATTGTTTCTAGGATCTTGTTCAAGGGTGTGTTTTTCAGTAAAATAAGATTGGAAAACTGAAGCTGCATCGTGACCTTACAACACCCGACAGTGTCGCTTATAAAACAAAATCGCAACCGGCAGGTCAGACTTTTTAGAAATGGTGATCGGCCAGAAAACTGCAATCGGTGCACCCCTAGTTTAAAGTCGTTTTAAAAAGGACATTTTTTTCTAACTCAGCGCTGAAGGAACGAACGAGTCAATATTTAGTGCAACTTCCCTGCCTTCAAAACATTTAAGCTCTTTTTGGTTCGTTTGCCGACAGATGGAGGAAACTCTGCATGCAGGTTGTTCCAAACATAGTGGAGAACCTGGATCACAGATCTTATGTAGGTGTACGCTGCCTCAGAGCCTCCTGTCACTCCGACACTGAGAAGAACGCTCGACGTGCTCCGTCAGCACTTCTTGGACTAGCTCTTAGTGGCATCAGTTGCACGTGTGGGGTCATAGCTTTGCAGCAGAATGAATTTAAGGACAAACTGAGGCCTCTCTGTTGTATGACATGAAGGATAAGTGTCTGCTTGGATTTTTCAGCCTGCCAACAGTTAATGACTAACTTTTTTACTCCGTTCACACAAATCAGCCTCAACATTGCAGGGAACCTCCATCACTGTTATCCACAGACGCTCATTATTGTACTTCTCCATCGTTTGGTGAACAAACCGTTTATTGCTACAGTCGGACATTTCAGATGTTGACCCAGTTTAGGACACCGGTCAGTCTTCCTGAACTCCAGTTTCTTGTGTTTGTTGTGTTAAATAGACTGTTATCGTTGGTCAAAGTCGAAGACCACTTCTGGTTAGACGTCTACAGACAGAAAACGACAAAGTCCAACAGGTTTGTGTCGGTTCTGAGCAGATAGTAACGAGTGACATCTGATTTTGAAGGGCAGTAAGCACGACGTCCTTCAGTTGCTGCATCAAGTCGTTTTTTAGACCAACTTTTGTTTATTTTATTGCTTTAGGTTTTGGCATATCTTAGCTCATGTGCACGTCATAATCTTTGCCTGACAAAAAAAGACGTAACATTGTGCAGCAGTTAGAATAGTAGTCGGATGTAGTGCAACTGTCTTGTGTCCTCTTGGTGTGGCATGAAACGATCCCGTGGCAGAGTTAACCCGTTTTAAACCTCCTCTAGTCAGTTCTGCTTCAGTTAACTTTTTAAAGCTACATAACGGTGGTCATGAGCACCTGTTTGGTCATACAGTAGTCCCTCGCTAATCGCGGTTTGACTTTCACGGTTTTTCAAAATAAGATTGGGCATGATACACAATTGGCTAATTGATGGATGAGCCGCATGAACGGCATGGATTTTTAAATTTAAAATAAATTATTTGAAATTATTTGGCACCTGCTGCACCTGTGTGCAGAAGCAGCAGCTCCCTCCTGCAGCACGTCATGATCTCTGATCGGCAGCAGAGAAGTGGGCGTGGCCGAGAGCGCTGGCAGAGCGGAGATCATGACATTCTGTGTGCTTTTAGAGTGTTTAGAAACATTGTTTAGAATATTGCAAGTCTGTGGGAAGGGTTTAAAATGCCTCTTAAAAAATTATATATATATATATATATACATATATATATATATATATATATATATATATATATATATATATATATATATATATGGTAAAATAAACTACTACGTCCTTGTACTACTATTCCTACTTCACGGTTTTTCCACTTATCGCGGGGGAGCTGAGAACGGAACCCACTGTGATACAAGAAGGACTACTGTACATCTCACTATAAACTAGAGTTGCATTTGGGTCCAAAAAATCTGACCCGACCCGGTCCCAGCCTGCAGCCATCATCTCCGAACCCCGACCAATCCGACAAATTAACAGTAATTACAAGTCCGAACTCGAAAACCCCCCAACATTTTTAATTAAGCTTGACTGCTTATAACACCGACTATTGTTAATTGTTGGCGAACGTGCGCGGCTGAGTAAAGGGGGAGAAGATCGGAGCTGAGGAGCCATCAAAGCGCATTAAATGCTTCCCCTGCTTCTGCCTGCATCCTGCGCTGACATGTCGGATATTTTGTGGTCTCACCTATTTAGGTCATCGGCCGAGAGCGTCCGCTGAGTGCAGCGGCTGAATGAACATCCATTTGGGCTGATGGATCGCTGGCAGTAGTCCATCTGAAACTTAACTGAACTTTTTACCACTTTCATCCGGCCGGTCAGCGTGCGGTCAAATGGTCGCGTGCGGCTGGTGACTGTATGGCAAGCCATGTTGCCATATAATTGGATCGTCGGCTGGGCGCGTCCCTGATGCAATATAAAGTCCGACACCAACCCGGCCCGCACATTAGGCATATTATTATGGGCCGGCCTGAATCCGGGTTGGGCGGGGCCGAGCTCTGGGTTTGGGATAGAAATGACAGATCTACTATAAACACACAAAACCCCTGATTTGTGTGTTCCTAGGAGAGCTGACACCAGAGGTGGTTGGTTTTTGGTAGCTCCTCGTTAGTTCACTTAGTATTTTATAAATTAAAATAAACACACAAAAACCACCTGCCTAAACTGTTAGATTGACTACAGGTGTGCGTCAGGGTGGTGGGTTCAGAGGGGTTCTGTGTGAAATATTCTTCCTCCCTCGAGCTTTGGACACTGGGCAGCCTGAGTGTTGGATCGTGCTCCAAATGTGGGATGATCTGTGGCGACGGGGGAAATAAAGGAGAAAGGAGGAGCAGCCATCGGTGTGTGTGAGCCGACGAGGGCGTGCATCCCCTGACATCAGGTTAGAGGGCAATTTAATTTGAAACTCATAAGTGGCCCTATTAAAGCAAGACTGAGCGTGTGTTACGGTCACCTTTGAGGAGGTGTCATTTGTCCGCACGTGTGTGACCGCTCGTGTGTGACAGGCAGCAACAACACTGCACACCCTTCCTTCCTCTGCTTGAGGCAAAACACAATCCCAGCCCGAGTCATTAAACAATGCCGAGTTTAAAAAAAACATCACCTTTGAACAAACTCATGCTTAATCGCACTCATAACTCTTTAGCCGTCGTGTCTGGATGTTTGTCCGCAGCGAGTGCTCGTGCGCCTGCAGACATGAACTCCCACAGATATTTGCAGCTCTGATCAAAGTAAGATGCATTTCCTCGCGGTGTGCTGACTAACTGCTGAGACATCACAGCTCAGCTGCTGGAGGTGGTCCGAGCCCAGGAGGTGGAGTTCCCTTCCTTTAATCAGAAGGTTGCAGGTTCATTTCCCAGCTCACATAAATCGCTGAACACTGAAACGAATTCCTGTAATGCAATGAGTCAGTTTCTTCTAAACTGCTGCATCAGTGTAGCCGTTAGTCTACGACGAAGACTGGACTAAAAATAATCACACCTAATTAGGTGAATTATTAAAATAAATTGGTACTTTAAACTAAAGGACAAGCATTTATTAAAGAAATGCTCATTGGCTGCTGCCTTTAGAGAGAGTTTAATATATATATATATATATATATATATATATATATATATATATATATATATATATATATATATATATACACACACACACACACACATATACACACACACACACTAACAAACTACTACTTACTACTTCTACTACTATTCCGACTTCGCGGTTTTTCACACCAGGTGAGGAGTTAATGAGTTATTGTTTAATAACTCACGTTTTCTTAGATTTTTTCCTCTTTAACATACATCTGATAACACACAGCAGCTCCTTGACCCGTTTGAGGAAGAACGGAACAGATTTGCTACTTTAATCTAAACAACAGAAGTCTTCAGTTGTTCATTTACATATTTTATACTGCAAATACCCGGAGCACCCATCAGAAGGTTCAGTAACCAGACAAGCTCCATTTCAGTCTTTTTTTTTTTTTTCTGTTGCAATTATACTCGACTTGAAATGATAAATACAGACTGCCAGGATGCAGAGGTTGATGGACATACATGCACACAAATATTACCTTACATTCAAACCTACAGAGACGGTGGAAGCATATTAATGCACTAATTAAACATGTTCACGACAGATTACCTGCAGGGATTAAATTGCTAAAAGGAACGGCGCACAAAGGTTGTTTCTCCCATAATTCCTAATCATACGCTGTCAGCAGCCCATCAGTGTGGTATTGTGTAACTCTGCATCAACTGACAATAAGGGACAAAGAGCTGGGAAAGCAGACTGGACGTTCAGTGGATAGAATGTTAAAACTGCATAAATAAAATAGTACAGTATATAAAAAATTGAAAATAAAACTGCAGAAATGTTTGAAGTGACAAATGCCTAGCATTTCTCAAGGAATGCATATTGCCCTTCATGATTGAGTGTTAGACCTTCACGCTCCCAGTCGGACATGCCTGAAGCACCTCCCTAGGGAGGCGCCCAGGAAGCATCCTTACCAGATGCCCAAACCACCTCAACTGGCTCATCTCGATGTGGAGGACCAGCGGTTCTACTCCAAGTCCATCCCGGATAACTGAACTTCTCACCATATCTTTGAGGGAGAGTCCAGCTATCCTGCAGAGGAAACATTTCAACCACCTGTATCCACGATCTCATTCTTTCAGTCAATACCCAGAGTTCGTGGCCATAGGTGAGGGTAGGAACGTAGACCCACCGGTAAACAGACAGCTCACTCTTCACTTGGACGTTAGCGCAATATCTGGAAAATTGGTGGAGATAGCCATTTTGGGTCAGTTGGCTGAAGTAGCCGTTCTGAATCAGATTGGCTCCGAAGGTTAATCAGTTCTAGTTCAACTCCCTCCAGCAGTTCATGAGACACTTTACTAAGACAATGCTGACTCCCAAAAGTTAATGGCAAAGTTTTTAACAAAGCTTGTGCAATATGTTGGTGCTCACATTATGTGTTGGGGATCAGCGTCAGCTACTACCACAATAAAATGTAGCTTAAGATTGGTAAAGCCGACTGAGTAATAGCAGCTTTATGCTTTAAGGTCAGTTGGTGGCAGCCATCTTGAAGGCAGTCAACTGTAGATCCTCATCCAATAACTATTTTCAGCAGGTTTTAGTTAAATTCAATCCAGTGCTCCAATAGACAATTTGATAAATAGACACAAAAACACTTACAAAAGCAGTTTTGTATGCATTTGTCTTTAGGTGGCAGGTATAACAAATGTTTGAGTTTAGATAAAGTTGGAAAAAAATGTGAAAATGCATGAAAATAAAGGGGAAAAAGATCGTAATTGATGTGCTGCAACATGTTCATTCTTTTTTCTTTAATCCTAAACCTCAACTACAGAAATCTGCTAAACTTTTCCTACGTATCAAAATAAAACGGGAGTTTTTCAGGTTAAATTTAGAGATAAAGACCGCAAAATTGAAGCAGAAATCACACTCTGCCATGAAGTGCTGAATTACGGCAGAGATAATTTGACTGAGCAGTCGTCCTTAAAGCAGCTTTACAGAAACCATCGAGTGAAAGGGACGGATGAGACGACGAGGTAAGACAAAAGGGGGAGAGTCGGTGTCCAAACTACAAAAGTGCTGAAATGAAATAAGACTGAGCCTCCTGCAAGGCGTTACCTTCATGCATGGCTACCCACTCTCCCTCCGTCCCTCCACACTTTTAATTTAGCTTTCTAATTTTCTTCCCTTCACCTTCACTGACTCCTGATTCAATCTTTTGTTCACTCAGTTTGCTCCTCGTCTCGACTACTTTCTGACCTCCGTTGCTCACTTGCACTTTTTCACGTGGATCTTTTGTTTCGTCGGTTCATTTTTAGTCATCCTTCAGTCATTCGATTTGATTCTGTAGACTGGGAGAAAATAAATGAGTCGGTCTTTTGCAGACAGTTTAATCCATCTTCTAGGGCCGATTCTTTTCTCGTACCAGTACTGAACCACCCACTCGCGCTACACATTTAGACTCGTCTCTTAGGTTTTATACAAGTCTGTTGCGCTCCAAATCTACTTCTTCAGGGCCAATTTTCTCCATCTATCCCTCCTTTAGCTTCCATTTCTTACATTTTCTGCTCTCATCTAAAAAAAAGGCCAGTTTCAGAGAGTATTGCTCAATGATTAGATTGCTAGTAGTATAGAAGGAGCACATCGTAGCAACATATAGAAGACTGAAGGGATGCCTTGGTTCAAACTGTTGGCAGTAACATGTATTTGCTGTCCTGTTGTCACGTTGGTGTTCAGGAGATCTTTAGTGAAGTTAAGACAAAACTATAAGGGCTATTTTTGGACTACATAGACGTTAAGTGTTACTCAGATATTAGGACCTTTGCTTAAACTTTAGCATTAACTGTTGGAGCCAACCCGGTTTTTAGCCAAATATCCTATAACCAGTGGATAGGTTTTAAGAAAACTGGCAGAAAATAGTCCCAGGATGTACATCCACTACATAACTTTTGATGTTAATCCAATGAATAACGGCCGTCAAAGCTAAATTAAGAATAGCCCAAAAAAGTGGCTATAACTCAGTTATTTCACTCATATTGTTCAAAACCAGGGGAATCCATTGTTGGGCTTTAAAGCCAAAATCATGTACGTTTTGTTTCCCTGCTCCAAGACACTTAATTCAATGGTTGTGTCACCTCTTCATGTTCTACAGAAGCTTATTAATCACCCATTGATTCAAATCAGGTGTTTTGAAGCACAGAAACCTCTACAACATGCCTGTTTTAAAGTAAACTTTGATGAGGTAGTAGTTGTGCGTCATTCCTAACAAATACTGTGTGGGGCATCTGCTGCCCAAAACAGCTACACAGCTCATTTCTCAACATTAAGATAATTTTAGTCTAAATATCTGGCATCAAAGGTGGCAAGCACATTTGGTATTTTCTATAATGTCAAAAATAGAACTAATTTTATGGTAAAGCTGTGTGTAGTTTATCTGCATGGAATTTGCATCAAAGGTCTTCTTTTTTTTTTTAAAACCTTTAAAGCATCAATTTTTTATACGAATGCACCTCGTTAAAATGCAGCATCTTCAGACTTCCTGTCACTACTGTGGGTACAAATAAGGAAGAAGAGGTTGTATTGATGTATTAACCTGGTTGTAAGAGAAATAATAATAAAAAAAAGTTAACCTCTGAATGAAGGGGCAGCCACTTTGACAAGGTCGGAGCTTCCCCAACGAAAGGTAAGAAAAAAGTTTCTGTAATTTCTTACATTATAATGTGTATTATCAATACAACACAAATAAATCTATCTGAAAAGTATGCAGACATAGAAACTAAACAAACAATTGATTCTACAGGAAACACTGCAATGTGCCTTGGCTTTGTCTTTGTAATGTGGTTACAATAAGAATAAAGTGCCAATAAATTGGCCGGCTTTGTGATGCTACATATCCCCTCCTGCGATTCCTACAGAAGTTAAAGAAATAAAAACACACGTAAGTGTGCCCCACTCCCCTCAGGAAGGAGGTTAAGGAGCATTAAGTGTAGAACCACTAGACTGAGGAACAGCTTCTACCCTGAGGCTGTTAGACTCATGAATCTCTAACTAGAATAATCACTGTGAAAAACCATATCATGTTGCTGCTGATCTGTTTCATGTTGCTGCTGATCTGTTTCAATGTTGATGTGTTCATGCGTGCACATCTGCTCACAGACTCATGTTCATGTTTGTGCTGATGTTCAATGTTTTATGTTATGAGTGCTTAGTGTATATTTAGTTGATGTTTTTCTTAGTTCATATCTTAGATGTTATTACTGTTTTTCTTATACATTTTATTGTTGGATGTAACTGGGACCCTGTGTACATAATTTCGCTCCACCACATGTACCACATGAGGTGCGAATGACAATAAAGAAACTCTGACTCTGACTCTGACAAGAGGAACGGGATCTCAGTCCACATTAGCTTCTGCTTTAAACATGGTTGTCTTTTCCACAGACGATTGAACGATTTCAGCGAGTGTAACAAAAGATTTAAATTATACCTGTCTAATGTAGTCACCTCAAAACTTCGAGCCTCATTTAATAAACATTAATTCACACAGAGCGGGCCCTTAATTATTGTCAACACCAACATAAATCCCATTTAAATCTGCATTAATTGACTTCTGGACACTTCGACATGATGAAACAAGTTGACGCACTGAAACTTTTATAGTGTTGTTACAATGAATGCATTAGATATGTGCCTATTTACACATTCAGCAGACATGCTGCTTACATTGGAATTCATTTGGAGTTCAGGTTTAGTCCAACAGGTGAGTGAAAAGTCAACAATAAAAGTCCTCCTATTTGTGCCGAGGCTTTATTCTTATGGTTTAATTAATTACCTTTGTGTTAGTTTACTAACCCTAAACGTTAAAGCACTCCACTGCCATAGCTAGGTATTGTCCTGAACTTGTCTAAATGGGGGTAAGTTTGTTTCTGTGAGATAATTATCGCTTTATTTAGTAGAGTATGCTTTGTTTTGTCAACCAGTCTCATTTGGTCACAATTTGTAATCAGCACACCTGTCCTTCATTTAGTGATTACTCCTCTGTTCTTGTTTAGTAACATTTGCCAGTTCTAGTTTTGGTTTGGTTGTTGGGTTTTTCTTCCTGCTGAAGGAACGTCCACGTTGATAACGTGAACGTGTGTTTTTATTTCTTTAACTTCTGTAGGAATCGCAGGAGGGGATATGTAGCATCACAAAGCCGGCCAATTTATTGGAGTCCATCGCCAAACTAAATTAAGCTGGAAAGCTAGCCTGCTCCAAAACAGATTAGGTTCACTGGATTGACAGATTTCTTGAGTCAGAATTTCAGGATGGATTTAATAAGTTAATAAGTATAGTGCCACTGAATGCAACCTTCAACGTTAGGATTAGTTAAGCCAGATCTCTTACAGAAGCTTTCAATATGCCAATACTACTTGGTGTTGTGGAAGGCTTTGGGCAAGTCCTATTTCAACCATCCATCCATGAATCAATCCATCCATCCATCCATCCATTTTCTTCTGCTTATCCAGGGTTGGGTCATGGGGTAGCAGCCTAAGTAGGGAGGCCCAGACTTCTCTATCCCCAACCACTTGGGCCAGCTCCTCTGGGGGAATCTCAAGGCGTTCCCAGGCTAGCCAAAAAATGTAGTCACTCCAGCGTGTCCTGGGTCTTCCTTTGGGTCCCCTCCTAGAGGGACATGACTGGAACACATCAATAGGGAGGCATTCAGGAGGCATCCTAACCAGATGCCCGAGCAACCTCAACTGGCTCTTCTTGACGCGGAGAAGCAGTGGCTCTACTCAGACTCTCTCCCGGATGACCAAGCTTCTCACCCCATCTCTAAGGGAAAGTCCAAACAACCTGCATAGAAAAATCATTTTAGCCCCTTGTAGCCATGATCTCATTCTTTTGGTCACAACCCAATGCTCATGACCATAGATGAGGGTAGGAACGTAGATAGACCGGTAAATTGAGAACTTTCAGCTCTTTTTTCACCACGACAGACCGGTACTACGCCCACTTCACTGCAGACGTCGCACCTATCTGCCTATTGATCTCTCACTCCATTTTCCCCTTATTTGTGAAGACAACCCTGAGATAAACTCCTCCACTTGGGGCAGGACCTCCTCCCCGACCCGGAGAAGGCACTACACCCTTTTCTGGCTCAAGAACATTGCCTCGGATTTGGAAGAACTAATCTTCATCCTGGCCGCGTCACACTCTGCTACAAATCGCTCCAGCAAAAGCTGTAGATCACAATATGATGAAACCAATAGGACCACATCATCTGCAAAAAGCAGAGGTGTGGTCCCAAGGACACCAAAACTGATCCCCTCAACACATTGGCTGCGCCTAGAAATTCTGTCCATAAAAGTTATGAACAGAATCAGTCCAGTTTCGACCTTTCATTTAAATCTTAGAGCTCCGACTACAATAACATTTTCTCTTTCCATTTAGTGTCGATTGTTTTTACCATTAGGAAATTCCACCAGCTCTTTTTGAACCAGAACTCTGTAGTAAGAAGGTTCCATGGCAGTTCTGCCGTCTCACTCGGGCTTTCTTTTAATCGTCACTACTCATCATGAACGGCCAGTACTTGAAACTTATTTTGCGGAAACATTAAATTCCTGAAAACTGAATGTAGACCTTGCAACCAAGAACTGCGAGTTGCGCCATGAGAGCTTTACTTCTCTTTGCTTAGCCTGAAAACATCCACAAGGACTCGCCTCAATCGGAAACTTTGTACATTTAAAATGCAAGTTTATTTAAAAGCTGCGCAAATTCTTGTTTCCAGTTTTAAAATTATTTTTTCACTTCCGTGCTGTAGCTCAATCTCTAATATTTTTTAAACACTACTATTTGCTAGTTAGCATGTCATTTGCACTTTAATTGCTCCAAGGACCACAGAGGTCGCATATTTCAGTGTTTGTTACAAGTAAATTCATGTTTCATGAATTCACTTTTCTTTCATTTTGTACTTAATGACCAGAGAAAATAAGACACGAATCACAATTTACATTTCACTTTTCACTAGTTCCTTCCTGAAGCGTGCAGAAGGTTTGACATTAATCTGTTTTTTAGATTGTGTGCTTAACAGTTTTAGCTTCTGATCGTTTCTAGTTTGAATGGATCTTAATTTAGCAGCAAATCCCATTTCTCTACGCTCATTTTCCTCTCCGCCGTACCAAATGTTTGCAGTTGTCACCACACACTTTTCCCCTCAATTTTCTGTTTAAGCTGCGCTCCAGTTTTAATGTGAGGAATGCATCACTTCACTGAAATCTACGGTGGCTTTGAGGTTTACACCACAGCTACAACTCAAAAAAACCCTACAAAATAAATGATTTGTAGTTGCACTTTTTATTTTGTAGTTGCGCTTCTTGATTTGCAGTTTCACTTTTTTTAATTTTCAGTTGCATTTTTTTTATTTGTGGTCGCGTTTTTTTTATTCACAGTTGCGGTTTTGAATTTGTAATTGCGATTAAAAAAAAAAAATCTAGTTGTATATTTGATTTGTAGTTGCTTTTTTTTTGTAGTTGTGGTTTAAACTTTAGGGCCACAGTAGACATCTAAAGTTTCTGCTTCCAAAAGGTCTTCAGTTAACCTCCGTTCCTCTCTTTCACTCAAGTTTCCCCCTTTTCCTGCATTTAGGTGCGCTCTCTTCTATTCCTGACATCTCGCCTCTGTCCCAGAGGCACGTATGACTTTCGTCTTTCCTTAAACCTCACGAGGATGGCATCATTACCCCTCAACATCCCACCAGCTGTCCATCCCATCATCACCTTCTCCTCCTCAACTCGGAACAAAACAAGCTTCCTGCCCTCTTCTTTTAATCATTTTCACTCCTATGTCTTTTGGTCCTCCAAGTGCCAATGCTACCACCTACTTCTCCCACCTCCCTCCTCATCCTCAAAGGCTCCTGTTAAGACTCATGATCAGAAGGAGGCAGTGAGATCTTGTAACTCCTCTCATCTTGAGATGATCCAGGGTTTCTTTTCTGAGACACCAGCAGCGAGGAAACGGTGCTTGAACATTCATACGAGAGACTGCAGCAGACCGAGGGTGGGGGGGTACAGCAGGGTGTCGCCTTTTATTCTTTCCAGAGACGAGAACGAAACCAGGGAGGAGAAGGGGTAAAAAGGAAAGGAACAAAGCGATCTAAAAAATGCTCAGTGTATACCAATTCTATTTGATTATAGTTGTGAAAAAAGCAAACATTTATAGAGCAAGTTTGGCAGATCTTTTAGAACAGAGTGATATATTGAATTACCCCCAGATATGCCCGACATCTGCAACTCAAGAGGGCTAAAATCTACTCCCACACGGTTTAGATATGAAGATAATCCAGCCATCTATCTTTTGACGTTACACTTTATTGAATTAATCTGATTTGTAGCCACTGGGGGTTTGTGTTTAGCTATAATTGAGGCTAACCGCTCGGTCCTTTAGCTGCACTGATGATGTCACAAACCCATAAACAGTTTAGCCTCATTGCTCATCTTCCTTCGCCTGCAGGCCAAACACCGCAGAAGACTATCACCCAAAAATATTTCTGCTTTTCCGACTGGTGGATTAAATCAAACCTGGCTGCCTCGTCTACTTTATGCTTAAAACAGGAAGAGAACAGAACAAAGTTTGTAGCTGTGGAGGCACAAAAATCCGTTTTTAGTTTATGAAAGTGTTGCTTTTACAAACCGTACAGATGCAGGTTTGTTATTCAAAGTATGATGGATGAGAAAGAAAACAGCTGGCCAGGAGAAATCAGGGAATCCGAAGCATGACTCGTGCTTTAAGAAAAAAGATTTTAATGAATAGTGAGTCTGCTCAGATTTTTATGTTGGATGTATTATACATCAAAAAATATACAAAAGTATTATTATACAGCAAAGCAACTTTGCCACGATGCTTGAGAAAAACGACTTTATTGTCAACACAATAAGGCGTCATCCATTGCTCCACATGTGGGCTAACGTTACGATATCTGCAGCGAAGTGGGCTGCATCATTTCCTTTTAATTCAAGGCTTAGCTCGTGGTGCTCCAGGATCAAAGAGCTGCCAAAGCCTCCGCATCACTGAAACAAGAATGCCGAAGCTTTCACAATATCCCACTGCTCGTCAGCAACGGAGCAACGAGACTGCAGGAAATGTCTCGATGGCATGAAAAATTCAGACTTTGACTGAACACACAGATGTTAGGCAGCAGCTTCTCCTCAAATGAGACCAGATCTTCCTCAAGTCTGGCTCATTTCCACGACATCGTTCAGACACCACAAATAATTATTGCTAATCTGCTACAAGAAACGACACGGGCCGAAAACTATTATCACTAATTAGCAATTAAATTAAAATGTGTTTATATTATAAATTCAATTCTTCAATTTGAAAAATCTGCAAAATTCTAGCAAGAAAATCACCGATGGGTCAATGAAAACCTTAAATTTCAAAACTCACCATTACTCACGGTTTATTCATAATTAAATACGTTAGATATATTATTTTAAATTGAGGGAGAAATTAAACTTCTTTTCCTGCTGCGTTTTTATTTTAATGGCGACTCAGCCTTTGTTGCTGAGCAGAAAAATAATCAGTCATGAAATAACTGAGCAGCAGTTTTACCTTTTTTTTTTTTTTACTGTAAAGGCTGGTTTTGAAAAAAAACCAAACACTGGTATAATTTGATTATTTGAGGGTTGGCACGGTGACACAGTTGGTAGAGCTGCTGCCACAGCGAAAAGGTTGCAGGGTCGAATCCTGGCCGGGGTCGTGGGGACTGGGGCGCTTTCTGGGTGGAGTTTGCATGTTCTGACCACGCATCCGGGCACTCCGGTTTCCTCCCACAGACTAAAAACATGCATGTTTGGCTGACTGGTAACTCTAAATTGTCCGTAGGTGTGAGTGAATGATTGTCTGTCTTCATGTGTCCCTGTAATGGACTGGAGACATGTCCAGGGTGTCCCTCGTCTCTCACACAGTGACAGCTGGATATGGGCACCAGTGACCCCCAAGACTGGAAAAGGAAGTAGTGGGTGTCAAAGATAATGAATGGTTGGATGGATGGATGGATGGCTGTTTGAGGGATGCTTTTTGTTAAAATGTTCATTCTATTCTTCAAAAATCCAGGCGGTCAACATGAAACGACTCGTTAAAAATGAAAATCGATACCGTTTAATTTCCATCTTTTTAGAGAATAACTCGTAGTCCGCTCCGATCTGCAGATGGATTAAAACATCTGCCCTCGACCACACGATGCATCCGATCCTGCACACCATTCCTCCCCGTGCAGGACAGACTTCCTGTTGGTGGGATTATTTTTAAACTGGCTCATGACGGTCGATGTGCATCCGTCTAAAGCATTTTAAAGCTCGGACATCGCCCAAGTGGATCCCGTGAGAGAAGTGAATCTTTAAAAACAGCCGTGTTTGAGCGACACGCTACAGAATAAACAAGACATTTTAAATAGAAAATAAACTCTCTCACATGACACTCGTCTGCCGGTCCAAGGTTAGCGACTTCACGACTGATCGAGCTGTTATTTAACCTCTGCAGAGTTTTCACGTTAGAAACGGGTGCACTTTTAAAACACACAAAACATTTCACGCCCACAAATCTCTCCAGTCTGCTCCTTCTGTGCACTCTGAGTTTTCCCCCGCTGCTTTGTTTTATGATTCAGACTTCGTGAACATAATGAAGCCGTCAAACCAAACAGATGCACGCAGAGATGCAGAATACGCGAACGTGATGCGACCTCAGCGGTCTCAAGTGAAGGTCAGCCAGGCTGCACCCCCCCCACCACCACCACCACCACCCCAACACCCACACAAAGAGGGCGATCACAAAGTTAACGCACACCCCGATTGAGAACTAAATTACAAAATATATTAATAAAAAGAAAACAGAGAAATGTTTTTTGTTTAATAAATGGCAGAATAAAAAGCAGCTTCACTGCAGAAACCTTGGTGGGTCTGTGTGCAGAATCACAAACTTTAATTTAGCTGTAATTTAAAATGGATTTATTTAAACTAAAGTGTCACACAGAAGCCAAAAGTCGTAACTTTCCCATTTTAATTAGAAAAGCAAACCAGTTAGATGAGACAAGTGGTTTCTTTAAAAATGGAAGGAGTATTTCTTGAAAGTTCAGTCAGGTCATCTGGATACGTTTCTGTTGAGATGTTTCGTCCTTCATCCAAAGGACTTCTTCAGTCCGAGGAGCTACAAATAACTCAGTCCCACTCGCACAGTGGACCAACCAGTTTGCTGGTGATAAGATGGTTTCTGGGGCCTGCCCTCTCCACCATCGACTCCTCTGAGGCAGCCATAGCTAAAGTGGTTCAAAACATCAAAGTTCATGTTCAGTAATCCTGACTGAACTTTGAAGTTTTACCTGGATTATTCAGGGTGAACTTTGATATTTCTTGAAAGAATCCGTATCACTGGCCGCTTTTGTTGCAAATGTTTTAAACAAAGGTCTCAGATTATCGGTCCATTTCAGCGTAGGCGTTGGGGATGACCCGTCAGCATCACATCAAATTTTCAGCTCAATATCCATAAAATCAACTGAATACTGAGGTCGATCAGCTGTAGCAGCCAGTGGAAACTGGATTAATCACTGAAGGTATTCTGTTGTTATACATCCAATATAAAATATGTCCCGATGATTTATTTTGAATGCAAGTTAAGATGCTTAACCCCAGAAATATACTCTTAAAAAAGGCAGTTACACTTTAGGCACAAACACAAGTGAAGTCCATGCATGTGGCTCCATTAATGTGCAGTAAAAAATGGAAAAACTCTTCTGCAGAGCTCAGAGTCTCAAGTCTCAGAATCATTCCCAACCTTTGAGACAGAAGAGCAGATAAAAATGCATAAAAATAAAATAAAAACCTGAACGATTGTAACTCCTGGAACTGTCAAGGTAAGACGAACCAATTTCTAGTTACTGCTGCGATGAACAATTCATGATACAGACACGGCAACAAAATAGATCTTTCTCTTTCCCTTGCAGATCTTTAATTATTGAACACATTTTCTTACAGTTTGGTGGGTTTGAACTCTGAAGAAACATGAAAATTATTTTGTGTTTGGTCGTAGTATTTTGATCAGAAATGGCCTTCAGCTTTTATACAGCACACACAGTGCACGTTAATCCAACATACATGATTGATATAATCCAAGAGAAGGACGTTCAGGTTTCAGCGCACTCATCTCAAGTCTTAACTCTCATGGTTTCAACCCCATCAGCGTCTTTATTGGTCTACAAAGATACAGGCGTTCGTTTCGTCAGCGAGCATTTGGATTGAATAAATCATCACGTCCTTAAAGAAAGACCCGATTCCCCGTTTTCCTTACAAGAGAACAAAAGATGCCGACACAGAAACAGAACATCTTACTGAGGCCGTTTTCTGCTTCTCTTTTCTCACGTTCCCTTTTCTCTTACATATGAAGTTACTGTAGAGAGATGGATCTTTAATCCGTCTTTCCCATGGACAAAACGGTTCAGATCAACAAAATGTTTTATGTTGTCAGGTTTTGCAGATGGTATGGACTAAAACGGGATCTGGAGCTCGATTCTGTTCTAATGGACAATTAATGAAAACAGGCATTAGCTGATCCGAGCACCTGGCTGAGGGCGAGCCGTAATTAAACTCATTAAAATTAGAAAAGAGACTTTAGTCCTCAATCAGTCATTAAAGCAGCCAAAACGCGAGGCGCTAAGCCAAAGTAGTTTGTCTTTTTCTTCATCCCTCCCTCCCTGCAGCACTTCCAATCTTTCACCAAACCCTTTCAATAAAACACTCACTCGTAGACCTCTCATTGTTGGCGCTACTTCTGGTTTAAATCGCTCAACACCGAAGGATAAGAGGCAATAATGTGTTTGCCCACATCTGGGGAAGTGTTCGTCTAAAGTGTTGGTAAAATATCTTGAACCACTTCAGATTTTAATGAAACATCCAGCCATCCATCGTCTTTACACGCTTCTTCCTTTCTGGGTCGCTGGGGTCACTAGTGTCCATTTCCAGCAGTCACTGTTCGAGAGGCGGGGTACACTCTGGACAAGTCTCAGTCCATCACAGGGACACAAAGAGACAAACATTCACTCTCACCAACACCTAGGGATAATTTAGAGTTACCAATCAGCCTACCGTGCATGATTTTGGTCTGTGGGAGGAAACTGGAGTACCCGGAGAAAACCCACGCAGCACAGAGAGAACATACAAACTCCACCCAGAAAGGTACCCAGCCGGGATTTGATCTGGCAACCTGCTCGCTGAGAGGCAGCAGCTCTACCAACTGCGCCACCATGCCGCCCCTTAATGAAAGATTCATAAGGTAATTATCCATTATACAGTGTTCTCTTCTGTGCTGTGGTGTGTTGGGGAGGCAGGACTAACAGGAGAGATGCAGGGCGACTTGACAGGCTGGTGAAGAAAGCTGGTTCAGTGTTGGGAACAGAGCTGGAGTCCCTTACATCGGTAGCAGAGAAAAGGACCCTCAGTAAGCTGCTATCCATCATAGACAATGCTGACCATCCTCTGCACAGCGCCATCATGAAGCAGAGGAGATCCTTCAGCGGTAGACTGCTGTCCCAGCCCTGCTCCACGAACAGATTCAGGAAGTCCTTTGCCCCGCAGGCCATCAGTCTGTTCAACTCCTCCCGTACAGTAAAAATAGAGCTGTGTAAATCTGCAGTACCTCGGACACTTATGTACGTGCATATACATACTCCTACGTATATACATGTATATGTGTATATATTCTTAGATGGAAATGGTAAATGATAAATGAACTTTACTTGTATAGCGCCTTTCTATCTTATCAAGATACTTAAAGTGCTTTACTCTACAATGTGTCCTCATTTACCCATTCATACAGCACTCTACATCTATACAAACTTATTGAACAAATCATTCTAAAGAGACTAATCAGTACTTTATCACATTCATACACTGATGGGACACGCATAGGATGCAATGAGGGGTTCTGTGCCTTGCCCAGGGACTAGGGATGTGCGATATGGCAGAAAAACCATATCCCGATATGTATTGTGAAGGGTGGCGGTAACGATATACATCACGATATGCTTTTGGTATAAAACTTGCAATAGGAAAAAAAAAAAAAAGCACAGGGTGTCCTTTTGCTATCACTTATTTTGAAAACTGCTATACCACAAAATAATCTCAATTAAGAAAATTCCACTATTAGGTCCAGAGAGTTTTTAAATAAACAAATCATGTATTAGGCTTCTTTCTTGTTGTGCAAAACAGTGCAAAATATATCAAATGTAGTTTTAGCCATATGTTTTAAACAAAATGTTATTAACACAACAGTTTCCAGTCTTCTCACTTAAGATATGAACAGCAACATAGCAGCCTGTTCCACTCAAACACTTCACCCTCTAGTTGGCGATTCCTTCTGCTTTAAGGAGAGCTGACACAAAATGGCGACCAGTTTCCTCTGTGGCTTTGACCAGAGGGTCTCGCAGTAAAATCACACAACACAGCGTTCTTTTACAGATCAGAGAGCAGGTTTAACCCTTTTTTGTTTAGCACAAATGCACTCTCTAAAGCTGACCAACGCTTACTTTAACTTTCGTCGGAACACAGCGTTTTGCGCTTGTGTCCAAATACAGCAACGGTATGGCAAGCTGGCCGTAGTTCGCGTGTAGCTTAGCTACGTAGCTCTCTAAGAAACCATACTTTAACACCATTTACGCACAGTTTACAAAAAAAAACAAAAAAAAAAACGATTAAATCTGACAACTTTGATTTTACATCAGAAACAGCATTACTGTGGTTAGCCGGTAGAAGACAGATCTCTATCATAGGCTAAATGTCTATTGTTTCTACCGTGTGCCGTATATATCGTGCAATCCTGCCAGGGACACTTTGGCATGTGACTGCTGGTGGAATCAAACCCCCAACTCTTGCATTGGAGGATGTCTGCTCCAACCACTCAGCCACAGCCACCCACAATACGCATATGTACATACACAAGATGTGTATGAATGTATACATATATATATATAGGTTAATCATGAATGTAGTACTCCCTACCACCTTGTGCATGTTAATATATTTTTCCAAATTTATGTATTATGCTTCTTTTTTGATTGTTTCATCATATTTTTTTATTTATAATTAGAACATGCTAAGGCAGCACGGCGGCACAACTGGTAGAGCTGCTGCCACTGAGCGAGCAGGTCCCTGGTTCAAATCCCGGTCCGGAGGCCTTTCTGGTGGAGTTTGCATGTTCTCTCCGTGCATGCGTGGGTTTTCTCCAGGTACTCCGGTTTCCTCCCACAAACCAAAAACATGCATGTTAGGCTGATTGGTGACTCTAAATTGTCCCTAGGTGAGAGTGAATGGTTGTCTCTGTGTCCCTGTGATGGACTGAGACATGTCCAGGGTGTACCCCGCCCCTCGCACAGTGATTGCTGGACATGGGCACCGGCGCCCCCCGTGACCCAAAATTGAAGAAGCGGGTAAAGAAAATGGATGGATGGATGGATAGAACATGCTACTATCAATTTTACATGTACGACTGATAAACTTTCAGAATGGACTCGGTTCATGATGGCCACCACAGAGAAGCCACTAAGGTGAACATCCTTTAACTTGATAACTTTACCGGATGCTGAGCTGAAGCTCGATGTTGTAGCTTTGAGTCGTTAACAAGGTTTGACCGAACTGTCTCTGTCCCTTTTATGTCCTAACACAATCAATTTAAAACTGTTGGCAGAAAGGCAGAGGATAAATGCTTCACTTTAATGTTTATTTCCTATTCACTGTATTTGTATTTTATTTCATTTTCTGATTGTCCAGATTTGTTTGTCAAAGCTCTTTAAACCTCTTTGACAATGTCCAGGAGTCATTTAGGACTTCTGACATAGTCAAAGCTCCAAATGTTATTTTTGTGTTTCCAGACAATCCAAACGTGCCGTTCTGTTTCGACATATCGTGCTTTGCAAGCTCTCTGTGTTGTCTAGGAGCAAGATGGCGATCATCTCGCTGTTTCTATTAGTTCATCTGGATAGACATGTCTGGACCGAATGGCTGAAGGATTAAGCAGCACATGTCAAAACTCATCGACAGATTGCACATTTTTATTATTTTATTTTTTTCCTGAGGGAAATAAATGTTTGGTCACCAGGCGAGACGGTTGGTTTCTGCTGAATGTTCAGCTAATCGAGCGTTTCTGCTTCCAAAATGATGCTTCTCAGGCCAAGAAGTATAAAGCCTGTAACACTTGATGTAGTTTGCACTGATCTGCGTGAAATAATGAGTCCTTTTTGTTCTTGAAGATGGGTGACGGAGTCAAGCGTGTGACAAATGCCTCATATACGAGGATAATTCTAGTTGTTTGACAGCTGCTTGAAAACCTCCTTCATAAAGCGATTCTCCCACTTCACACGTTTTATTTTATGTTTGGATGTTCACATATCGCAGCACGGTGGCGCAGTTAGTAGAGCTGTTGCCCCTCAGTGAGAAGCTTGCCGGATCGAATCCTGGCCTGGGAACCTTTCTGGATGGAGTTTGCATGTTCTCTCCGTGCATGCGTGGGTTTTCTCCGGGTACTCCGGTTTCCTCCCACAGACCAAAAACATGCATGTTAGGCTGATTGGTAACTGAATAGTTTACACCAAGCATGCACAATGCTGGTCCTTGAGGGCCACAATCTACCCTGCATGTTTTAAATGTTCCTCTGCTTCAACACATGATTTGAATCAAAAGATGATAAACAAGGTTCTGCAGAACATGGAGATAATTTAAATGGACTGTAAATGGTAAATGAACTGTACTTGTATAGCGCCTTTCTATCTAATCATGATACTCAAAGTACTGTACAATCTGTGCCTCGTTTACCCGTTCATACAGCACTCTAGATCTCTACAAAGCTAACTGAACAAATCATTCGAAAGAGACTAATCAGAGCTTTATCACATTCATACACCGATGGGACACACATCGGAGGCAATGAGGGGTTCAGCGTCTTGCCCAGGGACACTTCAACATGTGACTGCTGGTGGAATTGAACCCCCACCTCTCCCATTGGAGGACGACTGCTCTAACCACTCAGCCGCCGCATTTAACCATTGAATCTGTTGTTAAAGCTGAGAAACATCTCAAACATGCAGGATAGTGGCCCCCAAGGACGGGACTGGATACCCCCACTCTACACAACATAGAAAATTGCATTGCGCCCTAAAACAGGTTTTATAACATATTTGCCGGTAGTTGTATATTTGTAATAACTGCCAGACAAATTGGGAGTGGTTTGGCTTAAAATGCACATTCCTGAAGTATGACGTCATTGTCCCAACGGTGAACGGCTTTTTTTAAAATACTGCTGTAAAGTCACGGATGTGCTGAAAACATCCTTTAAACTGTTTTTAAAGGTAAAACTTTTTTTTTTTTTTTTTTAATTTAGGATCCAGCATCCCACCGAATTATCTTAAAAATCTTCAAGTGTTGAAATGAAACTCGTTTCGACAATCTGACGGGAGAACCGCTTCATTACGATGAGCGTGTTTATATTCCTGGGACTGAACTGTCGTCTAAAGTTTTCCTCACAAACTTTTTCGTGGCGTGACGGCGACGTCAAACTTTTAATAGGCTTGAAATCCCAAAACACTTTGTTCTGTGCGACACTTCCAGATGCTTATATCTGATAAATGTCGCTACCAAGGCTTTAGACAGTTTCCCCCCTCTCCCTCCGTATCGATCCACTACAAATGTAAACTTTGTGATGAAATGTCACTCTGAAAGGGTTTGTCCAAGACAGCTGTAAACATGTCAGGTCTGCCTTCCGGCTCTGCAGGACTTCAACAAGGCCTTTAGGAAACGTCTCGACTGGAGGGCTGTTAAAAGCAGGGCTCGTTTTACAACCAACAGGAGCATCGCACGCTACTTTGGTTGACCACACAAATAGAGACCTCACCCCGATTTCACTTTTGTCAGCTCTAATCCCACACAAAGGCGTTCAAACCTTTGTGTTTTTTGTATTTTGGCACTTGAGAGAAAGCTACAAAAAATTGTCCTTTATATATTATTAGATGTTTTGTTGTTGCCAACAAAGACCAAACATTTTTTTCCATTTCGATACACATTTTCCAAATTGTTTAAGATATTTTTGGTGCTGAAATGTACTTTAACTGTAAATGTTGGTAAAGTTTAAGGTTTTTAATACTGACATGCTTCAAACACTGTGCATAAAAGACGGACAGCAGGGAGCAACTCTTGTGACTGAACTCGCATGAGGAGCACAAGAAGCTGAAATTAGTAGAAAGAAGTTAATTAGGTTTAAAGTCGCAGAAATTACCACAAAAACTTGAATTTATCTGAAAACAGATTAGCTAAAAAAAAGTTAGCTGAAAAGATAGAACAAGCTTAAATTAGCAGAAAGAAGTGGAGAGTACAATTGGGCCATATTGGGCTGAAAGAAGCAGAAATGAGCACAAAACGTATAAATTATCTGGAAAAAGATGAAATTAGAAGAAAAAAAACAGCTGAAAAGTAGCTAAAAAGCATAAAGAAGCTTAAGTTACAAGGAAGTAGAGCAGATTTTTTGCTGAATCAGGCTGAAAAAAGTGGAAACGATCGCAAACAAATGTGGAATTAGTTGAAAAAGCTAAAATTAGCATAAAACAGCTAAATGGTAAATAGCAGAAAATGCTGAAACTTACAGAAATAAGCTGAAATTAGTAGAAAGAAGTTGATTAGGCTGAAAGTCGCAGAAATTACCACAAAAACTCAAATTTATCTGGAAACAGCTGAAATTAGCTAAACATACTTTTAAAACGTTAGCTGAAAAGGTAGAACAAGCTTAAATTAGCAGAAGGAAGTGGAGAGAGCACAGTTGTGCCATATTGGGCTGAAAAAGGCAGAAAGGAGGAGGAAGATATCTCCAATTTTTACAGGTGGCATTTCAGATTTTTATTTATTTATTTAAGAAAATGATGATAAATGAAGTCCCACTGGAAAAATTGCTGTAATTAAGTAGTTTGACTGAATTAATTCAGACCTTGTGTCCTGATGAAACACTGCAGTGTAGTAGAGTTGAATAGTTCCAAGTTCAAGTATCTTTATTATCCCTCAGGGGCAATTAGTTTCACAGTCAGTAGATGTGTACATATACACACACATACACATATATACATACGCATACATATATACACAAGACATTAAGACGTTAAAGTAACAGTATTGAAATTAGTGTTCATTGAGAAACCTGATTGCTACGGGGATGAATGAGTTTTTCAATCTGTTCGTTCTACATCTGGGCTGCAGAAACCTGAACTCACCATGGAGTGGATGATCAGGATCTGCCAGAATCTGCCTGGCCTTATTCACTGACCTCACCTTGTGTAGGTCAGCGAGGTTTCGTAGGTCTATACCAGCAGTTTTGCTGCACATCCTGACAATCCCAGAGAGTTTGCTCCTGTTTTTACATGTCAAAAGTCCAAACCAACGGATAAAGGTAAAGGTTAAAATAGACTCAATAAAACATGAATAAAACATTCTCATAAAAGTTGAATCAACATTAAAACCACAAAGCTTCTAAAGAAAGTGTATTTCAAAGAATAAGGTGTGCCTTAAAGTTAAAAAAGGCGCGTCACATCTGCCGGTAATCAAATCTCAACACATTACATTAGTTGTGATCTGACCAGTAGTCAGATTTAGATCATATGAACTTTTATAATAAACGACGTTGAAAATAAAATGTGATTTCTTTTGTTGTTATAAACACAAAACGTGTTGTTGCAGATGCTTTTCGATCAATCTTTAAGAACACTTCTTTATTACCTGATTATTATGTATGTGAATGTTTCAGTGCCCTGAGACGACTTCTGTTGCGAATTGCCAAATAAATAAACTGAATTGAAATTGAATAAAAACAGCTAAATAGCAGCTGAAAATGGTTCAACTTGCAGAAATAAGCCGATAGGAGCATAAACTGAAATTAGCAGGAAGACTCAGAAAGGAGCACAAAACTGAAAACAGCTCACATTAGCTGATAGTACCGTATTTTCCACCGTACACGTCACACCACCCTATAAGTCGCATCAGTCCAAATATGTCTAATAAAGTGGAAAATAAATAAATGTATAATTTTGCTGTATACGTCGCATCTATTATGCGTTACCACTGACCACCCGGAAACGTGGGACAGTGTTGTGCCAAAAATCGATGGGCTGTCAAATGGCGGGAGCGTGCACGGGAGGACTTTAACAAGAACTGAATAAGATAAACACCTAAAATGATTTATTTGTTTGCTCGACTTTAAAGCAAATGTGTGTCTGAGTTAACTTTTACTTAATAAATGCACTTCAATGGTCAAATCAGCTGCATTTCGCCGGGGCGGTGCAGTGAAATGAAGCTGATTCAGTTGCTCCAGGCAGACGACGGAGGCAGGCTACGGCAAGCCGATTGATTCATTAATAGCCACTTTTCCTTATTACATGATGCAACGGCATGCCATACACCACGAGTGCCATCTAGTGGTTGAAAATTGTTGTGTTCAATTATTTTTTTTGTCAGAATGAACGAAAACGGTCATATCTCAGCCAAAAATTGGTTTATAAATATGGGGGGAAAACAAATACATAATTTCAGTCTATAAGTCGCAGGGCACGCAAATTATACAACAATCTGCGACTTATGCAGCGACAAATATGGTAGCTGAAAATTTTAAAATTTGCACAAGGAAGCTGAAGCAGAACAAAATGTGAAAGGAGCAGTGAAAGGTTGTAAACGGATCTAAAGATCTGAAGGATGAAAACGAGCTCAGTTCATTTTCTATGAGAAGAAAAACTGCCAGAAAAGGCCAAATATCTCAAAAAGCTAAAGTTGCACCAATACCAAACTCACAGCAGGATTGTTCTGAAAAATCTGAACGTTTTGATTTACGATTTTGCTGAAATGGCAGAAAAATTGTGGAACGAGAAAGATGACGAAAAACACGGAAGAAAAATGGATCACAACAGAGTGAACGCTTCATAAACATTCACACAAATGAGACATTTTTGGGTTGCTTCTATATTAGCAGTGACAAACTTTATTTTGAATTTAGTCAAGCTCCAGGAACAAGTTTTGACTTTAAGGTCCAATAAAAGGACGGGTTTATTCTAAAAACTGCAGATTGACGCGTCCACTTGTTTGAGCAGGAATAAAGAACGAGCGTGAGAACGTTACCCGTCTTGCAGGCGGACTGTTAATCTGCGTGTGTTCACGACAAGATTATAGTCTTAACACTTTCTGGGAGCGTGTGTGTTTCAGCAGTTGTTAGAACAGTCACAATTAATCAGTATGTGCACCCGATTTAATTAAACCCTACTTTCTTTAAACGTCACTCCTGTGTGCACACGGCTCTACATCTGCATGCACCTCGCTGCATCCGAGTAATCATGACCGCAAAGATCATGGCTCGATTAATTCATCATTACCATCCGTTCCTCCCTTTCTGTCGCCTCAACCCGAGTAATCTGAGTCGTCTACTCCTCTGACAGCGTCTTAAGTGAGCTCGTATTTTATTAATGTGTTCACCTGGCTGGTAGAATGTGATTTATTTATTTTTTTTGTGGCGTAATTGCCGTTTTCCTTTCAAGTTACTCTAAATAAGGATAATAAAATGTATTTTTTGCTGGATTACAAATCTGCACGTCTTAAAACTCAATATTCACCCAAATTTATACATTTAGAGCAGACGAAATGATTGTTGTAATCTTTTATTTTTAATCCTTTAACAGCAGTTTATGTTGCACTCACTGGAACACAGATGTAAGAAATCCAATATTTTGTTTGTGCATTTCACTTTGCTAAGAACAGCAAAATTATAATAATAATAAAAATACTGAAGTGACTACAAAATGAAAGTAATTAACATGTTATCATTTGTCTGGTGCAATGAATCCTAACCAGAAAATATAAACCTCTTCCAAGCTCAAAATTGGAACTATATACATTGTTGCCTTTGAATGATTCGTATCAAGCCAGTAAATATGAGTGTTAATTTATAAAGGTTTATTTTAATGCTTTTGGAAATATAACCATCATAAACTCAAAATTAAACATGTATTTACCGTATTTTCCGGCACATACGTTGCAGTTTTTTGCATAGATTTGCCAGTCCTGCAACTTATACGCCGAAGCGACTTAAATACTTTTTTCCATACTCTACAATTTTTGACTGACACTTCAAATGTTCATTCATACCGACATGAACCAGAGTAAACATCTTTTGCAGCCACTACAGGTGCAAGAGGCTCCTCTAGGCTTTTGACAACTATACGTTGTTCCTTTACTGCTAACCCCCCCCCCCCCCCAAAAAAAAAATAAATAAATAAATAAATAAATAAAACTAACGTTCACTTAGAGACAAAAAGGAAGAAGCGAGTAAAAGATAATGGACGGATGGGCAACTGAGAAAAACATAAGTAAGCATTTCCTCCACGGCGGTGTGCCACCCATCCATCAATCCACCTGTTGCGGCTTCAGCTGAAAGCTTCACCCGCCGCCCGAGCCGGGAGGAAGGGGGCAGCAGAGTGCATGATCCACGGCCCGGGAAGCAGCGCGGTGCAGGCGGACCAAGGATCGAGATGTCGCGGCCAGAGCCGGGACGACCACCAGCACCCGGGTGAAACTAAGCTGTTTTCACCATTAAAGTGAATTTATTTTAAAAAAAGTTAGACTGAGACCTTTGCTGCAATGTCGAGCAAACAATTGTTTTTAAGTGTTAATCTTGTTAAATTCTTGTTAAAGTCCTTTCGTGCGCGCTCCCGCGCACACCATTTGGCAAGCAATCGATTTTTGGCACAACTCCGGCCCATGTTTCCCCGGGGTCAGTGCGACGCATAATAAAAGTGACTTGTACGTTGGAAAATCTGGTACTCACTTTGACTTTATGCTTCATTTCTATACTTTGTTTTCCACAATTTATATACATTTATATATATACATATATGTATAAAAAAATATTTTTTTTTAAATCACAGGTCTGCATAGTTCATAGTTTGTTTTTGTTTGTTTTTTTACAAGAATCTGGTTTTTCTTTTGTTTTAAACTGTAAAAATATCAATAAATGTTAAAAATCATTAGATATTTTTAGCTTTATAGTATGTGGCCCGTACTGGACACAAACCCCCCTCCAATAAGCCTGAAGTGGCCCATGGGCCACCACTTGGTAATCACAGTTGTAGCAGGTTGTTGCAGCTCTGGACACGTTTAATTTAGTGAACGAAGACGCAAAAATGTCTGTTGTGATGGTAAATGTTACAGACTGCTCCTCTGCAGTAAAGAAGCCAGTTGAGGTGGTTCAACCTCATAAGGATGCCTCCCTCTGGAGGTTTGCCAGACATCCCATGGATGGGAGATTCTGGGTCAGACCCAGAGGAATTGTGTTTTTATTTCGGCCTGAGCACGTGGCTCCTCCAAGAAGAGCCAGAGTGTGTCCTCGAGTAAAGAGATGTTACTTCCATAACAGGACCACTGATAATAAGCAGCAGAGACGGACAGATGATTTTTTATTTTAATACGAAGTTCTTGAATCCACCGTCTCAAAGGAAAAGTTGAACTGCAGAAAAACAAGAATCCCGTTCTTATTTGAGTTCCTGAAGAGGGCTTTGTTTCTCCTTTCTATGCAGATTACAGAGCTGGAGCGTCTCAAGGGTGTCGGGGAATAAAAACCGTCAGCTTGTCAATTTACTCCGATCTCTTTGTGAGTCACCGAAGGCCTCGCAGAAGGGCCGGAGGCTCGGTCAGCTCGTCTTTCAAGGCAACGTGCCAGAGAGGATTACCGACAGCAACAACATTTTCTCCACATGTCCACCGTGTTCATCACTTGTTTCTACCCGTGCTGCAAAATTGGATGCCGCCTACTCCCAGTTCACGTCTTTAGATGCTCTTTACTTTCATTCATACGTGCCGCCTACACTTTTAGATTTATTTTCTCCTTGGCTGTAACTTCTCTATCGGCTATTAAAGGTGTGGAACCGCAACATGGCGCTGGCGTTCAAAGGCGGCGCGAGCCTCGCCGTTCCTTCACCTTCATCATGGTTATATATTTTTTTATTTTGTTAGGTTAAACTAGATGGAGGCCGTGAAGCTGGTGGGAATTAAGATGAAGTGAACTGAAGTCGGTCGTTAGGAAGCTGCAGCTGTAAAAGTTTCACAGCAATCAGCTCGTCTTTAACTTATTTATTTACTTTTATGTTTCCAGCACTCAGAAAATAAGACTCGTTACTCAAATCTCAAAAGTGTCAATAAAATGTGGTTTATGTTACTAATGTAGTTAAACTCAGAATTACAGCAGTGCAGGGATAAGCTTTAAGAAAAATGTAAATCTAAAAGAAAATAACTTGTGAAAAAACATGTCAGATTTCACAGCTTTTTAATTTTATTTTTATCAATACACAATGTTTTCTATAATCCGTTGGTAATCCAATGATTTTGAGATTAAGTTAGAGGTTTGTGATGAAGGAATACCCCCTCTTAATACACAGGGTTGAATTTATTACGAGAGAGGAAATAAAACGGAAGAATCGAGTGGTCGGATCATATCAGATTAACAGATTTATCGTCAAGTTGTGGATTATATGTAAAATAAACTGCTACGTATTAAAATATAAATAAGGAAAGTTAGATGAAACTAAACTATAAATCATGAAATACATTTTTTAGGACTTGTATGTCTTTAATTCAGTTTTTATTTACCGTAATCGCCAGTCTATAGAGCGCACCATAATATAAAGGCACACTAAGTTTAATTAAAACGTCAATTTTGTACATATTTATTATTTATTTATTTATTAATGCAACAAAGTTCATGTTCAATCATCCAGGTCAGTTTCTTATTTATAGAGACGTTTCGCCCTCTATCCGGATGACTTCATCAGTCATCCTCTGACTGATGAAGTCATCCGGATAGAGGGCGGAACGTCTATAAAAAATTAATCAAAAGAAACTGTCCAGATGACCCGACTGAGAATTATTGGATTTATTTATTAACCGTTACCACCATATTTTTTGGGATTACAAGGCGCATTAAGCAAAACAAAGCAGATAAGTCAAACTTTATTCAACTCATTCACAATAACCACATAAAATCAGTTGGAGGTCAGTAAGCACAACTAGAATTAATACATAAGGCGCACCTGATTATAAGGCTCACTGTCGACTTTTGAGAAAATTAATGGATTTTAAGTGCGCCTTATACGGTACTGGTCATAATATACATTTATTACTATACATATATAAGCCACGCTTGTGTATTCTTGGTGTAATATGAGTGGCAGCACACAGCTTCTGAGAAACATGTACAGTTCAACCACCAGATGGACTTTTATAGACTTTATTTTACTGTTCAACACACAGACAGAGTGAACCCCACAGGTGTTCATGACAACTACCTCGTCCACTCATGGTTCTCCAACACAAACCAACATATAATGAACACAAACTAGGCTAACAAGAACAGACTAATCATTAAAAGAACAATGCTAACAACTAACTGAAATTATTAGCAATGAACGTAAATTTACCCATAATTCCTCTCTGAGGCCATGTGACCCGAACTAACGAGGTAGTCTAGAGTTACGAGGACCCACCCACCAACAGAGACGTGCATTGATGAGACTACCTGTATGAATAAGTTTTTTAAAAATCTGACTAATGAAATAAATAAACAGGTCACATTTGAGTGAGGGGGGGGGGGGGGGGGTGCATGTTAAACAGTAAAATAAAGTCATAAAGACCCATCCCCCAAGAGAGATGTGTAGCGAGCAGCTATGCGAGCGCCCAGGTGCGGCAAAGGTAAATGTTTGACTGCAGGAAGCTTGTTAGCCTGTCCAAAAAACAAAAACAAAAAAAACCCAAAATCTACATTTATTAGCGACAGCATTGTATAAAGATTGAAAAAAATAAGCGGCTTATAATCCGGAAATTACAATATTGTAAATGCATCAAATTATTTTTAGGTCAAATCAGTTCTTGAGAACTCAAACCACTCAGATTTCATAATATCCTAATGAATATTTGAGCTTTATTTTAGTTTTTTTGCTTGAATTAAACAAATAGTTTACACTTATAAGCTAAAGCTCAGAAGAATAAAAAGCTACAAGTTGGAAGATTGTTTTAAATTCTGTTTTGAGTTGTTTTTTTTTTTTTTACAGACTCCAAATAAACCTTACACATACTTTAAGATATTTCCTCAGGTGTATTAAACATTTGCTCAACAACCTTGCACCTTTAGTGGACAGGTGCCGTCCAAACGTGATCATGTGTCAACATCTGGTCTCCACATTACAACACCTGTTGATAACTGTCCATTGTTTATTTGTTTACGTTATATTTTTACTTTGATCGCGTTCATTTACAGAAAAAAACCCCAATAAGATTTGCATTTTCGTACAAATTCCTAAATCCAACTTAAACGTAAGACTTTAAACGATGACAGCACTAAGAACTGATTTTAGATGTAATTTATATAAAATATGTTTACTCAGTTGTTTGTCTTTATGATTTGAAAATTTTAAACTGAAGGACTTTATCAAGAAAAAAAAACGGTAATGGAAAAGTGAATCTGTTGGAAATATTTATGTGATTACTCAAACTGACATCTTCAGTTTATGAACATATTTCTCTCGTTTTGTTGACTTGCATCCAGCTCCGCCTTCAAACTGATTTTAAAGTATTCAATTAAAAAAAACAGTCAAACCTTTTGTCCTCAAAATGCATATTTAAAAAAAACACTCCTGAGATTAAAACTATTGAATACAAAGCAAATATTTTTGGTGAATTTATTAAAATTTAGTCAAGTTATTTAACAAATTTTGATCTTTTGTTTTAACAAGTGAACCTCAACACTCGGCCTCATTTTCAAGTTTGTTTTAACTTGAATAAAAACTGAAACAAGTGCAGCTGCGAGTCAGTAAACAAGTGGAGACCACTGATTTATTTGCACTCAAGAGATTCATGTGTGGGTTTAATGTGGCTGTAAACTTCTACTCTGAGCCTGGACTTTGGATTTAATGCTGCTGTTTATTAATAAATAAATGGAATTTAGTTGAACAAACAAGAGCTGTAGAGAGGCAACGTGCTAAAACCATTAGAAAGCACATCTGACCACACGAGAGCACCATTACAGGGAGACAAAAATCTGGAAATTAGTTTTTAAATAAAGCGTACGGTTATCTGGTGCAATAAATAATTTAAGGTTTGTGTGCCGAGTAAAAACTTTGACAGGAAAGAATCAAATATAACTGAGCCTCACGTTTTGAAGGAGGCAGTTTTCCATCTGGCACATCAAGCGGGGGGGGGCATCAACATCTGTCCAGCCTCACCAGATGTAAATGTTTAAAATAAATCTCCCATTGGTTTGACAACTATCTGACCAATAGATCTGTGGTCAAGTAGGGGGTTTAGCTTCCTCTTCTCTACATATACTCAATGGTGTTCCTCAGGGGCCAGTGCTGGGGCCGATTTTGTTTTTTATAAATAAATATATAAATAAATATATATATATATATATATATATATATATATATATATATATATATAGTTTTAATGTAAAATGTGCCTCATGCAAAACGTATTTTTTATGCAGATAGTTTTTTTTATTGTTCTGGTCTCTCACCTTACAGTGCTTTTAATCAATTACAGTTAGCTTTTAATGTTTTACAGACAAATCTTTATCCCATTAAGCTCGTTTTAAATGCAGATAAATCGAAAGTGATGCCGTTTTCCCATGGGAGATTTGAAAGTAAGGACCTTCCAGTCATTACTACAACTGAAGGTCTGAAAATTGAAGCATCACAGTATACATATTTAGGATTTTTAATAGACGATTCTTCGGCTTTTACTTCCCACATTCAACATCTAGTAAAGAAACTGAGATCAAAATTGGGATTTTATTTCAAGATCAGATCCTGTTCATCTTTTGAGGCTAGAAAGTGACTGGTTGATGCTACTTTTACGTCTGTACGAAACTATGGAGACATTTTATACACGCATGCTCCTCTTAAATGTCTTTATTTGCTGGATACTGTTTATCATGGAGTTTGAAGATTTAGAACAGGTTTAAAAGGTTTTACACATCATTGCACTTTATACAACCGGGTTGGATGGACGACCATGGCCACTCGTAGACTCTGCCATTAGCAAATTTTTATTTATAAGGCCATGCTAGTACTTCTTCCTTCGTATTTGTTGGCCTTTACAAAGAGAAAGTCAACCGGAGGATACTCTCTTTGTTGTGAGAACTTATTTTTACTTTCGGTGCCTAAAGTCCGAACTGAACTTGTAAAGAAATATATTCCGTTTTCTGCTCCATCTTCTTGGAACCAGTTGCAGAAATACATGAACCTAAAGGAGCTGTTGTCACTAAATGTTTTTAAGGCTGTTTTTACTGATTTTGAGAAGGAAAAATCTGTAAATGTTTTAACCGAGGAATCTTTTAATTAATTTATTTATGACCGAGTTAAATTGTTCAGTTTTTGTTGTGAATGTTGTGTAACCTGTGTGTGCTGCTGCCCGTCTTGGCCAAGATTATCTGGCAAAAGAGATTTTTAATCTCAATGGGACTGTCCTGGTGAAATAAAGGTTAAATAAAATAAATAAAAATAAATGGTTTCTCAACATCACTAAAGTAAAATCAGTAACATTGTGTGCGTTTTTTGTAATATATATATATGAAAAAATAGTTCTAGGGTGTCTGGTGTTGGGCAAGGCTCGCGTGACAAGAATCCCAAATTTAGCGCCATGAAAAAGGAGAAACTTGACAAATTTATATAGGGATGCACGATATTATCGGCATGGTATCAGTATCGGCAAATATTAGCGTTAAAGTTCAATATCGGATATCGGCCATTCCATCAAAATAACTCACAGATATAAAAGGCGTTGTTTTCGTATGACAACCCAGTGACAAGGATGCCTGCAGCACCAGCACAATGTGATGACGTCATGTACCTGATCCCACAACGGAGAGGAAAATTAAAAATGTCGGCGGTGTGGAAGGTTTTTTTTCTTTGAGGATGTCGGATTCCGAAGATTTTCGGACTACGTTGAGCCTCACTACATCGTCCCCAGTTGGATATTTTTCCGATGTAGACTTACCCGAGTTACAAGCCGTCAGTTCCAAGGCCATTGAGAAGCTAATAGCTGATAGTACGACTTGGGTGAGTTTTACCACATATCTGAACGTCGTGTTAGCCCCGTTAGCATGATTAGTCTTACGGCACAATGGATAGACAACTTTGAACTTAAAAAGTCTGTCCTTCATGCACAGGAGTGCAGAGGATCCCACACTGCAGCTATAGGAACCTGGAACAAACCTCCACAAGTGAGACAGCATCACAGGTGACTAATGTTATTTATAACATTTAACACTTTTCATTTAATATAAGTTAAAGTGCTATTCATATGGTTGTTACTGAATATATGTCACCAACTCTTACAACATTACACAATTTTTGTAACAAGTAAGCTTAAATAATAGGGCTATGTTCTCACAAAAGTATATAAAATATCAACATATTGGTTATCAGCCAAAAATCCAATATCGTGCATCCCTAAAATTATATCATGTATTTAAAATCACCAGCTTCATTTTTATGAATGTTAAACACAAACTTTGTAATACCAAATATTTTAGAAGTCTAAGCACATTAAAAAAATTAAAATATTAAGAAATCCTGAGTGGATTGTTAAGAAAAACATCCAGTGCGACTCCAACTACCGATGTATGGATATTACCAACACTACTTGTTTCTTAACCTGAAGCACAGGCATCACACAAATAATTGACAATAAAAGCACAATATATAGACAAACAACGATGTGATGATTCTGAACAGACATGAACCTAAAGAACACATTCATTCTACAGTCTAAATAAAACATGTATGAAGCATTGTGGGTAAAAGGTTCTTCTTAAAGACATCCAAAGATGCACAAGTTGACTAGATTTGAGCTAAATATACGGCCTGGATTTCATCAGAGACTTTAGATGGATGTCTGCTGCCAGATGAGATTAGCAAGAATAAATAAATGTGGATAACGGAGCTGAACTTAGAAGCTCTGGATCCTAAGCTCTTACGATGCATTACACGCTTGTCGACAAATTATTATACAGCAATCTATAGCAATGGACAAGCAAAGAGCAGGTATTAAAAGTCGTATTTGCCATCTTTGAGGAAAACTCAAATATGTATTTGTTTTGTATCTGTACTAATATTTACTACGGGTGCACTGGACTCAGCGTGGCAGCCTACCTTCCCTGTCATGTTATCTTACCCTCTACATCTTGATAGCCCTTTTGGCAACTTCCCCCTACGCTCCTCTATCTATCCATCTTTCCCCTCCTGTCTCACGTCCTGTCACTTCCCCGTCCATCACCCTCCCTGTCGGACTCTGCGGCCGACTGCGTGACATTTCACTGCTACACAAACACACACACGGGTTCGCGGTGTGTGCAAACAGGGATACGCTGATAGACATGCACATGCTTCGACAGAGACTGTACAGAAGATGATAAACAGAGCTAAAATGTCAATCCTAATTCCACACAGAGAAGAACAGGAGCTCGTCTCCTGTCAAACAAGAAGCTAAAGCTTTAATTTCCCATATATTGCAGTTCCACCTTTAATCTAAATGCTTTTGTATATTTAACAAGCCGATAAGTAAAGTTTACCAAAGCGGCAACCTTAAACAGAAACTGGACAGTTTAAAGTTAGTTTAACTATTGATAGTAAGAAAAAGAAACGTACTGATGGTTGAAGATTTTAGACTTTGATTTATCTCTCAGCTACAAAGCCCACCAGGTGCTCCGAGTCAAAACAACCACAGGCCGTGCAACCCACACCTCTATTCAACGCAATTACCCATCAGCGTTTTCTTTAGACACTCGAACTGAATTATTTTATAAACTAAAAACAACACGTTTAAATGGAACTCTCATGAAAACAGAATTGAACTGGGCTACATGTTCTCTATGAAGGATCACGAGGCTGACCAAGGTGGAGAATGGTGCTCGTGAGGAAGTCTCTTGAATGTCTTGCAAGTCTCACAACTTCTGTTGGTTAAGTTTTGAAAATGCAAAGAAAAAGAAAAAGAAATGGAAATTGTGCTGCAGTTTGTCCTCTGCTGCCAAACGTATCTCGAGAGCCCTAAAACCAAATGTTGACACTTGCATGGGAGCTCTCCAGTGATAGAATCAATGTCTAAAAACTACACAGATGACTAATCAGATGTACTGGTACGTAAAACTGGTACAGATTTACTTGTCTTACTCCAGCACGACAAATCATTGAGGGGCAAAAAGAGAGCCGAGGCATATACGATGCCAGCAGAGGTGGACAAATGTGGGGGGGTTGTTGGGGATTTTTTCAGCCTTGCAAATTGAAATACATCGTGATTTTGCACAAGTGGCCTTTTTTAAAAATGCATCTGAATTCAGTGCAACTTCAATGAAAAGTTTGTCCATTTCCTCAGAGTTTTGAGTCACCAGCTGATCAACAATCCCAGAACAGCAAAGTAGTACCTTAAGGTCACAGTGATCTTGTTGGCACCGCAATAGGCCACACTAAACAAAATTAATCAAACATTACACCATTAAGGTTCCACTGCTTAAATTCCATTAAACACCAACGTGAATTTAGGACAGTAACCACCACATATAATCTAAACTCGATCAGTTCGTCCTGAATTTGTTCTCAAACAGTTTGAGACCATCTCACAGATTACCATCCTATTAAATTTTGATTTCAAAAAACTTCTCATCTCAAAACAAAGTCTTCCTTTAAAAGAAACAAAACCGCTTGAAAAGTCCAAATACTCTCAACCTTCAAGGATCAAAAGCGACTTCAAATGCAAATGGAACATGAAGAACGCCCACGTAGCCTCGCTGCCGGCGCAACACTTGGCACAAGCAGCGGGTTTTCCTACCTTGACCCCTCGCACTCTGAACTCCGCCAGGGCTCGGCTCATTTTGGATGCGGCCGTGTGCAGGTCCTTTCCGCTGGCGATGACTTTAACAAGCAGCGAGTCATAGTGAGGTGAGATGACGGCACCCTGGAAGGCGGACGCGCTGTCCAGACGGATCCCCATACCTTCACCGCTTCGGAAGACCTGGCAGAGGCGACAGACATTAAAGGGTTGTTGGACAAAAACAAGGTTTTATGTTATAAACCACAGTTGTTAACCTCCTCTTCTTGTATGCTATATACATCAAAACTGAAACCATATTTTGTTTGAGATTTTCAACCTGTACACCTCTTTTACTGATTCACTGTGTACGTTTTCGTCCTTAGACATAGTTTTGATGGTATATGAAGGAAACCAATTGGTTTTCTTGTACCCAGATGAAATGGAAGAGTCATAATGTCCTCCCTCATATTCAGACAGACTTCGGTTTGATACAATAAGAACATACAGGGAGAGCCATTAAAAGGTACATTACTCAGCACTGTATTACACGTTTGATTGCTCCGATCCATTAATGGCACACCCTTTATTTTCTCGCCATAAAGGCATCTCAATTTACACCCACCGATAAGGCTCGAATGAAAATTAGCTCAGATGTTCAAGCCAATTCTGTTTTTCACACTTGTGAGGAGATGTCTGCCTTAAATTTTAGCGCTCAGTAAAACATTAATTAAAACTGGCTAGCACAAATGAACAATACGGTGTGGAAATAAATATTTAAACATGCTGCAAGAGTGTTGTTTGCAAAAGTGGTTTGAATTACTTGAATTAAGTAGTAAGTGATTTCCAATACTTGCTAATGTCTTGTAGAACCTAGTTAGATGTGAAAGTTATGTTTATTATCTTCACATTAGTACCTGGCCTATCAATGGCATTTCTCAGTTTTAATGTCTTAGTATCGACTTTGAACTCTATACAAAAATGTTTAATTCACATTAGATAGTTTCAAAGGGGATTTAAAACTACAAGACAGTCTTGTTCAAAGTGTTACACATTTGTATTTTTATACCATCAGGTGAATAATTATATTTAAAAAAAAACCTCAAGTTCAGCAATTTAGTGGGTGATTGAAAAATCAGACTGTAACCCTTACATTGATATCTAAATGATATCAATAACTTCAAGTAATTACCTTATCTTCTCTAATCTGCATTAAAGCACAGGGGTCAAAAGATGTTGGGATTGAAGACCCCAAGGTCTGGATGGATGAAGGTGTAAACAGCACCACCCATCAAGTCAATATTCCATGAGAATCTTTCACTTGGGAGTTACAAGCACCAAATCTGGCATGAAAAATGCCAACTGTGTTCATAAAAACATGGTATCGACCTAAAAATCAAAGATGGCAGTGATTTTTTTTTTTAAATGAAGTTTTAAGAATGCATTCATTATAAATATATATATATAC
>NC_056498.1:34758726-34768597 GCF_014905685.2 Nematolebias whitei
TATATATATATTACAGGAGCACTCACTGTGTTTTATAAAGAGAGAGACATGAAAATGTCTTGGAACAACCTTGAAACAATGATTCACTGACTTTACACCCAAGACGGACACGGGGAGAACGACTGCTCAGTGGTTTGCACTGTTGCCTCACATCAATAAGGTCCTGGGGTCAATCTCCAGTTTGGGTTTTAATGTTTGTGTGGGTTTTATCATCTGGTTTCCTCCCACAGTCCAACAACACCTGCATGTCAGGCTGCCCTCAGGTCTCCTTTGCAAAAGAGATCCGTCATCTCAGTGGGATTTGCCTGGTAAAATAAAGGTTCTTTCTCCCCCCCCCCCTCCACTATGGATGCTGTTTCTGTAAATCAGTTTGTATGGTGGCTTGCTCCTCAGATTGAAGAAGTCCTTTGGATGAAGGACGAAACATCTCGGAGAAAGAAACCGTCCAGATGACCTGGCTGAACAGTGCTGGATTTTTACCTGGATTATTGAGCATGGGCTTTGGTGTTAAATAAAGGTTATTAAAAATAAGACCAGTGTGTCTTAAAAGTCTGACCCATCCGTTGTGGAACAAGGCGACTGCCTCCAGAGCTGACACACGGATCACAAACACTTGGATCAGACGTTGGAGCGACATGTTCTGGTGCAAGTTTCGAGTCCCGCTCTATCCACGTGAACAAATCTGAAATGGTTCAGCAAAACATACTTTTCGTTTGTTTTATCGAGATTTGGGCTTTTGAAAAAAATCGTGCAAATTGAGCAAAGTAAACAAACAAGTTTAAGTGGCTCTAACAATAGTAAAAACTGAAAACGATGAAAAATTTTGATGATACCTTTTAAAAAAATAAAACGCTAAACCCTTCTCGTTCTTTGTAGTTCTTGTCGCCAATGTTCTGAAACTATCATTGCTCGATAACTGGACAAGTTGTGCATGAACCCAAGCGTCACGTCTGTTGCATCAAGTGGTTAAAAAAAAGAAAATGGGAAAAGAAAAAGAAAACTAGCAGAAGATGAGTGTAGAAAAAAAAAAAAAAGACAATATTAATTGCGTCAAACTATTTGGCTGAAGAGCAGAGGAGGAGGAGGGAATGAGAAGAGCGAAGTGAGGAGTGTCCAACATGACAACATATGGAGCCCCTCGAGGGCTGGAAGCAAGAGATGAGGAGAAATTGTAATTATAACAATGTTGTGCCACGCTGATGATGTGCTGTTCAGATCTGGAGAGAATGTAGATGAGCAGGACTGCCAAGAATTCTGATGAGAAATGTGTCTTCTCTTGAAATCAGGTAATTTTCTTTCCACTCGTCGAGTTGGAAAAAAAAATACTCAAAAATAATTATCGCTAAAACAAAACAAATAATCTGTTACTTCACATAATGCTAATTTATGTTTATTTCTTCATGATTACATAGTTTCTGGACGAGGAGGAAGGGAGTAAAACATTAAGAGCATCAATTTTATGAGTTTAGTTAAAATAAGAAGAAGAATTTAAAAAAAAGGACTAATTTATTCTGTGCCTTTGCCAATTTAAGGTTTATAATGATTCAATTCATTTAGATATTTAGACCAATTTAAAAATTAAGAGGTCTCAGAACACCACAAAGAAAAAATAAAATAAAATAGCAGGTCTAATTCTACACTAAACGGAACACAATCTGAGATTCAGTTTACTGAATAAATTACAGATTATCTGACAAAACTTTCAATATTCTTTAAATTACTATTCTTTCAGGGGCAGCACGGTGGTGCAGTTGGTAGAGCTGCTGCCTCTCAGCGAGCAGGTCGCCCTGGTTCAAACCCCAGCTTGGGTACCTTTCTGGGTGGAGTTTGCATGTTCTCTCCGTGCATGCGTGGGTTTCCTCCGGGTACCCCGGTTTCCTCCCACAGACCAAAAACATGCATGTTAGACTGACTCTTCGCCTGTTATTATTCGCTGTATAATCTAGCTGTTTTTTTGCTTTTTTTTTTGCCATCTTATTTTAATCTGTAAAAAAAAAAAAAAATCTGTATGCCTTTTTTATGATTGTCTATTGTTGTCATTGTCCACTGTTGTCATCACTTCGTTGAAATCAGGTCTCTCTTGTAAATGAGACCTCGAGGCTCCTAAATAAAGGTTGAATGAATGAATGAATGAATGAATGATTGGTAACTCTAAATTGTACCTAGGTGTGAGTGACAGTGAATGGTTGTCTTGTTTGTCTCTGTGATGGACAGGAAACCTGTCCAAGATGGCCGCCTCTCAAACAGTGATAGCTGGACATGGGCACCAACGACTCCAACGACCCAAAAAGGAAGAAGCGGGTAAAGATAATGGATGGATGAATGTTCTTTCATTTACAATAGTTCTACATAATACCATCCCTAAGTAAGAATTATAACTCAAAACTAAGAAAAAAGTTTACAGAAATACAAAAGACAAAACATCTACAAATGTCTTTTGTGAACTGATATCTCTAAATATACTTATTTTGTTATTGCATATTTGAAGCCGTTCATAAAATATACCTTCATAGGTGTTCAATGCTACATTTATAACATTTTTAAGAAGCGTTAAGTGTGATGCACATTATTTTAAAATGTGGAATATTTGTGATTAAAATATAGGCCTGTCGCGATAAACAATAAATCAATTAATCGCATGATGAATGAAAATGATCGACCTCATTTTAATTTATCGGCTTTATCCTTCGTGTCTCTCTCTTTCTACTAAAGACACTGGATGACAAAAGGCTCAACTCCGGTGCTCTTCACTGGCCCCTCCCTTTCTATTTAAAATCTATTTTAACTGTCCAAAATCGCGTTTTTGGACAGTTAAAAGAAGCTAAGCTGAGAAACTAAGCTACGAGCTAACAGGCCAACCTCGGGGAAAGAAACCTTTGTCTTGTCGAAGCTCCAAAATTCATGGTTGAAACCCGTGCCTTCGTCTAAAAAGTTGTTTTTCTCTGCAACAAGAAGCTGAGAACTTTTTACTGATTTATTTTATTAAAAACTGAGAAAAATGTTATGCTAAAGAGCTCAAACCACACCGAGCGTCCGCCATTCTGAGAAACGAAAAAAGGAAAGCGAGACAGCTCATGTCACGTCAAGGGGCCTCCCTCCCATTTTTTCTTAAAGGGACATGCTGCGCACTCCCTCACTATCCATCCTTAAGTTTAAACAGTCTTATACTGCCATCTGGTGGCCAAAAAAGGTACTACACTCAAAACAAATTAAGCATTTCTTCTTAAATTTGACAATAATTACTAATTATTGTCAAATTTCAACCAATATTATTGTTTATCGCAATAATTCCTGAGACAATTAATCGTCCAGCAAAATTTGTTATTGTGACAGGCCTAATGAAACATTTAGTACAGTTTTCCTCTTCGCAACCTAAATGGGTGGCTGTGGATGAGTGGTTAGAGCAGTTGTCCTCCAATGCAAGAGCTGGGGGTTCGAATCCACCAGCAGTCACATGCTAAAATGTCCCTGGGCAAGACACTGAACCCCTCAATGCCTCCAATGTGTGTTCCATCAGTGTATGAATGTGATAAAAGCACTGATTAGTCTCTTTAGAATGATTTGTTCAATTAGCTTTGTAGCAATATATTAGGGTGCTGTATGAATGGGTAAATGAGGACGCAGATTGTAAAGTAAAGTGATTTGAGTGTCTTGATAAGATAGAAAGGTGATATATAAATACAGTCCATTTGCCATTTACTATAAATATATTTGAGAACGATAATTTCACTTACGATGAACCAACTCGTGTAAACTCAAATTGAGTTACTTTCAACAGCAGCTTAAATGGTGTCATGTGGCATTTAACTCCGAGCTTCCTCTACGCAACTTTGGAAATATAGTGTAGGAACACATGACAACAACGTTGATCCATGCGAGTTACACACGGTTAAATATGACAATGAGCCAAGATGCGTGAACAAAGCGGTTGATTCAATGTAAAACACCTCGTCCAAATGTAGACATCACTGGTACTGAAGAAACAGAACTATTTAAAAGCAGGATGTTGACAGGAAGACAAATTACTATTTTTTGTTCAAGAATAGTACTGTTTCCATGTTTAATGGTGGACAGTTAATCTTCACAAAGATGGCTTCCTTTCATCTTTGTGAAGAGAAACTGTCCATCAATAAACGGGCGGAGGCCTCTGGGTCCAACGGTCACCTTCTTCTTGTTATTGCTAGAATCACTCAGCCCTCTGTGAATAGCAAGAGGCTATCGGGGTATTCACGATCAGTCATTAGGCCGATGGTCCTCCTTTATCATGTGAATATGTAGTTTTGGATATCACCATCAAACTGGTTGATCCACTATGAGAAGGTGTTTATAAGACTGAGTTTATTGCAGCTCCTCAGACTGATTATGATGTTTGAATTAAAGACGAAACTTTTCAAAGTTTTAATTTTTTTTTTACATCCGTCCAGAGAACCTGATTTAACTTTTTCTACCTGGATTATTGAGCATGCATCACGATAATATTTACACTTGTTTGTTGCTCAGCTGGCAGCTCACAGTGCGATGTACGTTTGTTTGTTTGTTTACATATACCGCCGGGTGTAAACACTCGTATTTAAAGCTGGCCACGAAAGCAGAGGAAAGGTATTGCAGGAAACAATTTTTTAAAAACGTTTAAAATTTCCTGCTGGCGTCAGGAGGCTAATGAAAAGCGCAGCGAGACAGATATTTGGCTGTTCTGCTCCACGGAGCAAACATACAGACGGGACACGACGCCGGACACAACGACCAGAAACAAACAGATGGAATTTGTGATGACGGTGATTTTTTTATTTATTTTTATTAATCGTCAGCAAAGAAAATATTTCTGCTCACTGAGGCAGCACAGTGTCATTTTTCCACATGTACTAATGAATGATGTAATTTAAAGCTGCGCGTTTGTGAGTATGTAAACATGTGAACGCTGCACAGCTCAGGGCACGCAAACTGAAAATGGTTACATTCCACAGAGGCCACGCTTTAATCTCATTTATTGAGGATTTATTTCAAAGCAGAGCTGCTGAGGCCAGAAACAGACTGAAGAGATGATGTAGAGGCAGAACAGAATGGAAAGTCAAGTACTTTGTTAATAATTGAAGCCAAGGTGATGGCTCCGCTCAGCCCAGGGCGCTGTCAAACAAGAAAATCCCACTTTCCCTTTCTTACGCTTCCACCGTGTCATTGTCTCCATTTAATCTGTTCTTCTTTGGAGAGTCAAACAAATAATTTAAGAATGGAATGATTTTAAAACGCATTGATTTGGCTCCCTGCTGAATACATATTTGCAGAATGATCCAGCATTGTCCCTTTTGTTTATCGTAGCACTGTTAGTTTAAATCTTTTGAGTACTGTGTAAGGTTTATGAACAATAAACATCTTACCTGTTGTGTATAGTTATTTTAAACAACCTCAGCTGGAAAAAAAATAGTTTAATTCTGCCTGGACTGATGAGCTAACATCTAGTTCAAGTGGACTGCTGCCATTTTATAACACAAACAATTCCACAACAGTTTGTGCAAACGTTATTTATTTATTTTATTTTTTACAAAGTGACTGATTTTAAGTTATTATATTAAAACAAGTGCAAAAAGCAGCAACTAGCTGTAGCAGTTCAGGAGCAGCCTGGGACACTTCACACAGGATTTTATTATTACTTTGGTACCACTTTACAATAAGGCTCCCCTTATAGATGGCTATTTCCTCTATAAACACTTTATAAATAATTAATAATTGCTTATTATGCATTAAGGGTGACAGAGACAAAACTGACCAGTTTCTTGCCAAATAGTGAGCTAAAACTGTTAGATTTTATATTTAATCTAGAGTTGTTATATTAAACATTTCAGACTACGTTACTACCTTGTAAGCACAATAAGCATTTATAAACTTATATTTTTTTAGGATCTAATATTAGTTGTAGATACTTAAATAGTAGTGATAAAGTACAATATTACAGTAGTCCATCGCTACTTCGCGGTTCGTTTATCGCGGACTCACTATTGCGGTTTTTCAAAACAAGATTGGACATGACATGCAATTGGCTGAATTGATGGATGAGCCACACGATCGGCATGGGATTTTTATTTAAAATAATTTAAAATTATTTAGCACCTGCTGCACCTTTGTGCAGCCCATCCTGCAGGATAAGCTTCCTGCTGCAGCTGATCAGCTGTTCTCTGTGCAGAGCAGAGAAGTGGGCGTGGCCAAGAGCACTTGCAGATGGCAAAGAGCAGAGGAGGTGGTGGTGGCCACGGCTTAAATAGATTAATCTTCAGCCACCAATTATTTTGAGGAAACTATACTTTTAAACATTTTAAAAACTAGAAAGCATAGTTACCTCAAATGATAATGGCGGTCAGTATATTTATATATAAGGTGGTGGCCATCTTGGATTTTGACATGACCTTTCTTACACCTAAATGCAACCACACACACAATGGAAGTCAGCACAATGTTTATTTTTTTTAATTATCCCGCTTATAAGATGGACAAATGGACGAATACAGACGACTGCAGGACATTTCCAAGTCTGCGCTCCACAATGGGGTAAAACAAAAACGGTGGCAGTGTAAACATCAATAAAATATCATTTGCATGAAACTATGACATGTTTGAGACTTGAATTTGTATTAAAACTGCAGTACTTCACTTTGGTTTTATTCCCATTAAACTAGTGGTTAATTCAGAGATACTAAGATAATCACTGAGATTAATGGTTTCATAAAACAGCACTTTAAAATATCAGAACTATCCTTTATATCATACACTTCCACAAGCATGTGCACTAGTCATGTCATGTTCATGCTTTTCCTTTACACCTCACAGTTTTCTCCTTGCGATTCATTTCTTACATCTTATTTTTTATATTTCCAGCTTGTTTCTCTGTCAGCATCTTGGACTCTACAACCCCCGTCCATTTCTGAAAGCTTTCAGAGTCTCACTCAAGCGCTCCGATCTCCGCAGCAGAGGTCAACAGCATATTTCTCTTACTTTGTATGGAAACATATCGGTCTGCCAAGGGGGGTACGTTACAAATCACTCACTTCCAAACTCGCCCCTGCACTTTTCAAGAAAAAAAAACATTTCAGAGCGTAGCCTTGACATTTGGAGGGATTCAGAGGAACTTGTGAAAGAGTGTCAAAACATTTTACCTTTTTATTTAATGGCAACAAGTAAATATCCCAAAGCATTATAAAATAGAATAAAACAGCACTGATTTATCAATATTTAAAAATGCCTGAAACTGCATTAATATCTTATTCACTACACTGAGTTCATGTTTTCTGAGGTGTCACTCTTTGTTGTCCCTCAAAAACTGACAAATTACAAAGGTATACGGTTATTTTTTTAATCACAGTACAAGTTTTCAAATTTAAAGATAACCTATACCAATGACATTTTTAGAAAGTAAATGATAGTTGTAATGTACAACAATTATTCCATTATTCTCACGGTTTAGACAAAGGAAAACCTAAACTCGTTTCTTTGTGTAGCTTTGGATTTAATGATGGGGGAACTCTTCACAAACTTATGCTGCATCATTTGTTAGCAGCTCTAGATTCATTCATTCATTCATTTATTTACAGGCTAGCCTCACTGAGCCACAAGGACTCATTTACAAGAGAGATCTGTTCCAGACAGAACATATAAAGTACAGACAACAATAACGGTAAACAATGACAACAATAAACTACGGTAAAAATCCAGTTAAAATAAGAGTAGTGTATGAAACAATAAATCAGGGTGCTGTAAAACAGGGTGAAATACTAAAAACAAGAACATATTTGCTTTGATTTTTCTATTGACATTATCAAATGTTTGAAACCCCTTAAAGAAATCAAGGTGGACAGCTTCAGTTCCTGTTGCAACGTGTTCCAGGTGCAGGAGCTGAGTAGGAAAAGGCCTTTTTGCCAAGTTCAGTCTGCACTGAGGGAACGCTGCAGGTAATGATGGACTGAGAGCGCATGATGTAACTGCACTGACGGCGTGATATGTGGGAGGAATTATAAGAAGGTAGCAGACCAAGGAGGGATTTATAGATGAAAATGAACCAGTGTGAGAGCCTACGTGTAGATAATGGTGATCAACTGACCAAGGAGTACAGGGTGTTGTGATGGGTACGGTAGTTACAACCAGTTATGAATCTTAGCGCACCATGGTAGACAACATCCATCTGCAAGGAGCAGGTCAATAGGAACACCATGCATGGATGAGATAGGAGGAAGAGTTGCTGGCACAGACTTTCTGTTAGAAAACAACATTCCTTTGGTTTTGTCAGCTTTTAGCACCAGATGGAATAAGTCTGACTGAATGATGTCAAATGCAGACTAGAAGATGGAAAACCTTGGCAACTGTGTTAGCTCAGCAATAAACAACAGTGTCATCGGCAAAGAGATGCAAGGATGCGTAAGGAATGTTTAAACCTACATTATTTATATAAATTGTAAAAAGCGTGGGACTTAAAACTGAGTCTTGTGGCACACCGACCGTTAGGTAGATAAATGAAGTACCGTTATGTCGAACACATTGCCTCCGACCTGAGAGATAGTTTGAGAATCAGCTAACAGTGTGATCTGAGAAGCCAATATGTGAGAGCTTGTGGCATAAGATGTCATGATCTACCGTATTTGGACAGGTCTAAATAAAGTGCAACAACCTTTAGCGAAGCAGTCATTGTGTTATGTTCTTTCCTGTAGCTAGATTGGAGATTTAGTGCTTGTGATGAATTTTGATAAAAATACAAAGAAAACGCAAATGTCATATTGATTTTTATTCCAAAGTCGCTCATTAATGGTACCTACTCGGATTCATGGTAGAGGTTTTGTCATACTGTGGTCTTTGCAGTAGTCCCTGCTAAACAACATATAAAAAAAAAGAAAAGAATTTGAAGCATTATAAAAGGTAAATATCAAAGTCTACGCCTAAAAATTAACATAGCGGGGGGGGGAAAAAAGATATATAAAAAAAAAGATAGCTGAAAAAAATAATTTGACCTAAGAAAATCCAACTGACTGCCTCGGGGAGATCTAGTCCGTCACAGCAATAAAATAAAATTTAATTAAAAATAAAAAAGACCCAAGCAGAGCATTAAAATTATATTACAAATCAGTAGAAGAGTAGGGGAAACTAAAAAGATCATGAAATTTCAAATAATGAAGTTGCTTTTGTTGCAATATTTCCTGCAAGTTAATACCAGTGATGGGCAGATGACCTTTTTACGGTTCTTAACGTTCACGTGTAAAATCAGGCACCACGCCACAAATACATTCTACTTCTGGTACTCAAGGTCAGCGTTAGTCTTACGGTGTTTCACGCTTTATTTTTATGCTAAACATGTAGATATGAACACCATTTAGACCGTACATGTCAAAGAACAGGAAGTAGGCAGGATTATATCTTGACCACAATGCTTTGCAAATTACTGTACAGACTTTAAGCATGTGTGTTCATTGCTGTAAAAAGGTCAACAAATGTGTTTGTATTATTCTGCAATTAGACTAAGTTCTTTATTTTATTAAAATGTGGATCAGTGCCTTCTGTTTATTTATCTCTTAAGATATTCTGAATTTTCTGACTTGAAATATGCAGCTACCAATAATTATGGCAAAGCATTTGATTTTTTTAACAGAGCACTTTGCTATCAGACTGCAGGTTTACTTGTGGTTCCTAGAGTTTCCAAAAGCAGAATGGGAGGCAGGGCTTTCAGTTATCAGGCTCCTCTCTTGTGGAATCGACTTCCAATTTCTGTCCATGATGCCGACACATTGTCCAGTTTTTATTAGGCTCAAGACTTTTCTTTTTGATAAATCCTATAGTTAGGGTTGGCTCCAATAGTTAGGGTTGGCTCCTATAGTTAGGGTTGGCTCCTATAGTTAGG
>NC_056498.1:34768607-34779280 GCF_014905685.2 Nematolebias whitei
GTTGGCTCCTATAGTTAGGGTTGGCTCCTATAGTTAGGGTTGGCTCCAATAGTTAGGGTTGGCTCCAATAGTTAGGGTTGGCTCCTGTAGTTAGGGTTGGCTCCTATAGTTAGGGTTGGCTTGTGTTTCCTGAGCTATCCCTTAGTTATGTTGCTTCAGGCTTAGACTGCTGGAGGACAAATTGACAGCATCGTCTTACTCTGCTGCTGTCTTCACTTACTCTACTCGTTTGTAACTATTTTTATCCTTATCACGTGCATTTTTTTTGTCCTTCCTCTTATAAAAATTACTCCTGGACCTGCCATTCTGTGTCCGTTTCTCCTTCCTGTCCTCTCAAACCCCAGCCGACTGAAGCAGATGGCCACTCGTCCTGAGTCTGGTTCTGCTGGAGGTTTCTTCCTGTTTAAAGGGAGTTTTTCCTTTCCACTGTTGCCTTTGTGCTCGCTCAGGATGGAAGACTGTGACGAAGTGGACTCAAAGTCTGCTGGCTTCCTTAGATAGACAACTTGTACAAATTAGCTTTTTTTATGCATGTGAATGTTTTTGTACAGTGCCCTGAGACGACTTCTGTTGTGACTTGGCACTACAGAAATAAACTAAATTGAATTGAATTGACTAGTTCAACAAACACTAAGGACTATAAAAGCCTTTGATAGGAGGTTTGTGCTGTTTTGCTCAAGGACAAGATCAAACTCATTTGGATCAAAAGGTAAAATTCTGTTTGATTAGATTGTCAAAGATCACTTTCGTGAATCAATTAAATCTAGCTCATCAATCTCGGCTAATCTGGCAAACAGCAGTCAGGTTTTGAGTTAATGCAAGAGGGAGAATAGTGACGATTAAAAAATACACTGCAGTAAAGGTCTGCGTATATTAAAATTATTATTTTTTTTTTTTTAAGTAAAAATCGACAGCAGCACCTGAGCACCAACAGATATTGTACTAATTAGAGGAGGGAAGAAGCAGGTGGAGTAGGACACATGGAGAGGTAAAAAGTAATAAAAGCAAAGAGACAGAACGGCACGCAGAGTTTCAAGAAGAAGAAAATACAAGTGTCATCCAAACTTTGTTCGTCTGTGCGAGTGAATCAAAGCACAGGAACTGAACGTAGGTTAGAAACAACGTGCGATTCAACAAACGGAACAAAATGTTAACTGGTTGGAGGTCGTTCTTTGCCAAATAAATTAAATGTGAACAGTTTTGCTCTTCGTCTGTTCCGTCTCAAAACGTTGAGGTGATTAAAGTAGTTTTCTTTATGTGCTGAGCAGTAAGTTGAGGAGAGATCTCTGTGTGAAGAACGAAAGAAGTTCTCATGTTGGAGTGAAGCTAACCGCAACTCAGAACAGATCGTGTTCATAAACAACTTCCGCTTTATAAAATAAACAAAAAAAAACCAGTGAAAATCTCTTGAAACGGGTTTGATTTAAATTATGGTTCCTCGATTAGCATTTCTCCTAGACTCTACATACTCTGACTCAGTGGTTCCCAACAGTGGTCCTTGAGGAACACCATCCTGTATGTTTTACTTGTTCCCCTGCTTTAATGCACCCAATTTGAATGAATGGGTGATTAACGAGCTTCTGCAGAACTTGAAGTAATTAAATCACAATCAAGCGTGTTGAAGGAGGAAACAACTGAACCATGCAGAATGGTGTTCCTCAGGGACTAGGGTTGGGAACCACTGTATTTAACATTTGGTTAAACTTGCAGACAACTTAAAACTAACTAAAAACTAAACTAGAAAGTGCCTGGAGAAACTTTGAAGGGGACTGTCACATGGTGACCATTTAAAAATTTTGACAGTTTTACATGTTTGGGTTCGCTTTTGCTTTCAGATACCACCATACCAAATTTCAGCTCAACACGGCAAAAAAAAAAAAAAAAAATCAATGAGTTAGTAATTTTTTCTTTTAAGCTATGGTAGTCATCTTGGATTTTTGTTTATTAGGGATTGTTCTCAGCTACCAACAAACCAAATGTCAGCTGAATAGCTCTAAAAATCCGAGTTATATTCATTTGAAATTATTTGTCTGCCATCTTGAATTTTTAGATATGAATTCAGAATGTTGTGTATCAATGTCAGGTACCACCACACCAAATTTCAGCTCAATATATTTTAAAATAGCTGAGTTATTGTATTTTTTCCCATTTAGCTAAGGCAGCCATCTTGGATTATTTTATTTGCATTAGGAATGTATAACAACTCCCTCTCAGATGCAACCATATCAAATTTCAGCTCAATAACTCAAAGAATGTCTGAGTTAGAGTCGATGCTGTGTTTTCTGAGGTAGCTGTGGCAGCCATCTTGAATCAAAATGGCTCCAAAAGTTGATCAGTCTTTTGTTCAGAGACCTCTGTCCTCTAGGTCATGTGATGTGTGTGGTAGTTAGAAGCTAAGAGTTCCATCAGTGTTTATCAATGGGAAAAATTGCATCTTTGTAAATTGCGTCGCCATGGTAACTCAAAACCCAATAAAATAGCACACATCACGATGTCGAGCCGGTTGTTTTGATTTATCATTTGCAGTTCGGGCCGCATTGAAGTTGGTGAAAGAGCAAGGCCCTTTTTAGGTGGATAATAATAGGGTGCTGTCCAACTAAAACTAACACGTTTTAATGACAGGAATTCCAACGAGTAGCCTGTACCAAAAAGATCTGTTCAAACATCTGATCAAAAATGGCCAAACTTCTATAGACTTGTTTAACTTCATTTAATCACGAGCATTACATAAAACCATTCTACATATTTAAATCTGCAGAGTTTAACTTAAACGCTTGTAATCCGTGGCAGATCCAGCCTCTGGTTTGGCTTTTAGAAATACAATTTATTTGACAAGATGCATTAATAAAAAACACACTTTCCAAATGTTCAACACTGGTGTGAAGAAAATCTGCTCATTTCTGGATTTAAATGGTTTCTGTCCTTCAGAATCAGGTGCGATGTTCCATTAGCAGGTAATGATTTGTCTAGGTCACATAACGTCTATGCTTCAAATAAAAGCTGTTCCGAGATGATTTGTAACATGTCTCCGAAGCAGATATGTTTACAATGATTCTCAATTAGGATATTGATCTTCTACTTAATTTTAGATACGATCAAAATGAGCAGGTCTTAGAGAGATACCGTGAGGTTAATCGGAATTAATAGCCCTGTCCATTTATAGTAAATAATTAATCAAATGGCTCAAATGCAGGAGGATCGTTTAAAGACTGAAAAGAGGAATGACATATAGCCGTTAGGGGGCTGGAATGGAAGGAGACTTCTTTGTGTGCATCACATAGTGCAGATTAAATGTCTCAGAAAAAGGCAACGAGCTGAAATCTTATAAAAACAATTAGCTGTTTATGCTCACATTATTAAAAAAAACAAACAAAAAAAAAAAACACCTCAGTCATTTGAGAAACCTTTACTTTTCATAACTTTTATGCTGTTGGAGTCAGTCTCTCTACCAAAGACATCTACACCTCCAGATGCAGGAAGAGGGCCACCTGCATCATGAAGGACCCCACTAACCCAGCACACACAATTTTTGCCCTGCTCCCCTCAGGCAGGAAGTTGAGGAGCAATAAGTGCAGAACCACCAGTCTGAGGAACAGCTTCTACCTTGAAGCAGTTAAGACTCATAAATCCTAACCAAGATAATCTCCATGATGCCACTTTTATTAGTGAAATGTCACTTTATCCTCGCTGATGATTTCTTACCTTAAGCTGCTGTATTCATACCCATCTGCTCACTACAGACTCGTGTTCAGGCTGCTGTTTAATACACAGTCTTATTTTACTTCATTGTTGTTTAGTGTATATCTTAGATCCTTGTATACCATTTATTTTTATACTTTATATTTTCACTATTTTTGGGTGTAACTGGAACCTTGAGTACACAATTTCGTTCCACCTCATACCAAATGTGATGCAAATGACTGTATGTATATATATATATATATATATATATATATATAGCCAATTTTTATATGGCCACCCAGTTTTAGATGGGGACCTTTCTTTGACTTAGGGGTGTCAAACTCACAAAAGGGGGCCAAAATTAAAACCTTTTTCAAACTAAGGGCCAGTTTTAGAACCTTTAAGTCAGATACCCAACATCTTTTCTTGGTTGCAGGTTCCTCAACAAGAGTTTGATTGGTCTCATTTGATGTTCTCTGTTGCATTTTTGACATCATAATCAAAGATTACTAAAAATATTAAAGTGATCAAAGTATTTTGCATTTAAAATAGCTTGGGGGCCAGATGTCAACGAGGGCCACATTTGGTCCCCGGGCCTTGAGTTTGACACATGTGGCCTAGATGCAGCCACACACCGAAGTGGAAGTCATTACTTATTTTTCAAGTTAACTAATTCACAAGACAGACAATATTTCCAATTCCCATCCTCGCCTTGCAATGGGCGACAAAAAACAACATTAAACAAAAGAATTGGTCACAGATCTAACTTTTCTAATACCTCAAGAGAGGTCTTTAAGTTGTTTAAGTGACAACGAACCAAACGATTAACGAGAGAGATGGGTGGAGTTATTCTAGTGACTTCAATGATCCCAAAAATTGTCCAAACAGTGACGTATAAATCTGGAACTCTCAACCCATCAGACCTGGAAAAGATTCTCAGATTGGATGAGAGACGTCTACCAAAAAAGACCTCTCCGTTTGCCAATGCAACTCAATGTTTGCCATGTTCTGATTGGTTTAAGAATCTACACAAAAGGTACGACTTCCTGAAATGTTCTTAAATGAGTCTGTTGGAGAAAGACCTCTGCTGCCTTTGAAAGATGCCAAGTTGTGATCGTTGTTGGAGGGCAGTCTACTCCTCACTGAGTTAAAGGTTTCCAAGTTCGGTCCAATGATTTCCCCAGCCTTGTTAATAGGGTTGTTGAGCCTAAAGGCAGCTCTGGCCACAATGCTGCCCCCCAGCAAACCACAGCAGTGTGATGGCCTCCACAGATTGATAACATCTCCAGCAACTTATGGCCTGAAAGGATCTGAGCATCCTCAAAGTCTGCTCTACTTTCATGTCATATCTAAAAGTTGTTTTTTGGTAGAAATAAGCCTACGAGCATACTGGTCTTATCAGGAATTATCAGGGGATGCAGCAGGCTTGCAAAATCATCTGCAGTGCTGAAGCTTGTGGCACACAGAGGGACAGCGGGTGGTGAGATTTATTGATGATCTACTTTGTGGATCGCAGGCTCTCGACAATATCCAGTCAGCTCTTTTTCTGTTGGTTCTTACTGGTGTGACCTGCCACCTTCACCTCAAATTTTTCTGTTTTAGGGAACTGGCTAAAGTTAACTTTTCTCCAGCGTTACCTTGTGCTCCTATTTTCTTCTCTTCAGCCTCTTTAGTCACCTAACCATCGTGAAAGGTTGCAGTGGTATGCAGAGCGGCATGTTTGGTTGACAGATTTGGCTTAGGTAGCTCACAAATACCTGTCAATACACATACTTTTTATTTAAGTCAAGCAATGTATTAAGAAAACCAACGTTCATATTGTCAAAGAGCTGTCAAATTGTAATTTTGCTTAAATTGCCGATGTCGGGATCTGTTTTAAACATGGTTACCAAAGTAAACTTGATTTAAATCGTTAACTACAGAACCAAAAGTGATGGAATTTAAATCATGGCCCTGGTGACATGCCTCATTAAAATGCATGGTTTGTGAGGTTCTTGGAGCCATCCGACTTGTGACTGAATTACACAGGGAGCGTGTTAAAACCAGGTGTGGACACGGCCCGAGGTTTTGTGACATTTTCAGGTTTGATAGGCTTTATCGCCTGTGGCTGTCTGTGACTTATGCTGGTCCAAAGCTCATCTAGAAACTCTCAGCTGTTGCACAAGTACCTGAAACCACATTACAGCCACGCTACCTCTCTTTATTTCAATTTTGCTCATACCTTTTTAATTTCGCCTTCATTTACCGACTCTCCACAGGTTCTGGTCCTTTTCCATCTCAGACTATCATCCATCTCCCTCTGTCTCCCAGTTTGTGTTCCCTAAGGCATCCCTTGGCTTCATTTATCCTTTTAAAATTATTTAAACTCCTTTCTTTCCTTTGAGTTTTTCTCCCCCCATCATTTTTTTTTTGTATTTGTCCTCTTAGCACTTCAGAACAACAGCTGTGCAATTCCCCTCCAAGGCACAAAGTACATTTGCATTTGCACCTTCAAGCAGCATCTGCTTCGACACCAAGCGTGTTCACAGAGCAGCACGTACACGAGCCCTAATTTCAGATCCTTGTTGCCTTTCATCAAAAGACCCGACTACATCGGCTCCTCTCAGAGTCTGAACGCATCAGGAGGAGGTTTAATGACCTAAATGAGCAGCTATGGATCTCTTACACTTCCCATCTTTTCCACACTTTATTTGAATTTTCTATCAATTATTTCCGCCATTCTGCCGTCGCTTTGCCTTTGAGCACACAAACTTCTCAATTGGTATTTTCTCCGTCCTTCCTGTTTTAACTAGTTTTTTCCAGATGACTGAATTTTCTCTACACTTTTCTACTCCCCTTTCTCTCATTGAACCTAAGCTCCTCGTCTGCTTTTTCTTTCACTTAAACCATATTTTAATTGTGAAAAAAGTAGCTTTTTTTATGTTCTTCCCCTCCTCCAGTCAGGTACTTACTTAACACCTGCTTTCCATTCCATCTGCTCCAGTGCACTTTTCATTCTCTGCATCAGGAAAAAATAAAATAAAAATAGGGATGCACAATATCATCGGCAAGGTATCGGCCGATATTAGTGTTAAAGCTCAATATCGTCCATTCCATCAAAATAACTCACCGATATAAAAGACACTGTTTTTGTATGCCAACCCAGTGACAAGGATGCCTGCAGCACCAGCACAACGTGATGACGTCACGCATGCCTACCTGATCTCAGGGCGGAGAGGAACATTCAAAAGGTCAGCAGTGTGGAAGTTTGTTTTATTTTTATTTTTTCTTCCCGTTGGTGATGATGTCAGATTCCGAAGATTTTTGGATTATGTTGAGCCTCGCTACATCGTCCCCAGTCAGATATTTTTCCAACGTAACCTGCTTACCCGATTTACAAGCCATCATTCCAGACATCATTGAGAAGCTAAGAGCCGATGGCACTTGGGTGAGTTTTACCACAGACGTCGTGTTAGCCCCGTTAGCATGATTAGTCTTACGGCACAATAGATATACAAAAACTTTTAACTTAAAAAGGCTGTCCTTTATGCACAGGAGTGCAGACGATCCCACACTGCAGCGAGGAACCTGGAACAAGCCTCCACAAGTGAGACAGCATCGCAGGTTACTAATGCTAATAAATAACATTTAACACTTTTCATTTAATATAAGTCAAAGTGCTATCCATATGGTTGTTACTGAATATATGTCACCAGCTCTTACAGCTGTTGCACAATTTTTGTAGCAAATAAGCCTAAATAAGAGAAATATGTTCTGACAAAGTATATAAAATATCGGTATCGATTATCGGCCAAATAAGTTTTAACATATCGGCATATCAGATATCGGCCAAAAATCCAATATTGTGTATCCCTATAAAAAGTGTCCATAATTTGTCTAAATTTTGTTCAATATACAAAGCAACAAAAAGCAAATGCATGAGATTTCCACCACAAGCACTTGAGCACAAACACCGGCCGCCTGCTCCCACAAACAGTCCTGTAGTATTAAACATCAGAACAGCCATTAGAGTCGGTGGCAACCAGATGTCTGACAGCACTACAAGCTGTTTGAGGTTATGGACGACGGGCTGAGTGGACACACGAGCGCAGACTCCGACTTACAAGCTGCTCAGACCTGCATGGACGACAAGCCCCGTCAGACAGAGGGTGACTCGACGGAAACGACGGCTGCCAACAAGACGTCTCTATACGGGTGGAATAAATGGTATCAAATGACTACATGAGCTGAAATCCTGTAAATAATAAATCACTTTGAATGAAATATAATTTTAAGGGAGCAATCTGTGAGTCTGGCAAATAAAAAAAAATTAAAAGATTAATGTATTCTCTGCAGAGGACTTCATGTACTAGAATTTGATAAAATATACCCGACAAACCCTAATTTGGATATACGACATGAAAGTAAACACCGGTCTTGATGGTGCAGGTTAAAGTCTTCTTACAACTTAAATGCTTCATTAGAGAACATCCTACAGTGTACTGTATGTGTGTTAGATTTGCCTTCTCTACTGTAAAAATTGTTAACCAGATTCTGTCAAGAGGATGGACAACCTGGAAACAGTCTTTATGTAAACCTCCATCCATCCATGGAGGGTGCCCTGCCTATCAAATCACAAACTCGTTAAAGGAGAGGCCTCATGTTGCAACAACACACTTTAAACAATGCTTTGTGTGATTTTTAAGGATAACATTGAGTTGAGTGTTTTTGTCTCTACAAATTCTGAGATGAACAAACAGTGGTCCCTCACTTATCGTGGGGGTATGTTCCAGACACCTCGTGATAGATAGGTGTAAATCTGCAAAGTAGGAACGTTATATTTATTTCAGTATTTATGTTTTAAGGCTTTATAAACCCTTTCCACACTCTTGTAATGTTCTTAATGTTCTAAACTCTCAAAAATTATCTAAAAGAGCACAGCAAAAGAGAGCTGACAGAGTGATGCTACGGTTATTGAGCCCCGGGAGCACTGTTTCCATTCATACCGCTCGTGCAGCTCACTCAAGTATGAGATACCCCCAGCCCCCTCCTTTCTTTTTCCAAGGATGTTTGTTGTGCACCCACCTGTTGCGTCTCTGGGACATGATGGGGAAAGATGGACCCCACCCCTCCTTTCTCGTTCTCTGCGGTGACAGATAGCCTCAGAAAGAGAAGGGAGAGGGCGGGGGGGGGGTCTTATACTTGTGTGTCGCTCTCAGCCACTTTATCTTTTAAACCGATTCACTCTTATTTTTCCACCTAAGCATTTTCTCCAATACTCTACATTTTTTGATCTGATTTGTTCATCCCTGCTCCCTAAGCAGTAGCGATGGGGAAAGACGGACCCCATCCCTGCCCCCTCGTTTCACTTTGAGGCTGTCACAGCAAAGAAAAAGAAAGGAGGGTGCAGGGTGGGGTCTGTATTTCCCCATTGCCTCTGCCGTGACAGAGTCTCAGAAAGAGAAAGGAGGGGGTGGGGTCTGTCTTTCCCATCACCTCTGCTGTGACAGACCGCCTGAGAAAGAGAAAGGAGGGGTCGAGGTGGGGTTCGTCTTTCTCCATTGCCAAGTCGAGTGCTGTGTACAATCTTACGTTGAAAACCTGTGAAAGAGTGAGTCCGTGAAAGTCTAACCGCAAAGTATCAAGGAACTACTGTATAGTGTTCCATATTTTTTGTATTAGTCATCAGCACACAGTTATTGATGGCACAGTCTGTATTGGTCTAGATCCAAGTCTCAAACTGCTAACTGATATTGGAAATAGTCCACAAGCTGAAACCTAAACCACAAAAATAGCTGTTACATCAAACATAAATATCCCCTGGGTATTAAAATGTTTTATTCAGTTTGACACGATCCCATAAAATGTTATCAGCTAATTAAAGGTCATGCTGTTCACACAGAAGGTAATGAACAGCTCTCTTCCACTGCAGGGTCCATCTTAGCTCAAAGTTCAGTTTAATTTCAACTCAGAAATGGAAGCTCGCTTCACGCAACCTTCATTTACTTTCAGTTTACTTTGTTGGGTTTGTCAAATATGGTGTTTTGGATTTTATTTTATTTAGATTTTTACATTTTCTTTGTTATTATTTTTATCTACCTCATATGATATTTCTTAATATATCTTAAGGCAAATGCTGTGTATTTTCATTTTAAGATATTTTGAAGTTTCCATGTTGTACTTTCACCTTCATTTCAACACTTGGATGCTTCTTTGGGTTGTTGAGACTTTGGTTTTTCCTGCGGTCTCACCTCAAAAGTTCAAACCGTTTTTTCATCTTTGATCAGTGACGCCAAATGAAATCTCCCGCAAAGCGACAATGATAAACACTTGGGAAATACGTCTCGCCTTTATGTTTTGGAATTCACCGCCCACGCTCGTTTCTTTGACGCAAACTTTGCTTCTGTTTCTTTGTGAAACATGGATCAAGCTGCTCGATGAATCGTTTCTTTAAAATACACAACGCAACGTGTCCCAGATTGATAAGCAGCCCCCACAAATTTAAATATAAATCATTATTATTGTGTGGAACACACAGATTGTATTGCTTTATAAAGATTACAACATAAATTACATATTTTAATATTAGAATATGAACTTCAATTTATCTGATTCCAAGGATAAAGGCCAGCTAAAAAACAGACTGCATAAGGTACCGCATCTGATTAACATAATACATTTATATTTTGTGACAATCAGAAAAAAGATCATTTATTCACAATGGTTGTTTTCATTAATTAATTAGAAACCTCATTTAACACCAATAAACTATTAAAGCATCCCTGTTTTCAATAAAGCTAAATATTTGTTTTTCTTTTTTGTATGAAATGTGTTACAACAATTATTGTTTAATTGTTTGAGTTTGAAGTTTAAATAAACACAAAATTAAACTCTTTTGTAGTTAAAAAAAAAGCTGTTTAGTGGATTTAAGCGAACATACAAAACTTACTTTTTAAAATTAGTTATGAAAAGCAATTATGTATATCTATATATATATAATATATATATATATA
>NC_056498.1:34779680-34854484 GCF_014905685.2 Nematolebias whitei
TATATATATCTATCTATATATATATATATATATATATATATATATTTTATTCATTGGTTAATTTAAAGCCAGTGTGTTTTATTGCACAGTCCTAAAATAATCTGGATGATTTAAAAATATTTAGCTTCTATTCATAGAGAAAAAATTTGCTTTATTTATTAATTTATTTGTAGTTTGAGTTTATTTGTGGAAAACTAAAATGGTCATGTGTATTTAAACAGGACTGTGTGTGTTTTATTTAACAATAAACAACGAAGATAGTTGTATACCACTTCCTGCTAAGGGATCGTGATTATTTAGTTCAAAATGTTAGTTTTGCGTTGGTGGAGTTATTACTGACATTAGATCATTAAAATTAGGATATAGGTTGATAAATTTAGTAAAATAAAATAAATTACTGAGATGAAGATAAAAGGTGCTTTAATTTCATGGACAATATAGGAATTGAACTAAAGCATAATTAAAACCAACAACTTTGAATGAAATAAAAAGATTTATATTTGGGGTGTTTTTATTTATAAGCAGCCTCAGACCTTTAGTGTTTTTGTTTATGACCAAAACAGATCACGAGCTGGAGACACGAGTGTCTTCAGTCTTTAATTTATGTCCTTGATTGAAAATGTTTTTTTAAAAATTACACCCGACCAAGAAACAGTAGCCAAAAGCTCAACTTTGGACTTCCTCCTACTTCCTCCTGTACAAAACAAAGTACAGTTTTATGTACTTTTCTGCTTTAGTGACCAAGAGGATTCAAGAGTTAAGGGATACTTATTAAAGTGGAGGGTCAGAGCCTGCTGCAGGACATTAATCCATCCTGAATCCACTCAAACACGCTGCACGTAAATCACTTGATCTCCAACTGAACTCGAGCGTAGCCATCATCTATCAACGTTCTGATCTTACTCTCCAATCGTCTCGCACAGACAAGAAAACAGGAAAGTGGAGAGGAACCACAGTGTGGCCAGTCAAACAGAGAAATGCCAGGTTGGATCTCGTGGGGCTTCTCTCCTGGTTTCATTTTACCAGACAGGCTGAGGGAACGTCAGCCGGATGTAATTCGAGGTAAAAGGGAACTGGAGATCGCAGAGTGAAGGACAAGCGAGATCTATCTTATGTTCTCTGAAATTCAACACTGTATTCAAGAAAACTCATGTTTTGACTTTTAAAAAATGGTTCATGACCTTAGGGAAAAAAGCCTCAACAGCTTTTGAGACTGATGGAAGAACGTTTTTTAATGAACAGATCAAAATGTGCTGCTTTAAATGTTTTTATGTTTATTTACTTAGCAGTTTTTTTATTTATGCATTTATTTTATTTTATTTGTAACGCGTTTAACCCTCAGGGCCACCGTAGTTGTATTTATCTGAAGCAACCTGCAAATGAGAAAAACAAACTGTTCACATGTTGAGCGGGTTGTAGACCGTTGTACAAGCAAAAAAAAATAAAAATAAATTGTGATTGTTAAGTTCAACGTTCAGTTAATGTTTGAATGAGTAATTTTATTTAGAGATCCTTTTACAGTGCCTTGTGAAAGTATTCGGCCCCCTTGAACTTTTCAACCTTTTGCCACATTTCAGGCTTCAAACATAAAGATATAAAATTTAAATTTTTTGTGAAGAATCAACAACAAGTGGGACACAGTCATGAAGTGGAATGAAATTTATTGGATGTGTCAAACTTTTTTAACAAATAATCTGAAAAGTGGGGCGTGCAATATTATTGGGCTCCCTTGCGTTAATACTTTGTAGCGCCGCCTTCTGCTGCAGTTCCAGCTTCAAGTCTCTTGGGGTTTGTCTCTATCAGTTTTGAACATGGAGACACTGAAGTTCTGCCCATTCTTTCTGCAAAACAGCTCGAGCTCAGTGAGGCTGGATGGAGAGAGTTTGTGAACAGCAGTCTTCAGCTCTTTCCACAGATTCTCGATTGGATTCAGGTCTGGACTTTGACTTGGCCATTCCAACACCTGGATACGTTTATTTGTGAACCATTCCATTGTAGATGTGTCTTTATGTTTTGGATCATTGTCTTGTTGGAAGATAAATCTCCGTCCCAGTCTCAGGTCTCTCACAGACTCAAACAGGTTTTCTTCCAGAATGGTCCTGTATTTGGCCCCATCCATCTTCCCATCAATTCTGACCATCTTCCCTGTCCCTGCTGATGAAAAACAGGCCCAAACCATGATGCTGCCACCACCATGTTAGACAGTGGGGATGGTGTGTTCAGGGTGATGAGCTGTGTTGCTTTTACACCAAACATATCGTTCTGCATTGTGGCCCAACAGTTGGATTTTGGTTTCATGTGACCAGAGCACCTTCTTCCACATGTTTGGTGTCTCCCAGGTGACAAACTTTAAACAACACTTTTTATGGATATCTTATAGAAATGGCTTTCTTCTTGCCACTCTTCCATAAAGACCAGATTTGTGCAGTGTACGACTGATTGTTGTCCTATGGACAGACTCTCCCACCTCAGCTGTAGATCTCTGCAGTTCATCCAGAGTGATCATGGTCCTCTTGGCTGCATCTCTGATCAGTCTTCTCCTTGTTCCAGATGAAAGTTTAGAGGGACGGCCGGGTCTTGGTAGATTTGCAGTGGTCTGATACTCCTTCCATTTCAATAGGATTGCTTGCACAGTGCTCCTTGGGATGTTTAAAGCTTGGGAAATCTTTTTGTATCCAAATCCGGCTTTAAACTTTTCCACAACAGTATCTCTGACCTGCCTGGTGTGTTCCTTGGTCTTCATGATGCTCTCTGTGCTTTGAACAGAACCCTGAGACTATCACAGAGCAGGTGCATTTATACGGAGACTTGATTACACGCAGGTGGATTCTATTTACCATCATCAGTCATTTGGGACAACATTGGATCATTCATAGATCCTCACTGAACTTCTGGAGTGAGTTTGCTGCACTGAAAGTAAAGGGGCCCAATAATACTGCACACCCCACTTTTCAGTTTTTTATTTGTTACAAACGTTTGACACATCGAATAAATTTCATTCCACTTCACGATTGTGTCCCACTTGTTGTTGATTCTTCACAAAAAATTAAAATTTTATATCTTTATGTTTGAAGCCTGAAATGAGGCAAAAGGTTGAAAAGTTAAAGGGGGCCGAATACTTTCACAAGGCACTGTATATTCAGTGGGCTTGTACTCAGCTAAAACTACAGATTGAATCTTTTCTAAAATACTTGTCTGTACTTTGACCTTTTGAATTTGTGAAAGCATTGCAGAGTATTTAAAAAGGCTGAAGTTACTGAGTTTTAGGTTTAAATAAAATGCCATTAGTTCAGTGTAAAATGCAATATAGCATAGAAACTTCCTGATCATTTTTGTTCATCATCTGAATTCAGAATATAATTCAAAATCTTACTTCTAACCTACAAAGCCCTCAACAACCTAGCTCCACCTTACATTAAAGATCTTATTGTTCCATATTTTCCTACTAGAGCACTTTGCTCTCAGACTAGAGTTTCCAAAAGCAGAATAGGAGGAAGATCTTTCAGTTTTCACGCTCCTCTCTTGTGGAACCAACTTCCAGTTTCTGTCTGTAAGGCTGACACATTGTCCAGTTTTAAGACTGGGATTAAGACTTTCCTTTGTGATAAATTATATAGTTAGAGTTGACTTGTTATGCTGCTATAGGCTTAGATTACTGGAGGACAAATTGACCTCATTTCTTAAAATTGTAAAATTTTAATATTTGATACAATATTTCTATCTTAACATGTGATTCTTGACCTGCCATTGTGTATCTGTTCCTACCAAACCCAGCCGGTCCAAGCAGATGTTCGCTTGTCTTGACACTGGTTCTGCTAAAGGTTTCTTTCCTCACGAGGGAGATTTACCTTTCCACAGTCACCTTCTCGCTTGCATAAGATGAAAGTCTGCGATGGAGTTAAATTCAAAGCAGTCTGCTCCTCAGATAAATGTCATTAAATAATTTTTTATGTATATGAATGTTTCTGTTCAGTGCCCTGGGATGACTTCTGTTGTGACTTGGTGCTGTATAAATAAACCGAATTGAAACTGTATCATTAAATTTGCTGTTTTGTGTTGTAACAGTGATATTTGATTGTAACATTGCAGCTCCAAACAGCATCAGTGAGAAAATGTTAAATTTGAGTTGTGACGGTCACTGAAAGGTGACGTGAGTCTCGAGGCCAGACCAGATTAAAAACTTGTGCTTTCAAGGATTGCATAAAGTTTACAACTTTGAATGTCAAAGTTTGAAAGATGGCTTGACGATTGTTGAGGATGACTGCCAACTACCATTTAATATTTGAGCTCAAATCGAGATTCAGTCAGCTTTGGCAAGTATCTTGAATTATGTCCAAAGAATGTAGATGAAGATGCACCTTGAACAATTCCTTTGGGTTTTATTAAAATCCATCTAAATGGCTCACATATTTTGCCAACTGCCAGGGAATTATTGGTAAAAGGTTAAGAATGTTTTATTATTATGGCTGAAAACATTCTCCCCCTCTGCCTTAACAAGAAGCTTGGTTGTTCCCAAAACAACCAAAATGTCTCTGCCCATGAACCATGTCTTGTGCTGTGTGTAAGAAGACTGCAGCTGGCTTCCATACCCCTTGAACTTTGTTAAGAACCCACTGAGATCAAGATCTCTTTTCCAAGGGTGACCTGACCAAGGGGATCAGCAAAAGTTTATTATGGGAAATTTAAAGGCTGTTTATCGAAGTAAAACTCATTTAGCAAATTTTACTTGCGTTTGTCTTTTGCAATTTGGTCACCTTAGTATTATGTTCCAATTTTTATTATGGAAAGTTGCAACTTTCTAAGGAAGGAATTTTTTTTTGTTTAGAAAACTGATATAATTCAGACGAAAGCAGCAAAAGGACCTTTGGTAACCAATTAGCCAAAATTACAGAAGTTTACTTCAGGGTTGTTTTTGTCAGAAGCCTCATTTAGAAGAATTCCTTAAAGTCTAGTTTAAATAACCCACATCCAAAAACATGACATTGTTTTTTAAAATGCTGATTACTTTTTTTTCTTCCCCCCTCATCATTATGTACCCTCCTCCGTCCAACCTTTTTCCACATTTCTTGTGTAGCACGACCACATAGAGAGTTCAACTGTTTTACTGTCAAGCCACGCCAAACTGGCAAAGACTTGAAGGTCTCAAAGGCATTAAAAATACATGACAGGCAGGAAAACAGAGCCAAGTTGAGGGAGATAAAGAAAGCTGGAAGGGGAGTTGAAAAAGAGGTGGAGAGCAAGGTACCACAACAAAAACAGCAGGAGCTCAAGCAGGGAAGCTTGCAAAGAACTGGGGCAAAGACAAGGAGCTGAGGAAACATTTAGGTAGGAGATGTTCAGGAAGGCTAAATGTTAAGACTGAGGTCGAACAAGGAAAGGTCAGGTTAATACTAGAGCCAGACAGGTGTGACTTGGAAGGGATTTATCCTCTTTAGAGGGGGAAAACTAAGTTGATTAAACTGGCATCCTGTTCGTTAAGACGGCATTGGCCAGCGTGATGGAACATGTGAGAAAAGAGGGCGGGAGTAAAGTTCAAGCAAACTGCTGCATTCTGCTTTAATGAAGAGTAATCTGGGGCTCCGTTTAAAAGTGAAGAAACGTTTACTCTTTAACGTATCACTTTTACAGCCAAACTGCACAATGGAGAAACTGTGAGGGTATAACAGGCTGCCAGGTTGGACTACATACAAAAACTAGAGCCCGAGTCGATGGACATTTTGGCTATCGGCAATACCGATATTGGTACCAATATTGTGAGGGAACAGCTGATGCCGATAACCAATATATTGACTGAATATTTTTGAGCTTTGTCCAATCCCAAGAATCTAAGTAAACCGTTACTTTAAACCTGTTTAAAGGTTTAAAGGTTTTGGTTGTCAGCAGCAAAACTGGTTGATCCACTCTGAGAAGGTGCTATTTAAGAGACTGAGCAGAATCCAGCTCCTCAGACTGAGGAAGTCTCTCGGATGAGAGACGAAACGTTTCTACATTTTTTTGTTGATTTGCTTTGTTTTGTTTTTTTTGAATGTCCAGAGGACCAGATTTAACTTTTTTAGATTTTTCTACCTGGATTAGTGAGCATGCATCAGGATACTTTAAACCTGCTTTTACACTCCGTCTTGAAACAGTCTACCTAACGTGCGTTCACATTTTCTATTCTCCACTATTCACCATAAAGTTATCAAGTGTGTTAGAAAAATATAAACTAAACAAAGAAGCACCCTTTCCTGTTCATAGTTTAAGCAATCAGTCACGTATGATGAAGAAGCCCTAATTAGTTTTGACCGCAGCTGAGTTATATATGCATTTATTTTTCTTTGCAGAGAAATTAAGATTTCAGACAAAACGTGCTTCATTGAGGACGACGAAGATAACGTTACTAACACCGATATATTTACCTCTGTTAGATTTAATGTTCTGGCTAAAGTGTTTAAGGCAACAGCCTATGCTAGGTTATCTAAATGTTAGCTTGTTAACTTGATAGGCATGTAGCTAATGACAAGCTGGTTGGAGGATTTAAGACAATTTATTGTTGATTATTTTTATGTTTTTTACAGATCAGTTGAAAAAACGTATCATGCTCTGTTCAGCAAAATATGCTATACAGAATTGCTTGCTGCTTCGGCTGCGCTGAAAGTGAAACTTAAAGTGCAGACATGACTTGAAAGTTGTCCACATGTAGCCCTCTGCTGGATACATTGTGCAATAACACCTTTTGCCAGTAAGGACATCTTGATCCCAGCATTTGCACTGGCACATAATGAGACAATCATCACCGATATTGATATGTCCCCCAACGACAATATCGCCCTAAAATATTGGCCCCTACGGATTTATCGGTCGGGCTTGAACAAAAATAATAGCGTTTTCATTTATTTATGTGCGTAGCTGTAATTTACAACAAAAAATTATTTTTGATACTGTATAAAAACAAACAATTTCATCACAACTTTGTTTGGAAACGTGAAAAACTGCCGTGGTGTCTGCCAAATAAGTTTATTCACTATTGCCTTCTTGCATTGGAGACCTGTGCAAGTCCATCCAGGTCCATAGCAGAAACTGTCACCATTTTAAGAATTACACATGAGCTGCTCAAAAAGGGAATTGAACTTTTAGCACCACCGTCCCTTCTGTTGCTGTAAATGAGAGAAATAAAAGTGTCTTGTTTGCTGAAATAAAGATCAGCTAAACAAAAAGTTGATGACTCCTAAAAAAGTGACGACAAAGGAAAGTATTTGTCGCTGCCTTTCCTGTCCTCTTCATAATCACCTACCGGCATGACGGAAAACTTAGTTTCATCAGCATGTCCTTGAAGAGGGCTTTCAGTTTTAATGGCCTAAATATTTTTAAAATGCAAGTGTAACCCAGGAAAAGTTAGCATGATTATGTTTCCATCAACCTGGACTAACAGTTGTAACGAGTGTTTCAAAAAGACGTTAAACTGATGGTTTAAGAAGCCAACAGTTAGTTGTTGCAAGAAAGTTTTTAAATGCATGAAAAACTGATTATTGTACGGCAGAGATACTTTGATGAATTCAAACAGTGTCATATTGGTCAACGTTGCTAGCTTAACAAAAACACAAAAAGATTAGGCCTTTTTTGGGGCCATTATTCCAATACTGCATAGACAAATAATTGATTAGTATATCATTAAAGTCTTATACTGGTTCATACCAAAAACCAGTACTGATAGCCATGTTAAAAGAATAAATGACGTTTTAGGTAAATTACACAACGTGATTCAGTGTTGGCTAATGAACACAGACATTTTTAAACAGATCATTCTATTGTTGAATTGCTCGAATAACTCAAATATTAAACAAAACAAAAAAAAGGTAAATGTCTAAATTCTATTAAAGTTGCAGTAATGTTATATCCTGAGGGATTTTTTTTCCTCCAGAATAATCTGAATATAAAACAGGGATATTGTGACATTTACATTTTTCAAACACTTTAAGCATTTAAGCAGCTTCGAGGCTCATCATTTAGTAACTACAGTTGGATAAATATTAAATAATGGGTAACTAAATAAAAAATAAAGACAGGTGTGTGTGTGTTTAGACAGTTTCTTATTTGAAAATGTGATGAATAACAGGTGCAGAATCCTGGCTTCTCATCTTCGACTGTATTTCTGACATTCCTCTGCTTTCGCCCGGATCCTGAGGCGACGCGTCGTCCGTCTTAATCCTTTCAGAACTCATCACGTCTCCGTCATCACCTTTGCCAAAGCTCAAGCAGACTGTTTACCTTCTGCCTCAGTTTTATTTCCAGCCCGCTCCTTTTATAATCTTTATTATAAGAACAAGTCGTACTCAACCAGTCTCCTCTTGACTTCAGTTTTATCTACTGTAAATATATATTTTTTCAGTTTAACCTGCTATGTTATTTACATAAATTTGTGTGGTTTAAAATTATGCTTTTAGTGTTCAAAATGTTTGCCAGAACAACCAAGTGAGCAATGTAAAGGTTTATAAACAGACAATCTGAAATCTGCTGAGGCTGACGTTTGACTAACGATCAGTTTTAATTGACCTCTCTCAAACCAGCTGTTAAGTTCATAAATCCGATCAGAATTCAAGTATTTCTCCAAACTGCAGTCGTCCCAAAGAGCAGCCCACTGAAGCCCACTTGAAAAGACCTGAACTATCACTTTAAAGCTCCACAAACAGCCACTACAGGATCAAATTAAAGGTCTACCCTTCCTCCTAGGAGAGTCCATCAAACGCTGCCTTCCATGGTACAAATTTTAGACGCAGACTGTTTGATATCAAATGTATTTGTAGAGCTTTTGGGCCAAACTTGAAAAAAACAAAAAAAAGTGCAATACCTCAAGACTGTGCTCAAAGTTTGTGTTGTGAATCACTCTCAGCTACTACCACGGCAAAGTTTAGCTCAGTATCTGTAAAGGTGACAGTTGACTGATATCGATGGGTTGTAGCAGCCGTCTTTATTTAGACCAAATCCAAAAGTTGATCAGTTGTAGAATATTTTCAAAGCTTCATTAAAATCTTTTGTAAAATATATTTTGCTAACAGACAAATTGGATCGACTTCGACAGTTGTTAGTCTTCAGCAAAGACCTGGTGCAGCAAGTAGCTTTAGGAGAATCCATTGTGAATGACTACTACCACACCACGTTTTAGAAACTACCTACCATACTGTCGGACTACAAGTCTCATCTTTTTGCATAAATTTGCAAGTCCTGCGACGTATAGTCTGAAGCGACTAATTTACATTTTTTCCCCATATTTATAACCCAATTCTTGGCTGAAATCTGATGGTTTCATTTATTCTGACATGAAAATATTTTGAACACTACCATTTTCAGCCACTAGAGGGCGTGTAAGTTAAAAGGCAAGCCAAGTGTCTCATTAATAGGTTAAAGTGGCTATTAATGAACCGCTTGGCTTGCCATACAAGCCACCTTCGTCTCGCTCCGAAACTCCTGGAGCAAACGTCGAATCAGCTGCATTTCACCGCGCCGCCCAGGCGAAAAGCAGCTGATTTGACCATTAAAGTGCATTCATTAAGCAACTCATGTATGATTTTTTTCCACTTTATTAAACATATTTAGACTGATGCGACTTTTAAGGCGGAACGTACGGTATATACATGACTGAACCATAGCCATTCATGAGGTATGAAGGGTCAGTTGGCTGTGGCGGCCATCTTGAATTGTAATGAGACGTCCATCCATCGAGTGCCTTTGGCGAGTTTCATCAAAATTTGTCTAGAGGTTTACGAGATATGTTGCCAAGAAACAAAAATAAAAACATCACTCATCTTCTGGCAGCGAGCGATAAGACAAATGTCAAAGATCTCTAAAGGGAGATGCCGCTATGAATGTTTCTCGCACGTAGTCGCAGAAGCCTTCAACGTTTCCGTCCTCGCAGCTGTTCTGGATTTACTTACTCCCGTTTTATTAAAATAAATCCAACCTGCAGTTCAGTTCTTTTTAAAACCTGCAGGTATTCTAGATCGCCCGTGTTTACCCACTATAAATCGCCCACTCACGGCGCAAAGTATTACTGGACCATTCTGGAAATGCTCATTTCCCTCTATGGTTTCTACTCATATTTCTGCTTTTCTCAAAAAATCATTTCTTTGTTTTAATCTGTTCACATCTGACCTTGCTAAATATTTTAAAGCAGCTAAAGCAGCTGGTAAATGGGCAGAATTCACGTTCACTTGTACGCAAACATGCACGTTTTGCGCATGCATTCTTCCACTCTTAAAATTAATTTTCGGTCGGTCTAATTTTGCTTATGAGCCGCTCCCCGTCTCACTCCATCACCCGTCTCCCTCTCTCTCTCTCAAAGAAGCAGTGAATTAATGAGCTGCCTTTTTATCAGTGAAACTAATGAATTAGCCTGTGATGGATAATCGGAAACTGGATGTGGGTAATGTGGTGCACAAAGTGTGTGTGTGTGGGGGGGGGGGGGGGGCACTTTGCATCAGTGTGAAAACATGTCTATTGTGTTTGCATGTCCATTTTCTAATAGGGACAACATACCTTTGATCAGCAGAGCCTTCGTCAACGACTGCAACATAATTAAACTTCACACATCCTCCTCGTGTTTGCCTTCATTTTTTATAAAACGTGTCATGTCTTTAATCAAAATTGCAGCAGTTTTCAATAAAGAGTGAACCTGAACACGCACTTCATTTGTATGTGTGTGTGTTGCTTTAATTTATTATGGCTTGAGCCAGGAAGGCTGGCATTTTGAAAACTGGATGATTTTTTTTTTTTTTTTTTTAAAGAAATTCTCACCCACTGCTTTTGCAAAACGTTTGAAACAATTTCATGTGATTGGTTAGTGCTCAGTGTGTGTTAGAGATGACTCGGCTACAACCGAACCAATTTTAAGCTTTATATTTGTAAAATAACCAAGTTAGGACTAATGTTTGTTCAGGTTAGCTGTGGCAGCCATCTTGAATCAGGCTGACTAAAGGTTAATCAAATGTAGATGACAAACAATTACTACAAGTTTCAAAACAATCCATCCAGTGGTTTATTATATTTTGCTAACAGACAATTGAACGAATGCATACATGGTTACATGATCGTCCACCTTCCATGGCTCGAAGTAAAAAATATCAATGTTGACTTATTAACCAGCAATTAGTATTAATATTTAATATATTTATTATGTTAGGTTTATTTCTCATATGCAAAATCAACACAAGGTCAACAATGCAATGAAATGCTTAGGACGAGAAGAACTGTCTCGGTGAGCCAATAAATAAATAAATACATAAAAAACAACAATACCAAAGCATGCAGCAATAATACTAAAAACATACAAAAATACTACTAAAATACTAAAAACAAAGCTATTACTAACACTGTCAATAATTTGTGCCTTAATCTACTTTTTAGACAGTGTTTCCCTTACCATTATACAAAAGGGGTTGCCCCGTACTCCCAACAGAACCGAGGCCCCCGCCTAACGAACCAAACTGTGTGCACCTCCCCCACCTGTCGCCACTGACCACTGACAGTGCTAATCTAGCGGCGCGCTTGCTAAAAGCCTCACGCTGACCAACACTATGGCAACACTATTTCTATGGCAAGCCGATTGTGTCATTCGTAGCTACTTTTACCTATTACATGACAACTGCATACCATATTACTCAAGTGCCATCTAGTGGCTGAAAATGGTAGTGTTTTATACTTTCAATGTCAAAATGAATGAAAATGGTAATATCTCAGCCAAAAATGTGTTTACAAATATGGGGAAAACAAGTCACTTCGGTGTATAAGTCGCAAGGCATGCAAATTGTGCAAAAAACTGACATAGGCCGGAAAATATGGTATCTTTCAAATATATTGAATTAAAATCATTATTGTGTTAAGGTCAATTTGATGTGGCAACCACTTTGAATTAAACTGATTCCAGAAGACAATCAGTTGTAGATGTACATGCATTACTTTTGAATTTTCCAAAATTGCCAATAGTTCACGAGATATTTTGCTAACAAACAGCACACACACACAAAAAAGAAAAATAAATGCAATGTCCTTTCACCTTTGGTGGCAGGCAATAATAATTTGGGGCAGCTGTGGCTGAGTGGTAAGAGCAGTCGTGTTCCAATGGGAGAGTCGGGGGTTTGATCCCACCAGCAGTCACATGTTGAAGTGTCCCTGAGCAAGACATTGAACCCCTCACTGCCTCCGATGTGTGTCCCATCGGTGTATGAACATGATAAAGCACTAATTATTGCTGTATAGAGTGCTGTATGAATGGGTAAACGAGAGCACAGATTGTAGTGTAAAGAGCTTTGAGTGTCTTTATTGGATAGAAAGGTGCTATATAAGTACAGTCCATTTATTATTTTATAGGCAATAAGTTGAAACTTATAAAAGAAAAGTAAGCTCCAGATAGAGGAGAAAAGTGTGCAGGTTATACCAACATGAGTCGAGGGAATCTGCAGCAAAAATAAGTAAATAAGTGAAACTGCACTTCACAGCCGTGGGGTGAACATCGAGAGGCACGGGGGTTTCTACTAAATGTCTCAAAGAGCAGCCGCTCTCAGCAGTAAATGGAACAATCTGCTTCAATTTGGAAAGATTTTTGATCAAACATTTGTCCCAACTTTTCAACAACGAGGCTTTTAAAACTGTAAAAGTTTGGGTTCAGCTTTACTTATTTTTCTTCCAATTAATTTCTGATTCAAAATCAATAAAGTTGAATGTGTTGTTCAACATTTTCCTTCCTTTCTGTATTTTTTTTTCCCCTGCCATTTATCCCTCAGTCTTTCCATCTTCTCTTGGCAAAGATAATATCTAAAGTTTTGCACAAGTTGTCCTCATTGCCTCCATCTTCCTGGATTATGTTCTATTATTTATTTCACTCCATCCCTCTCCATCTCCTGAAATGACATTAGTAGCAGTCGTTGCCGTGGGTATTGCTTTGAAATTCAACGTTGTTTTTAGCTAGAACTTTCAATTTAAAAGCATGTTTTATATCAACTGACTGGCCAAACTGAATACATAGTCTCTCTCTTGCACCCCAGAGCCCTGACTCATTAAATCATAATACCCGAGTTGTGCGGGGACCAAACTAAACAGAAAACCTCATCCAACCTGGGAACCTTTAAAGCATGCAGCAGCTCTTAGACGGGCCCCCAGTCGGTCTGAACGATCACTCGCACCAAAGGCCGACAGCTCTCGCGTTAGGCTCCTTCACAAGGCGCTTCAGTCCTGGACTGACACGTCCTCTCCCCACCTCGGTCCATCCAGAAGATATACAGAGGCAGAGAGGGGGGACTGAAACACCCCACCTCTGTAGCGCCTCTTTACCTCCAAGCAAGGTAGCAGCAGGATAAGAATAGTTTGACAAAGTGCTGACGTGTGCTTCTGGCGATCACCCAGCTGCAGGATTTAAAAGTCAAAATGCCATAACCGGACTCCTTTCAGATTTGAACTTTCGGTGTGTTTTTTGCTTTCTCAAAGATGATGTTTTTTGTAACCCTGGCATTCAACGATGGAAAACGGGGGTGATTCCGAGACCTGCATTTTCCTTGCTCTACGTGTAGCATAGCTGCAAACTTGTCGCTTTTTTGGCAAAACTTGAGATTTCAAACAAAATATGTCATTTACATGAATCATCTTGATCTCAAGAGTTTTGATCAGAGGCGTGGTAGATGGCATAATGTCCAATTGATTGGTCTTTAAGAAACAACGAGGTTTCTGCCTACAGTAGAACATCTTGGGTGGATCGCGAGTCATTTGACCAGTCACAATCAAGATGGATAGAAAAATCTTTCCCATGGACGAAGGGAACTGTGTGGTTTACGTTTTAACTAGTCACTTCTAAAGTTGGACACCGTTAGTTTTGAGGTACTGTATTTTCCGGCCTATAAATTTGCCCTGGAGTATAAGTCGCATTTGTCCAAAAATGTCTAATAAAGTGGAAAAATCCATAAATAAGTTGCTTCGCCGTATTAGTCGCATCCATTATGCGTTACTGCTGATGTGTCGCGTTTGTTACGCGTCGTCGCTAACAACACGGAAATGTGAGCCGGTGTTGAGCCAAACATCGATTTGCTGACAAATGGCGGCCGTGTGCATGGGAGGACTTTAACAAGAATCTAACAAGAGTTTGCTGAAAATTATAGTAAAGGTGTGTCTCAGTTGAACTTTAACTTAATAAATGCACGTTGATGGTCAAATCGGTTGCATTTCAGAAGCCGATTCGCGGAACTGTGAGCGTGCAGAGGGACTAGTCACGGTGTGTTTCTTCAAAATTTAACAAGATAACCACCAAAAAACAATTATTTGTTTACTCAAAATTATAGTCAAGGTGCGTCTCAGTCTAGCTTTTGCTTAATAAAAAAGGACTTGGACGGTCAAATCAGTTGTATTTCAAAAGTATTTGTTGCCTTGGTGCTCTGGATGCTCGCAAAGGGAGGAAATCAGGAAGGAGGAACCCTGTGCATTTCTTTGAAATTTAACAAAATGAGCAACTAAAACAATTATTTGTTTGCTCAACATTATAGTAAAGGTGTGTTCTCAGCTGAACTTTTACTTAAATGCACTTCAATGGTGAAACTAGCTACATTTTGCCAGGGCAGCGCAGCGAAATGAAGCTGATTTGACGGTTGCTCCAGTTGAGTTGGACAAAGGTGGCAGGCTATGGCAAGCCATTTGTGTCATTAATAGCTACTGTTACCAATTACAAGACACAATGGCATGCCATACTACTCGCATTCCATCTAGTGGCTGAAAATGGTAGTGTTCAATGTTTTTAATGTTGGAATGAATATAATCGGCCCTACATGACCCAAAAATTGGTTTATAAATATGGGGAAAAAATCCATAAATAAGTTGCTTCAGCGTATAAGTCGCCGGGCATGTAAATTAGGCAAAAATGTAGGACTTATAGGCTGAAAAATACGGTAAGTCTCATTATATGCCAACGATATAATAAGGTGTGCAAGTTAATCTTGATGTGGCAAAAGATGAAAGTAAATCCCACTTTAGCAATGTATGGGTGTCATAATCTGTTACTTTTTCCAACATAACATTATCTGTATATCTGTTATATGTATCAGAGTTTGCAGGTGTAGTGCAAAGGAAAAAATGCTACAACTTTAAAATCACAAAAATGTCTCGCACGACGTAAGGATAATCGCTACATCACGTTAGTTTGCTATGTTTTCGGAAATGTGGTTTAGATGTCTGTCCTACGTATGGACCAACACGTCAGAGCAGTAGATTTTTTTTTCAGGGGGGGGGGGGGGGGGTTTTCACAGCTCATGATTCCGCAGTACTTGCTGTACTCTGAAAGCTCATTGAGCGTGGGAAGGGAGTGGCTCCATCAGTGACTTATGAACTGCCGGAGGAAGCATAAACATGGAATGGGCAAAGCTTTTTGTAAAGTAATTACCAACAAAAAGGTGAATTTATTGCTGTCATTGGGGTATTAGACGGTGTCCAGGTATGCTGGTTTTGTACAGATTAGCAATAATTCGTTTTGCAGTAAAACTAAAGAATATTGTGATCTGGAAAAGGGGCTTTGGGAAGCAGAAGTAACCTGGTTAGAGCTCTAATTTGATGCTTTTTTAAATTGTTTACAATCTGTTTCAACCCAGGTGGACAAATGTATATAGTTTGGATTCCAGCGGTGAGAGTCAATCGGCTCTTTCAGAAGAAGGTTCTTTGAAACGGCTGTTTAACCCTTTAATTCAAAGCATTATTAATCTTCTTAAAGTTTAGCATGGTTGAAAACAGCAAAGTATAATACCAAGTAACATTTTTAAACTAATAAATTTGTGCTTTAAAACAGAATACATTTCCACGAAACTGTAGTGAACTGACTGGATTAATCAGACTTGATGCAACATCTCCTTGCTTTAGTTCAACCATGTGGCGCCACACCCAAAGAGAACTGCTGCTATCTCTGCTGCAGTAAGTGGCTCTACAAAGCGTGAACAAAAGTCAATTTTAAATTCTCGGTTTTAATAAAACAGGCAAAGCAGCTGTGGGGTGGTTGTGAACTTTATTGCAATTTCTTGTATTGCATTTCTCAAAATAGTCCCAAATTAATATGACATTTATTTTATGTCGTATTGCCGAGTCTGATTCAACTAATGATAGCAGAGCATGGCCCTTTACACTTAAATACGTCCAAACTGAACAAAGCACCAGATGTTGTGGGTCTGATCAAGTTAACTACACCAAAAATGTTTCAACTGATTAATGATCCTCAATTAATAAACCTTAATTGTCTGGTGTCCCTTGGAACGTGGAGCTATTAAGTTGGAACCTAAACTGAGGCAATTCAGTTTCAATATCCAGAGGCCCGTGATTGTTACAATATTAGCATTCCTCTTAACACTGGGACCTAAAATAAGTAAATGTATTCAAATGCCTCAGGGCTCAGACTGATTAAAACATTAGTACTAATATTTGGGCCACCAGCATAAATAGGCTCTAGATCCTCATTAATGTCTACCAACTGTTTTCCCTCTTTTCCTTAGCCAAACCTGCATTTCTCTCTAGACTAGAGGGGGAGAAAATACATGTTGACATATGCGTTACCCTAAAATTATGACAAACATTCCTCTTGGCTTTCAGTTCCTCCCAAAAGAGTCAAATCCTCCTCATTACCATGTTATCCCCATCCTTTTTGTGTCTCTGCTGTTGGCAGGTCATATCACTGTACATTAACGTGATTGTTCTGACATCGTTAGCACTCATCTCTACAAACAACTGTCCTTCCCTCAGTCATTTTCTTTTTACCCCAAACATCTACATAACCTCCTAACATGCTGCTCTGCATTGTTTAGAAGAAGAAAAAAAGGTATTTATGTATTGGTTGTCGTCTAAACTGTCAAGTTTTCTTGTATCGACTATAACCGTAGAGAAAGGCTACTCATCGGGCCTCTTAAAGCTGGGATCAAGTGCTGCAGTTGAGCCAAAAGGTGCCAATTTATGTCCCAATTCTCAGGCTTCTTTCATGTCCAAGTACTGGTTCCACGTCGCCATCATCCTCGACAATAAACACACAGCCGTCCTCATCTTTTGCTTTTCCCCTCTCACTATGGACACCTTCCGCTACATCTTCCCAACAGTCTTCAGCCACTTTCTCTTCCCTCTTCCATTTGATATCCCAGACCACCACTACGACTCTGCAAAAAACTGAGGTGATGGAAGCAGGTCTGCTTGTTAGTGCCATTTCCCCTCCAATTTCTGTTAATACTCGAGTATCATGTTGTTGCTGCAGAACATTTTACAACCCATTTGAGTTCGCTCATTGTTGAGGCATTTGTTCCTTGTTCCTTGGTGTCTTCCTGTCCTATTCCCGATGGTGTCGTCTTGACATTGGAACAAAACTATCCAACCGTCTTTCTGTACATTTCTAGTCTCTTCATCCCTGAGTCTCTTAACCCATCTCTGGCTTTGCTGGCTTTCTTTTTTATCACTCTGTAAGTCCAGTATAAACTTAGTCCTTACATCTACAAACCTGAGGGTAAACATTCTCATTCTTATTACCTGTTTAGCTTCTGTTACTCATGTTTTGACTTTTTTTTTTTTTTTTGCACATTCTTGCATCTCGAGTTCTTTAATCGTCATCTAATTCCTTCAATTTCCATCCGGTCACTATTTATCCAATCAAAAGTCATGCTGTTTTCCAAAGACTAAATACAATTTTGGACTACCAAGTTGCGTGCTTTGTGACTTTCAATATGTTGAGCTCGGCTTGTTTAGTGAAAACAACAATTAAGCCTGTTGCAATAAATAAATCGCACGATAAATGAAAATCGACTTCATTTTCATTTATCGGCTTCATCGATTCTTCATGTCTCTCTCTTTCTACTGAAGACAATGGATGACAAAAGGCTTAACTCTCCCTTTCTATTTTCTCTTAAAATCCATTTTAACCATCCAAAATCGCATTTTTGGATTGTTAAAAGCAGCTAAGCTTAGAAGCTAAGCTACGAGCTAATGTAACAGGCCGACCTCGGGGAAAAAAAAAAGAACCGTCTTGTCGAAGCTCCACAATTCACGTTGAAGCCTGTGCCTTCTCCTAAAAAGTTGCTTTTCTCAGCAAAAAGAATCTGAAAACATGTTTATTAGTTTTTTTTATTTAAAGCTTTGTGAGACAAATGCCATGCTAAAGATCCTGATGCATGCTCAATGCTATGCAATGCTATAGATAGCTATACTAGCTATGCTAAAGAGCTCAAACCACACAGATCATCCGCCATTTTGAGAACCGAAAAACAGGAACGAGAGACAGCCCATGTCACGTCAAAAGGCCTCTCTCCCATTTTTCTTAGAGACACGCTGCTCGCTCTCTCACTGTCCATCCTTTGGTTCAAACCATTTTATACTGCCACTTGGTGGTCAAAAAAGGTACTACACACAAAAATTTAACATTTCTTTTTAAATTAGACAATTACTAATCAATGTCAAATTTCAAACAATATTATCGTTTATCGCAATAATTTGAGACAATCGCCCAGCAAAATTTGTTATTGTGACAAGCCTAACAACAACGTTGATGCTGTACTTTAATATGTTTTGCTTGAAAACTTAAATATGAGCAGCAAAGGTCATGTTCGTTCATTCACAAGCCGTCTTCTTTTTTTCCTTTAAAAATGTGAAGGAACCAAAAACACAATGAAAGAAGCAAGTAAAGGATAAAGCTGCACTCTAAATGCCCCCTTCATAGATTATCAGTACTACAGATTGTTTTTACAACTTGGCCACTCATTTAAAGCAATGTGTGTTATCTCTTCAGTACAGCTCTGTGGTGAACAAATAACCCCACACTGGTTATGGGTAACTCATTGAATAATCTCAGTTTGGAGGGTTAACGGTCGGTCCAAGTGGAGCTAAAACCAAAAAGGTTTAAAACTTCTTCAGACTTAAATTTATTACACAACATTTTTGTAAACTCTCACGTTTTTATTCAGCTATGCATTATAGCGTTATTTGCAATAAAATCACAAATGATTAAGACTGAAAACAACGGCAGCAGCATCTAGCTGTGGCACTTATAATCGATTTAGGAAATTTATCATAATATTATTGCTGGAATAACTAATGCCAAAAAATTGTAGAAGTGCACAATACAGCACGTGAATTGGCATCAATATGAACTGCTTATAATGGTTTAATTATTTAATTAATTAAGCAATCAATTAATCAATTAATTAATTAAGTTGTTCAGACTGGAGTTGTTTAAAGGCAGCAGCAGTTTGGTGTAACCATGTTCTGACTCCAACAAAGTTCAGGTCCTCTGGATGGTTTCTTATTTTGTTGAGACGTTTCATCTTTCATCCGAAGGACTTCATCAGTCCGAGGAGCCACAACAAACTCAGTCCCAAAAGTGGCTTACTCGCATATCAACAGGTTTGATGGTGATAAGATGGTGTCTGGAGTCCGCCTTCTCCCCCTTGTCAACTCCTTTGAGGCAGCCATGGCCAAAGTGGTTCTAAACATCAAAGTTCATGCTTAACAATCCAGGTAAAAAACTTTGCTGCATTTATTTATTTTTTTTTAACCTGGATTATTGAGCATGAATGTTGACACATTCTGACTAGCTATAAAACAAACTATTTTAACCAACTAAGTTTGTTCAAACTTCTCTAAAACAGCCGTTCATATATATATATTTCATAGAACGTCAGCTGTCAGCCACGTTGCTGTATCAACAGTCAGATATACAACAATCTTCCTCTATGCCCCTCGTTTTCTGTATAAGAGCTTTTTTTTTTTAGCTGCGATTTATTTTCCTTCATATAATGGCGGTCTACGCAGATTAAGTCATTTTCGGAGCCATTTTGTGGTTATTTAAGGAGCGTCAGTTTTTGGCACTTCCATATTGAGGTAACTTGTTGCTGCAGGACACAAATTGCTTTTAACTAGTTGTTTGCTCGTCTTGACGGGCTTTCCATCCATTCATCCATCGCTATTCCAGCACACCCCGCGTCTGTTCTGCTTCGCCAAATTGAACTTCTTCATCTTCATATCAATTTCCTCACCCCATCTATGCTCTTTCCCTCAAGGAAAAGTGCCACCATGCTGTTTACCCTTCAGAATCCATCAACTTTACTTCAACCATCTCCTCTCTTTTCCATCACCACCTTCTCCTTGGCAGTGAGTCACTTTTATTTCAGCCCTTTAATTCCTCTCACTTTCTCCCCTCCATCTTTTAAGTTTTTAATGCCTTCATGCAAAATAATCAGAGATTACATCAATCCCCAGGCCCCACTCAATTTTACCCACTTCTCAGCACTTTCCATCAAATTGACTAGACTTCTATTAATTTACCAAACATGTTTTCGCAGGAAAAGTAATTGCCGCCTAGGATGTACGGTATTCTCTAAAATAAGTTGTGGAGAAAAGGTCAGTTTAGAGCACAAAACAAATTTAAACAGGTTTGAGTTAATTAAAAGCCGTGAAAAACTTAGTAGTTTTGGCAGAACACCATATATCTAAGAAATAGGGAAGCCTAAACTCAAAATTATGGGAAAAAAGCGATGAAAAATGTAAATATTTTGCTGTACTCTCACTGCGTTTTGAGTGGTTGTCACTATGTAACCATCGAGTTCAGTGGCTGCATTTTTAACAATCACATTTAGCAAATTATAGCTCATTTTCATGTGCACGGCTTGCAAAACTGGATTCTTGGCCATGCACATTTCATTGTCCCACGTTGGCAGCCGTTCCAACATTTAAGATTTATTTTGATCGAGTACACTTTAGAAAAGAAGACAAGCAGCTACTACAATAATTTGTCTTCAACACAGTTTTTAGGCCTGGACAGAAGCATTAGAAGAAGAACTGGAGGTATACGTGAAATTGCCATGTCTTAGGTGGAGGTAACTGCTATGGAAGTTGTTTTTCCTTTGGGATTAATAAAGTAACTTCTGTGGAAGTAGCAGATATGAAGATGTTGAGGTTCTCCTTAGGAGTGACAAGGATGGATAAGATCAGGAATGACATCATCAGAGGTACAGCACAGATGAACAACTGGGAGATAAAGTTAGAGAAGCCAGACTGAGATGGTTTGGACATGTCCAGAGGAGGGACAGTGGGTATACTGGTAGGATGTTGGAAATGCAGCTGCCAGGAAAAAGACAAAGAGGAGATGTATGGATGCAGTTAGAGAGGACATGGAGGTAGTTGGAGTGAGGACATAAGATGCAGAGGACAGAGTGAGATGGAGGAGAAGGACTCGCTGTGTAGGCCTGTCACAATAAATTTTCCTGGGCAATTAATTGTCAGAAATTATTGCGATAAACGATAATATTGTTTAATATTTGACAACAATTAGTAATTATTGTCAAATTTAAGAAGAAATGTTTGTTAATGTGTTGTGTGTAGTACCTTTTTTTGACTAATGGATGGCAGTATAAGACTGTTTGAACCGAAGAATGGATAGTGAGGGAGTGAGCAGCGTGTCTCTAAGAAAAATGGGAGGGAGGCCCCTTGATGTGACATGGGCTGTCTCTCCTTCCCCTTTTTCCTTTCTCAAAATGGCAGACGCTCGGTGTGGTTTGAGCTCTTCAGCATAGCAATTTTCACACAAAGCTTTTAATAAAAAAAATAATTTAAAAAAATCAGTAAACAAGTTCTCAGCTTCTTTTTGCAGAGATAAACTTTTCACATGAAGGCACAAGTTTCAACTGTGAATTCTGGATTTCAGGTTTTTGCATCTCATCCAGATATTGGACTTTTGGTTCATCAATTGGACTATTGGACCAGAGCAGAGACGACCATGTTTGAAGTGGTGTTTTAAATAGAACAGACTTTAATGAGTCATGTTTAACAATAAGTAACCCCCAAATTACAAAGTCCATGAAGTGTCAGCGTGGTGTTGAGGAAAGTGTGGGATCGGCTTAAACATCAACATCATCCAAGATTGAATCCGCCAGACCTTCAGGGTTAGTTATACCAGCTGTGAGCGTTATACAAGAAAGGATACAACTACTGTATGACCTGTATCCAGGTCTGATGGGGGCCAAAGTGTCTGTACCCCCACCCTCATTATCCATTTGATCTGACACAGTAAATCACTGTGATATAGTCACTGCAACGTGGCCTTTCAATGCGTGCCATTTAATTTCATTTTATCACCAACACTTCCTTTGAGTGCCTAACATTTACCAGTGAGTATTTCAGCCTCAAAGCCAATGTCTTAAACTGAATGTCATTGGTTTTCATGCCAAAGATTCGTTCTTGATTCATTCAATTCCCCTTCCCGTCTTGCGGTGCTCTCCAGTTGACGACTACCGGTAATTAATATTAATCTTTGGCCGTCAAGAAAACCATTTGTAAGTGGAGGCAACGCAACAAATAAATACACTTTTTTTTCTTCATGTGAATGTGTTGTTCACACAACAGACACACCGTACAGACAAGTCCTTGACTAGAAACAAACAGAATCCACACATACACGAGCTTCCAGTGTCTCAGCATCGACTCTCCATGTCCGGGGATACAGGATGATTAATCACACACTGCGGAGATGGCCACACCGGGGAGAGGAACAGAGAGGAGGGGAAGCGGTGCTCTGGCCTGCCTCTTTCTTCCTCATGTTTCTCTACCGCCCTCTCTTCTGGTCTCGGCTGACCCTCGCTCTGCTCCTCTGGGGTGAGCTGGATTTACGAGAGACTTTCAGAGAAGCAAGGCGATGTGTATAGACAAGAGCGGCAGTGTGTATAAATTCACAGTGCACGTGTGGAATCACGCCGTCTCCAATCACAGTCACGTGCACAAATCTAATCTGTTGAAGTGTAATTTAAATGTCAACATAAGCCCGGTGAATTTAATTCCTCTGTCATTTATACAAACAACCGTTGTGCCAAGCTGAAAGAGGCAATCTGAGTGGGACGTTGATAACCCTGCACATTTAATAATGCTTAGTCACCTTCGACTTGGCTCTAAAAATATATTTGAAATGCTAACTGTTTGGGTATAAATTTCATCCTAGTAATCTGTTGAATAATTTGCGTTAAAGCGGGGCTGAAGGTTTAAAGTGACCAGAGGGTTGAGGTTTTCAGAAGTTCCTTCTTTACATCTTCGGGATGGCAGCTTGCAAATTTCATGCAGCGACGTCCAAGCCGGCGAATCTCAAAATGTCCCCGCTCGTTAGTGCCAAATGGATTCGTTTACATGGGTTACAGCAAGCTATTTGTTTGTTGCCAAGGCAACTTGGGCGCCAACTCACTTTTTTGCAAATACAGAAGTTATGTCCTTAAAATGAAAATAAAGAGTACCAGTAATTGCTGCTTTTACAAATCTTTGATGTTTATTATACACACGCATTCAGCTGTCAGGTGGAGTTTCCTTTAACTTGGGCGGCTGTGTTTAGAGCAGTCGTCTTCTAATGCAAGAGTCGGGGGTTCGACTCCACCAGCAGTCACATGCCGAAGTGTCACTGGGCAAGAAACTGAACCCCTCATAGCCCTAGATGTGTGTCCCATCGGTGTATGAATGTGATAAAGCACTGATTAGTCTCTTTAGAAAGATTTGTTCAATTATCTTTTGTATAGATCTAGTAGAGTGCTGTATGAATGGGTAAATGAGGACACAGATTGTTGTAAAGAGCTTTGAGTGTCTTGAAAAGATAGAAAGGTGCTATTGTAGTGAACTTGACCTGATGTCAAAACTAAGCCTAAGGTCAAAACCCTTGACCTTAAGAACCTTGTGGGACAGAAACTGTCATTTCGTTGATTTGAATCCAGAAGTGCAGGTTCACCCATCCTGAGACTTTCTTTCTTGAAAATTCAAGTGAAAGAACACTCTCTTTTCTATTATCATTCCTGTTTTACAAATGTTTGATAATCAAAGTGTTTAGTTCAAACATTTTAGATGTTACAGTGAACTAATCAATTTTATTAACTGTAAAACAGTAACAATGATTTTTTAGTTGCTTATGCAAAGTAGAATTCATGTTAAGGCCTGTTACAGAGTAATTATGCATTTTCTGATTTCTGTCTTTGAATGAGCAAGTGTGCGTTTTCCAAGGTCAGGAGTCGAAGCAGACATGTTGTTGGAACAACTGTCTTGTTTTAAATCCTCTCAGACGTAAACAGAGGAGTTGGCACCTGTTTCTCCAAACTCGCCAAAACATTTCTCTCTCTGTCTCTGAGAACATTTTAATCTGTTCCATAACAATTCTTGCTGTTTTCTGACTTCTAGTAACCTCTTACGTCACAAACCACACCCCTGTCTGGTTGATATTGACCAATCAGGAACTCTCAAATATACCGGAAATAGAGCCCTTTAAATGCCGGTACTTCCTAGTTCTCTCAGTTCTGAGATGTTCGCAGTTCTGTGAAGTCGTTCTGTGAGTTGCCGTTGGAGTCGGCTGGAGAGTTTGCAGCTCCAGTCGTTTGGGAGAACAGAAGTCCAGCCATGATAAGGCTCTTCCGAGTTTGGATTATAACATCTTCCACCTCTGAGTGGAACTTCTGAAGGACTCCACTCATGTGAAGTCCACTTGCTGAGGTGAGCTTGTGTCGGACGGAATCTCGTCACTACTTCGGACGAGTCACAGCCATCCTATGGAGACGCTGGACAGGTAGCGTTAACTGGAACTCCGTATCTGCTGATTCATCTTCAGAGAGGTAATAAGTCAAGTTTACTACCGAGCGTACCGAGGAAAAGCTGGGTTCGAATGGAGAGTGTCGGTTCTGGTCAACACTCCCCCTCACACACCATCTTTTACTCCCTTTAAACTTCATTTTCCATCTTTAAATTCTTCTATCAAGTAGAAATCATTCCAGATATTTTAGAAATGTCTGTGTAAAGTGCTCATTCCACCGCCGTGTGGACTGATGTCTGCTGTTCTGCTGAAGAGTGAAAACAATCACCGTATTGTTTCTCACTACCTGTAAAGCTGTTTAATTATGTTGTTATTTTCATATTTTGCCAAATTAATGTAAATGTTTGATGTTAAACTTTGATTCTGTAAATAAATGGCCACATTCATTTTGATGGGTCAAAGATAAATAACGTCTCACGTTACATTTAATTAAAATCAATGCACGTATGTTACACAGTCCAGAAAAATGAAGAATCCGTTTTAATTGATGAATATATCTCAGCATCTGTTCATCTACACTATACAAGTACAGTCCATTTACCATTCAACAGCAGAGTAAGTAGATGCTTCGCAAAGGTTAAAACTGAATATGGGAAATCCCTCTGTTGCATCTCACATTAAATCAAATTTATAATTTTTACAAAACCTTATAATGCATTTATTTCTCCATATATCCACAATAATACAAAGCAGTCAAATATCCAATGGTTTAATTTTAAGATAAGATAGAACTTTACTGATCCCGCAGAAAACTGTTGTGCCAGAATTTTGGTGCAAAGGAGCATACACAAGGAACCACGCAAGATATAAAAATGAGAATATTGGAAAGAAAAAAAAAGTAAAAAAAAAAAGCCAACAATTAAGGTCCAAAACAGGTTAGGGGTTTGATTCCACCAGCAGTCACATGTCGCCTCAGGTGACATGTGACTGGGGAGCTCAGTCCTCACCTCCTTCTACAGGTGTGCAGTGGAGAGCATCCTGTGCTCCAGCATCAACGTGTGACATGGAGGCTGCACAGCTGCAGAAAGAAAAGCTTTGCAGAGAGTGGTGAAGGCTGCACAGAAGTCTGCTGGAGTCAGTCTCCCCACCATCACAAACACCTACACCTACAAATGCAGGAAGAGGGCCACCTGCATCATGAAGGACCCCACTCACCCAGCACACACACTTTTTGACCTGCTCCACACAGGAAGGAGGTTGAAGAGCATTAAGTGTAGAACCACTAAGCTGAGGAACAGCTTCTACCCTGAGGCCGTTAGACTCATGAATCTCTAACCAGACAAATCTCTGTAATGACACTTTAATTGGGGATACGTCTCTTTATCCATGCTTCTGATTTCTTACCTCAAGCTGCTGTATTCACACCCATCTGCTCACAGACTCATGTTTAGGCTGCTGTTTAATACACCATATTATTTTACATTATTATTGTTTAGCGTATATCTTAGATCCTTGTATACCGTAATTTTTTATACTTTTGCTATTTTTGGGTGTAACTGGGATGTTGAGTACACAATTCCGTTCCACCTTGTGTACCACATGTGATGCAAATGACAAGAACCTTGAACATTAAAGTTTCCGTGGGCAAGACACTGAACCCCTCATTGCCTCCAATGTGTGTCCCATTGGTGTATGAATGATCTAAAGCTCTGAGTAGTCTCTTTAGAATGATGTATGCAGATTATCTTTGTAGAGATGTAGTACAGTATGAATGTGTGTGGAGGTAAATTAGGGCACAGATTGTAGTGTGAAGTACTTTTGAGTATCTTGATTAGATAGAAAGGCAATGTATAAGTACAGTCCATTTACCATTTAACTTTCTATCTAATTTTCCATCAACGTTTGCCACAAAAATAAAGACCAAATGTTGGCGTTTTTAGACGAGTCAATGTGACACCAAAACATCAAGGATCAATGAAACCTGCAGAAAGATGATAATGGATGAACATTTACAGTTTAAGTTTTACTGTCAACTCTATTCAAGACTGCAGCAACAGACAAATGACCTTAAAATAAAATGGCTGTAACTTAGTTGGTTTTATCGATATTGAGCTAAAATTCGATGTGATAGTAGCTGAGAATCATTTACAATCCATGCTTTGCGTGTGACTTTTTGTAATACCACAAGATTACATATTTGTTTAAAGTTAAACCTAAACCGCAACAACTTGGTCATTCCTTAACATAAGAGGATTTTAAGTCAAGAACTCTGATATTTAAGGTGGCGGGCAAAATAAATCGCACTTTTTCAGAGTGTAAAACCTTTATTTGTTAAAGAGTAAAAATGCAGTACTTATGAATATTTTAGTTAATACTCCGTCACAAGTTTCAGGTTGCATTGTTTTTTTGATTTACACTCAAAGAACAAAGAGGTGGTTAAAAACCAGCAAATCACTGAACTCTGGCAGTTTTTAATGAATAGAAACTTCTCAATGAGTCGGTTTGATCATATCTTTAGATCAATAACTTAATGAGAATATAGAAATGTTATAGAGATGAATATGAAGAGGAACACCCGTCAAGCTGTGGATTAAACTTTTGATGAGATGAAACTTAATCTGCAAACCTGAAATTAATTTTACAGCCTTCACTCACGGTGAGGTTAAAAAAATAATAATTATAAACAGATCTAACAGGTAAAATAAACTGCATGTGGTTGGTTACCTCTTTAGTTTTCTACTTAATGTTATTAAAGCTTAAAGCTTTCATTTAATTAAAGGGGTTCACACTCAAAGCATGCACTTGTCAAAGCCACATGAACTTGGGACTCGTCTAGCAGCAGAGCTAACTCATCTCTAACAGACTTTTGTGTCGTGTCAACAGGTGAAGTTCATTAATGCTCTGACATTTAAAAAGTCCGATCTGCTCTCCTGCTGGAGGAACAAGCTTTCGTTAAATCTCCATGAGAGCGAGGGGTTTAACTGCGAACAAAGGCGAGGCCGACTCTCAGAACAGACACCGCAGGATCATTAAACGCAGGTTTACATGACATCACAGTAGAGGAGGAGGATGGAAACAGTAAAAATCGGCTTTATGGTTTGTTTTACATCAAAATATGCAACTACCGTGTTTTTCAGATTGTAAGGCGCATTAAACGAAACAAAAACTTTATTCAACTCATTTACAATAACCACTTAAAATCGGTTCGAGGTCTGTAAGCACAACCAGAATGCATAAGGCTCACCATGTTATAAGGTTCACTGTCGATTTTTGAGAAAATTAAAGGATTTTAAGTGCGCCTTATAGTCCGAAAAATACGGTAGTTTGTACAACTGCTTAAATCAGACTTGAGAGCTGGCTCTGTTCTGGGAGTGAGACTGCAGTCTGACAGATGTGTCTGCGCAGAAGATGCTGAGAAAACTGCTCCAGATCCTGAACAACACGTCGCATGACACGCTGGACTCTTACTACAGCACCTTCAGTCGTAATGAGACCACCGAGGTGCTCCACAGAACGCCACAGGAAGTCCTTCCTCCCCGTGTCTATCAAACTTTTCAACTCCTACCACTTTGTCTGCACCGGACCGGTCTTCGACCTTAATTGTTGGTAATTTTATATTCCGTTATGATTCCTTGTGTATGTTCCTTTGTACTGAAACTCTGGCACAACAATTTCCAGCGGGATCAGTAAAGTTTTATCTTATCTCAATCATAAATCTTACAAAAATATATGTTTAATAACTAAAACAAACAATCCACAGTCTTACATCAAGCCGTCCATTTAAAAACAGACCCTGGTCGCGTTCAACTCGTTACTGGATGATTTGACGTCTACGGGTCAAGTTTATAGATAATTATCTTTCTGTTTTTTTTTTTTTTTTACATTTTACTTGATTATCTACCCCGCCATCAAATGTGAGTAATCTCAATATTGCCTGTGTGTGACTGTTAGCAAAATATCTCATGAATCGCTGGGCAAATAAAACTGTCAAAATCACTGGATGTACATCTACAACTAAAATACCATTTTGAGTTAAGCCAATTCAAGATGGCTGCCACGGCAAGTGCCCAAACTGACATAATTGGACTATGACTGAAAAATATTGGGACACCCTTATAAAAGATTTAAAAAAAGATGAAATGGGCAACAATGTCAAATGATGAGGTCTAAAAGTTGACTGTTGTATTCTTGACTGTTTTCAGTCCAATCATGTTTCAGTTGGCCCTTTCACAATAAAAGTCCAGCAAAAAGTAACAGAAATTTGCATAAATAATACTTTAAAAAGGATAAACAGTTAGGACTCCTTTGTTCGTGTTTGCCATTTTTTCAAGCAGTTCATTTTTGGTTTTGGGTCTCCCCAATCACTTACTGCTCAAACAGTCAACCTTTCTCCACTTTACGCTGCCAATAGCCCCCCTGCTGCCACCCCACTGCTCTGTAGTCTTTTTTATCCCCTGACTCTTTAAGGTCTGCTTTCAGCGTTGTCCCTCATCCACCTCCTGCTGGCGTACTCAATGCACCACCAACCAACTCGTCTGACCTCGTCTCTCCTTGTAGTTCGTTCCGTTTATCCCTCACTCTCATTTTCAGCTTATTTCCGCTCCTGCGGATGCTGTATGGTAAACGCTCCTTAACCCACAGCCTTTTTGAAGAGCCTCTTTAATGTAAGCCAGCCGTCGCACACAAATGCAAAAAAGCATTCATGAACCTCCAGCTTTGTGGCCAAGCCTTCAGAGCGACGACATTTCACTCAAAGGCCCAGTTGTAGGGCAACGCAAAAAAGCAGTCACTTAAAGCTGGCAGACTGATCAGATTATTGGTGCAACATAAAAAAAAAAAATTGTTTAAATGCACGCGTAGAGCTTTGAAGCCATCGAGTTACCAGTCCCCAACAGCTCTATAGTATTTCTGGTGAATACCCCATCTCGAGAACGCCTCTAAATCCTCATATTCTCATCAAATGTCCAATCTCCTTGCTTTCCCTTGCTCTGCACGTTACACCCAGCACTCTCTCAGTTCCTCCAAGTTGGTATGTCCATTCCTTTCTCCTCTTCTCTGCCTGCGCTCTTCATTTCACTGGAACGATGGATGAGAGGCCAAGGGGCCATCTGCAGGAGCTGATAACTTCCCAACACACACACGGACACAAACAAATGAAACTCGTGCAAAGGTGCAAATGCTCCGCTGAACCAGTAAACACACACAGCTCAAGAGCAAAGGACAATAGATGATGCTGAGTGAACACTGGGGGGGTTGGGGTTGCATCAACACAGCAGTGGACAAGAAAACAGGCTGGGTTACTGCTGCAGTCGAGGCAAGTAGGACACGTTCAGACACTCTGAAGAGACAAAAACCGTAAAACGTAAAGAAGGGAAGCAACTTTTTTTTTCCCAGCTCTGGCTCTCGCTCAAGACGGACACTTCTGCTCTCCCTCCCCCTGTTCTACTTTTCTGCTTTTGCTCTGTGTTTGAAGCTCCTGGTACACATCTCCCGAACAAAAAATACTATTATGGATCAGGTGAGCTGGATTTTCAACGCAATCGACAAAATCTTTTCAACAAAACAACCGGGTCCTGGAGAACCCTCTTGTCCGGCTGAGACTCACGCTGAGGGGTACGTCAGAACCGTGGGGAGTTTGGAAGCTGAAGCAGCTCTGTTTTGTCTCAGGAGGACACTGAAGAAGTTTATATATTTGGATTTATGATAGCAGGGTTTCTGCTCAATGGCATCGGCAGGGCACTGTTTTATCAAGTTTGAAGACATCGGCAGCAATTTTTGGCCATGATAAAAGTTTCCGAGTCAGTGTGAAGGTTTGGCTCATGCTATGAGGACTCAAAATCAGCTGATTTATGAGCTAAACCATGAGACTGAGGAGATTTGTGAGAATTGCAGTCCACATGTGGCTTCTAGGACTCACCAGCATGTTGGGATCGACCTTGAGGAGGCTCATAACACGGATCAGTGGAGTGAAATACCCATAAATCTGGCCAGTTTGGACCAGAAAGTTTCAGCAGTTCTCAAGGCTGACAAGAAAAAAAACAGTCTGCCTGAAGAAAAATCAACAATTGTGACTTATCTGAATCTGACTCCCCGATTGGGCCTCGGATACTGTATGAGCAGGCTATAAAATTTGTCCTGGGATATGGGTAACTAGGGACAAAGCATCTATCACAACAGCTCAAATCATGTCCTGATAGGACAAGATGTGAAGAGATCTTTTTTGTAATACCACTATCTATCCTTATGGTTCTTACCCTTTTTCTATCCAAAAGTAGTCAGATAAAGAATAAGGGGCCGCGCTATTATAGCAGCACCAACGTGCACTCTGCGCATCTTTCAGACGACTGTACGAACATAATTTCACTGTATCCCGCTACAATGATAGCAACGCTTGTTCTGACATGAGCAAAGAACAAGTGAGCAGAATGTGAGGGTCCGTGGGGAGAAGAGCTATGAGGGGGAGTCTGCACAGAAGATGGATGAGGGGAGGACAAAAACGTGGAAATGGACAGTCTGGAGGACATATTATGCCAAGAGAATGATGAGTAGGATATCAAGTTAAGAAAATGTTAAGAGGAAAATTCTAAATTAGATCAAAGAAGAAGGAGTCCACGCCTTCATGTGAAGAAAACTAATTTTGGCAGATCTGCAAAGAGAGGAACCGACTGATTCTGTGCCGGTGGAGCAAAACTCGACACTACTGTTACATCAACTTATTTACCCAGGAAAAATCTAATTAAAATAACAAATAAGCCATCTACACAAACAAGCATTGGACAAATAGAAAGAATTATCTGCAACTGGCAGATTTAACATAATACTCTAAAAAAAAAAAGATCAATGCTGTTAGTGTGCAAAGAAATCATAGTAAATGTACATTTTAAGGCATCTTTTGCCTTTAATTTTTGATAAGCAAAGTCAACGTCTTTAAAGAACTGCAGAAATGCTTAAAAAGAGAAAGAAAAGCTTAATTAAAACCGTTTTCCCCCCAGTTCAATGTCTGCATCTACAAGAGGTATAAAGTCAACATTTTATCTAGTTTTTATTAATAATGTGGTTCAGAAAACAAAACAAAACAAAACAAAAAAACAGCCTGGAAATATTTGTCTATAAGTGTATATTATATCCTGATCAACCAGTGGAGGGCATTCAGAAAATAGTAAAAGTTTTAAATTATTGAACGCTAAGAATTCTGTAGTTTGCAGATATTCAATGAACTTAAAATACTTGTTTATGGTAATTATAAGTGAATAAATATATTCATACACACACATAACTAAGATATTTTTAAGACGGACCTGAAAACAGCCGAAACTTGTTTGGATTGAACTACTGAGAGCAACGTGTAATAATAATAAAAATAATAAAAATGTGCCGCCATTTTGTAGTTTTCTTTGGTTAAACTTTCACTGTTTTACCAGTCTAAAGAACTACGTTACCCAGAAGCCATCAGTTCGTTTCCCAAAAGTCAACACTGCTTCCAACCGCTGCTTTCTGCAAATGGAGGGAAAGTTTTGCAGCAAAGTCAGAAGTTCTGTTGCTCACAGGACTGGCAGGAAAGTCCAAATAATTCTGAAGATGAACTTCTCCTCCAAGTTGTATCTTCACTGCAGAGCAGCTGGGCTGCAGTTGATCCAGAATCGGTGTGACCCAGATCCTGGGAGCTGCAGGCGACAGATGGCTGCGGGCTTCAGACTGGTTCTGGTCATGCAATGCTGGTCTGGACCGGGCCAGGAGTGGTGGACTTAATCTTGGGCAACTTTACTCCTGGAGCAGCAGCACATGCACGTCAAGCTGGATGGGGCTTCAATCATGCAGCACCGGGACTTTTTTCACCTAAGTCGGACCAGAACCGAGCTGCTCCTGTTCTGCAGCACCTGGTAAGTAATATATAGTAGCTACATATACTTATATGTAGCTTGTTAAAATTAGTAAGTTTAAGAGTTTAGAGGACTGATTGTGGGCTTTATCGCTGCAGGATAGGTCTGCAGAAACAAACCGAGTCGGAATAGAACAGAGTTGGACCAGAACCAGAGCTGCTGCTGTTCTGCAGAGCTAGTAAATACACTTTAGTAACATTTGTTGTTTAAATGATGTAGGTTTAAGAGTTTAGAACATTGAAAGAGTGTGGGAAGAGTTTAACTACTGTATCCCTACTTCGGTTTTCTGCTTAATGCGGGGCTTGAGGGTACGAGAGAGACAGAGGAAGATACGGTAGAAAAAAGATGGTGAGAGAGAGAAAGAGAGAGAGATTGACAGATATAATGCACCTCCAATGTTTTTTTGTTCCAGCAACATGGAGGTTTTATTTGATACAAACCGTTTACTTTGGAAATGATCAAGAAAGACAATTTAGCAGAATACAAAAAAAAAAAAATCCAGTTTTAAGATTAAAGCGAAATGTATCTAAAGCTCAGAAAAAGTACTGAAACACACTGTGTTCTTCAAATATTAGCCAAGCACCGGAATGAGGAATGATTCAACTGATTGTTGGTACAGTTTCTATTTCGAGCAGTATTTGTGAGCAACATGAGGGCCACAGTGGCAGGAGGAGAACAAGTTGTTCTGAAGACAAAGTGAGAGTTCTGAGAATCAAACCCTAACCCCAACATGTTGCCAAGTGAAAGGGGTTTATCCAGACAATGCAGTCAGGGCACCACTAAAAGGCCCTTTTCACAGCACACATTTGAAGTTGGGGCATGGAAAGCACAGGTGTATTAAAAAGGACTCAAGTAGCTGCGTATGTTGGTTCTGTACACAACTTCAGCTACATGGATTGCAGCTTTGATAAATACATAAGCTTTCTACATCAGATAGGACGTTTGTATTTTAAGAAATTGATTTAATGATAATTTCCTTCAAAGCAAAATGTGCATTTCTTGGCACACCCTGTAAAATAAGTGTGGCCCTACAACAAAACTCTGAGGAACCCCCTCGGTTAACTCAAGAAGACGTGCTACCCCCTGCTTGGACACAGATTTATCAGGCAGTTCAGTTTTAACCCTTCAAAGAGTGTGATCAAGCATGTCTTATACATGCAAGTCTTTGCTTTGATATCACACAACCCTCAGGGTAACACATCAGACAAGTCAAATTAGAGCCACGGTGAGCAAAGCTTGTCCAGCTGTTTCCAATATTTGAGCAGCTCATAAGCTGGTATATACTTCATGGAACAATCTCTCTGTTCATAACACAATAAGAACATTACATGCTCTGGGGGATCAGTGGCCTATTTGAGCCACAGTTCTGCCTAACTGAATTAAAATTCTTAAACACGCTCAATTAATTTGCAGAGCTTTTAATTCACACTTCTCCTTTCTGGTCATAAAGAAGACCACCCTCTTGATGGGCAAGCCTGTGCTCAGACAGCTACCAGCTCTGCATTGTAATAGCCTTTCTAGTGTCAGTGTCGGAGAAACACAGGCATGCTCAGACCCTCGTCATACTAATGTAGGGCTACTGGAGGACACCGGGGAGTTCTACCATGAATACTAGTGGAAATAATACAGACAGCCTCCTGTAGCTGCTCTGCTTTGTTATTAGCATGCGGAGTCACTTTTGTGCCAATCCAACTCGGCAGCAAAGCTCTCGAAGGAAACATGCGGTTGTTGTCACTTACGCCAATTAAAAGTTACGACTTTGCCAAAGAAAATGAGGTCAGATTCACGTTTCGATTATCCGGGTGGTTCTCCGCTCTGCTTCGCCAAATGAAGGTCAGAATCTAAAAATAAGTCTCGTGAGAAATTACTTCAAACAAGCCAACTTGGTTCGTTTACTTGAACAAAAGACCGATGCTCTTAATTTTACATCTTGTAATAAAGAATCGCAACAATGGTGATATTACCGTTTTATCTACTGCATCATTACAGAACACAAGAACGGTAACTCTTTACTATTTATTATTTTACCGGAAGTTACAAAACAGCATCATCTTGGAGTTAAATAAAGCTCATTTTAAACATCAACCAACTCAATTATGAAACAAATTACTTTCTTCCAGCTCATAATGGACAAGTCCAGTGTCCTAAAGTACAAAGATGAACCTGTCAATTAGAAAAAAACAAGCGGTACGCCAACGTCCCACATTGCTGAAGGATTTGAATAGTGAATGTTTGTAGTTTAAGTGTTTTAGTGGACTGGAATTGAACAGGACATGCATGTAAACCTTAATGTTGTTGGTGTGAGATATTCAAGTGGGTTGGAGAAACAGTGTAGAAGAACAAAGGTAGATCTTTATTTTATTTTTTTGGTCCAGGTGACGGAGTGACGAATCCTGGCGAGCGAAGGGAGTAATTTTATCCACTACCAAACGCAAGGGCGTAGCAGGGGAGTGGCCAGTGGTGGCCTTGACCAACATAGTTTAATCTTCGGCCACCACACTTGACATCCCAACAATTTGAGGAAACTACTCTAAGAAATATAAAAACTAGAAAGCGTAGATTCCCTCCAATGATAAGGGTGGTCGCTTACCATAAAAATATGTCGGCAGCCATCTTGGATTTTGACGTGGAAACTCAATTTTCGAAATTAACTTTTCTTTTTCCTCTATGCAGCCACACACCCAAATGGAAGCTGGTACCATCCCTATTTTTCCAAGTTATCACTCTCACAAGACGGACAGTATTTCCAATTCCTCTTTTTTACTTTGCGATGGGGGACAAAAACAAGACACCTAAAAACTGAAAAACGAGTTTTCAAAGCATGACCTTTTCCACAAACTGCTACCCATAATGCTTATGGTTTAAACATGATTACATCAATATTAGAAAACAACAATTAGTTCAACTAAAATAAATTTTCACAGCATGGCTACACTGAAATGTACTCGAAACTTTGGAAAAAACTACAAGATACTAACCATTTGGAAAGTTCATGGTTGAATTTCCTCCAAAGCTACTTTCAAACAAAGAAAGGATGAGAAAACATGTGCACACAATTCAAATTTCTATACTTACTAGGATGTCTTATTGACTTCATGTCTGTAGCTAAACTGAACCATTAGCACTGCATGTCAAACCCTATTTTAAAAACAGTTCATACCTCAACCACAAACCTAACGTGGTCTAAATGAATTTCCAAACCCTCCAATGTTTAAAGTTTTAAAACTGACAATGAAACTGTACTGAATAACAAAAGGCTGTAAACAAATTGGAAATAAAAAAAGTTAAAAAAAAAAATGTGAAGACAGAGCCAAGAAAGAAAAGAGAACAGCAAATAGGATGGGGTTTGATAAAAGAGAAAGGTATATTGAACAAACAGTACACAGAACAAGGCGTACACAAAGGAGGGAAGGAGGGAAGAAATCCGATTTAGAAATAAACGAGATAGGGAGAGGTAGACAGGATGAAGGAATGAGTCTAAGACGTGATAAATAAGGAGAGGATACCCATAGAAGCAATGAAAGGAGCGCAAATGAGACTGGGGACGTTTAACAAGGGAAGACAATGCACAAATAAATGAAAACAAGAGGAGGAAAGAAGGAGGAAAATATCAGAGAAAGACCATTAAGAACAAGATAAAAAGGAAAGTACAGGAAAACGTAAAGGAAGAACTGTAAAAACAAACGAGGAGCGAGAGATGAGAAGAAGAAATGAGAAGGTATAAATCAGCAAGGGCAGGAAGAGGGAAACGGAGAACAATGATGAGGAGAAGATGAAAAGAAATGTGAAGTAAAAGAAATACGAGAGAGAAAAATACAAGGTGCACAGGAGAAAATGTGAATAACAAGTAGGAAGAACAAAGTTTAGAGAGAAAATGAAGCGGGTTAAATGGGGAGAGAGCAGCAGAGCGGAGAGAAACCTGAGGTGGAGTGATAAATGGAGAGCACGGATCAGCTGGCAAAACAAGCTCAGCAGCACCGACATGAAGCTGCAACAAGGCTCGTCTACAGCAGGGACCTCCTGTTACACAACACCTGTGCACCTGCAGCACGACTACGTGCACGTGCCGAGCACACCTCCGTCCACACTCACCCATATGTGGAAGAAGACTCGCACACAAAAACTAAAAAACTGGTCGTTTAGCAGGAAGATGGAGATATTCAATTTTTTTCTTCTTCTTCTTTCGGCTGCTCCCTTCTTCAGGGGTCGCCACAGCCAAAGACTTGGCAATTATTTTTACGCAGGATGCCCAACTGACGCAATTTTACACAATTGTGATGTGAAAATACAAAAAAATGAATTAATGAAACAGGGCGGGATATCATTTATAGAGTGCAACTTAGTACTGGTGTACAATTTAGGGGAGCGATTGGGTATATAGTAAACTGGGGGAGTGGTGGTGCAGAGATTAGAGAAGGTGGGCCTGTGATTGGAAGATCGCAGGTTCAAGTCCCCGGACCGACAACATGAAAAAATGTGGGTGGAAAAAGTGAAACTCCCACACCTGCCTCCACCCTCATTTGCCCCACTCTGGGCCCTTGAGCAAGGCTCTTAACCCCCACCATCTGCTCCCCCAGACACCCTATATGGCAGCTCTCTGCTCCACACAGAGGGCTGTGGTAGCTCGGTGCTCTGTGAAGGGCATCCGGCGTAAAATGCCTTGCAAGCTGAATTAAAACCATTAGAACTTGTTACTTTTAGTGTTTTTTGCAAACTTTTAAATAACCGACAATGGATTCATTTCATTACATTTATTTATTTCTATAGCGCTTTACACAACCACAGTGATGGTGACCACATTGCTTAAAAAACACAGTAATTAACATAAGTTAAAAGCAAGAAAAACAAGAAAATAAAAAGAAAACCTGAAATGTCACCACATATTTAAATACTAAAAGCCTGTTGAAATAAAACTGTCTTAAGCTTCGATTTACAGGGGCCAAGTTCAGTAACCAAACTAAATGGATACCTTGTCAACAGTGTCTGTGTTTCAGACCTTAAATTGCTGTCGTTTTAAATTATTATTATTATTATGACTATTGTCCTTCACTGTTACAGTGAGGAAAATAAGTATTTGAACACCTTGCAACTTTGCAAGTTCTCTCACTTAGAAATTATGGAGGGGTCTGACATTTTCATGTTAGGTGCATGTCCACTGTGAGAGACATAATCTAAAAAAATAAAGATCCGGAAATCACAATGTATGATTTTTTAATAATTTATTTGTGTGTTACTGCTGCAAATAAGTATTTGAACACCTGCCAATCAGCAACAGTTCTGGCCCTCAAAGACCTGTTAGTCCTCCTCTATAACGTCCACCTCCACTCATTCTAAACTAGAAGCACCTGTTTGAGGTCGTCAGCTGCATGAAGACACCGGTCCACCCCACACAATCTGTAAGACTCCAACTACTAACATGGCTAAGACCAAAGAGCTGTCCAAAGACACCAGAGACAAAATTGTTGACCTCCACAAGGTTGGAAAGGGCTACGGGGCAATTGTCAAGCAGCTTGGTGAAAAAAAGATCAACTGTTGGATCAATTATTAGAAAATGGAAGAAGCTAAGCATGACTGTCAATCTCCCTCAGACGGGGGCTCCATGCAAGATCTCACCTCGTGACGTATCAATGATCCTAAGAAAGGTGAGGAATCAGCCCAGAACTACACGAGAGGAGCTGGTCCATGACCTGAAGAGAGCTGGAACCACCGTTTCCATGGTTACTGTGGGTAATACACCAAGACGTCATAGTTTAAATCATGCATGGCACGGAGGGTTCCCCTGCTTAAATCAGCACACGTCCAGGCCCGTCTTAAAGTTTGCCCATGACCGTTTGGATGATCCAGAGGAGTCATGGGAGAAAGTTCTGTGGTCAGATGAGACCAAAATAGAACTTTTTGGTCTTAATTCTACTCTCCATGTTTGGAGGACGAAGAATGATGAGTACCATCCCAAAATTACCATCCCTACTGTGAAGCATGGGGGTGGAAGCTTCATGCTTTGGGGGTGATTTTCTGCTCATGGGACAGGGCGACTGCACTGTATTAAGGAGAGGATGACCGGGGGCCGTGTATTGTGTGATTTTGGGGAACAACCTCCTTCCCTCCGAGCATTGAAGATGGGTCGTGGCTGCGTCTTCCAACATGACAATGACCTGAAGCGCACAGCCAGGAGAACCAAGGAGTGGCTCGGTGGTCTAGCCAGTCTCCAGACCTAAACCCTATAGAAAATCTTTGGAGGGAGCTCAAACTCCGTGTTTCTCAGCGACAGCCCAGAAACCTGGCTGATCTGGAGAAGATCTGTGGAGGAATGGCCCAAATCTCTGCTGCAGTAAACCTGGTGAAAAACTACAGGAAACCTTTGACCTCTGTCACTGCAAACAAAGACTACTGTACCAAATATTAACAGAGATTTTCACAGGTGTTCAAATACTTATTTGCAGCAGTATCACACAAATAAATTATTTTTAAAAATCATACATTGTGATTTCAGGATTATTTTTTTTTTTGATTATGTCTCTCACAGTGGACATGCACCCAAGACGAAAATTTCAGACCCCTCCATGATTTCTAAGCAGGAGAACTTGCAAAGTCGCAGGTAGTTCAAATACTTATTTTCCTCACTGTATATTGTATGTTTTTTTTTAATATATTTCTGAAGTCCTATTCTGCATCTTGTTACCGTAATTGTATTGTTTTTTTACAACGTGCGCCGCTGCCTTTTCTTGGCCAGGTCACCCTTGTGAAAGAGGTCTTGATCTCAAAGTTTTTTTGCTTTTTGTTTTATCTGTTTAAATAAAGGTTTAATAAAGCAAAATAAAATAAAAACTGACAAGTTCGTGCAAGTTTGTTCGCTGTGGCAACCCGAAAGAACAACAAGAAGGTATACAGCAAATTGGGTAAATGTAATGTGTTTGTTGTGAAATTTGCTTTTTTGCCCTCAAATATTTACTCCAAATACCAGTTTAGCTTATTTGAAATTCAAATCAAGAACAAAACCTGAACACCTTGAGCTAAATGTTTGGCTGATAGGGTTGATAGTAGACCACTTGAGATTCTTTGGACAGTACAACTTGTTTTTATGAACTTGTGATTTTTTATTAAAATTTTTCTGGCTGAAAGTGGGTAGCAACATTGAAGCAATACTGAAGACACTGAATGACAAAAAGCTCAACTCCCGTGCTCTTCACTGACCCCTCCCTTTCCATTTTCTCTTTAAAATCTTTTAAAATCGTCCAAAATCGTGTTTTCGAATCGTTAAAAGCAGCTAAGCTGAGAAGCTAAGCTACGAGCTAAGCTAACAGGCCGTCTTGTCGAAGCTCAAAAAATTCACGGATGAAACCCCCGTCTTTGTCTAAAAAGTTGTTTTTCTCTGAAAAAAAAAAAAGCTGAAAACTTGTTTACTGAGTTTTATTTTTTCATTCGACCTTTATTTATACAAGTTTGTTCCACTGAGTCACGAGAACTCATTTACAAGAGACACGTGAATTATTATTAGTAATTATTAAAAATGTTGTGTGAAAAATGCTATGCTAAAGATCTCATACCACACAGAGCGTCGGTCGTTTTGAGAACTGAAGAGAGACAGCCCATGTCACATCAAGGGGGCCCCACTCCCATTTTTCTTAAAGAGACACGCTGCTCGCTCCCTCACTATCCATATTCCGGTTCAAACTGTCTTTTACTGCCATCTAGTGGTCGAAAAAAGGTACTACATGCAAAAAAAAAAAAATTCTTCTTAAATTTAACATTACTAATTATTGTTAAATTTTAAACAATATCATTTATCGCAATAACTTCTGAGACAATTAATCGCCCAGTAAAATTTGTTACCGTAACGGTCCTAACTGATAATCGCTTCAGGTCACCGTGCTTTGAGAAGTTTTCCAAAGTCCTCAATTACTGAAGGTGTTTAGAAACATATGAAATCCATTCATAAACAGAATAAAAATCCAACATGAATCATTGAACTGGTCCACAATGGTCCAGAAACTGAAGAATGATGTTTTTTGTAAAAAGGCTGCAAAACAGCAGTTTCCAAAAGCCCATTCCATTAACTTTATTTGCCGTTTCTTTTAAAGAGCAGAAATCTGGAGCTGTGAACCTGAAAACTGACAGTAACATGCGCACATTTCCTCAATAAGCTTCGGTCATTAAATGCCTATAGATTTCCCCACGCTGAGCAGCAGAAACGGTGAAGCGTGGGGGCCGCTGCATTGATTCAGACGTACGAAGCAATTAAAAAACCCACTGACCATTTCACAGCATGTTAATTATTCACTTTAGATTAAAAACTATGACTCTTATTTCATGGCAAGGGTTCCTTAATGATTTCCGTAAGGCCACTTGGATAAAATGAAAAATACACACAGAGGAAAAGGTGAGAATAGGCCTCAATATGAAGCTGATTCACTCATTCTTTGAAACAACCTCGTAAATCTATGCGCTCAAAGCTAAGGGTGCAAGTAACCAAATAATATTTTAAGCAAACTGACTCCATGCAAACATACTAATAAGATTACATTATACAACTGTCTACAAACTATTATACAGCAAAACAGAAATCTATAGGAATGGCCCGGACAAGCAAAGACCTAGTATAACATTTGACCTATGACCTTGAAGCATGGTGTGATAAGTGCCCATGACACTGCTTTCAGTGATGATGCATGAATATTGCGCTGCTCAAGGTGGCTGCATGTTGGAGCAGCTCTGTTACTTTCATTCTGAGATTTTGCTTTTGGAAACTTTAATTCCTCTTTTTCTGGATGTAAATCACATTTTTTTGGATGATTGTTTCCTCTGGTGTCAGATGCTGGGCAGCAGGAAGGATTTTTACTGAAACTTTTTTTTAGGTCCTTAGATAGAGAACTTTACTACTTGGCTTTTATGTATGTGAATGTTTCTGTAAAGTGCCCTGAGACAACTTTGTTGTGATTTGGCGCTATATAAATAAACTGAATTGAATTGAAATAGTTTTGGACATTTGTTATGATGCGTAACCATGGCAACAAGGCTGTTTTCTACAACCAACAGCAGCTGATTAACATCTCAAAAGCTCAAATAATCTCAACTACAGCCCTAAATCTCAAATGAATTGAAAAGGATGTTCTGTGGATGCATTCTCATCTACCTGCCAGCTGTGCTCGAGTGCCTGACCACTGAGATCCTGGAACTAGCAGGAAACACGGCTCATGACAGCGGAAGGACAGGATCGTCCCTCAGCACCTACAGTTGGCTGTCCGCAGTGACGAGGAGCTCGGCAGACTGCTGGGAGGAGTGGCCATCGCTCTGGGAGTTCTGCCCGGCATTCAGGCGGTCCTACAGCCCGGGGGAACCGAGAGGCCAGCCGAGTGTGTGGATGGATCGAACGGCATCTGCAGCCAGTTTCTTAGGATCCACTGTGGGATGGACCTTTACAAGAGATCCTTCCTGCCTACAGTCATCAGCATCTATAACATCTCAATGAAATGAGGATAACGAGTTAAAACAACAAATAATTTCCCTTTGGGATTAATAAAGTATTTTTGAATTGAATTGAATATAATCTACATAAATAACGTAGGTCAAATCATTCCTGATGTATCCTTATATTTCTATGCTGATGATACAATAGTTTATTGTCAATCTAAAACAGTTGCTGTTTTCCAGCCCTTAGTCTGCATTTGACATCATCCAGTCGGATTTGTTCCGTCTCAAACTGGTGCTAAATGCTGATAACACCAAAGGGAAGTTTTCAAATAGGAAGTCAGTCCCAGCAGTCCTTCCTTTTATCTTATCTTCGAATGGTGTTCCTAATGAGTTTGTCAATTCCTACAAATACTTGGTTGATCAAGTTGGAATCTTGGTTGATGCACATCTCTTTTAAGCCTCATGTCGAAAACGTGATAAATTTAAATTTAAATTTAAATTTATCAAGTTTTCGATTGGGTTTATTTTTCAGAAATGGATCTCGTCTAACTCTGAATGCCAGGTAATGCCTTGTTGATGCTACTTTCCTTCCAGCCATCGACTATGGTGACATTTACATGAATGCTCCTGCAAGCACCTTGCAGATGTTGGATGCTGTCTATCACAGTGCGCCAAGATTCATAACTGGCTATAACCATCGTACCCATCACTGCACCCTGTATTCACTGGTCAACTGGTCATCATTAGTTTCACGCAGACTCTCTCACTGGTATATTTTCATCTTTAAATCACTCCTTGGTCTGTTGCCTTCATATATTCATTCATTCATTCAACCTTTATTTAGCCACGTTAGTCTCATTGAGTCACGAGGACTCATTTACAAGAGACCTGTTTTAGACGAACACAGATGAGGTACAGACAACTATAGACAATCGTATACAAAGCATATAAATTGAAAAGTAGAAGTATATAAAAATCAAAACAATAACAGCTCTATTATAAAGCAATGTGTCTCCTACATGTTATGTCATCAGTGCAGCTACAGTGTGCGTTCTCAAGACATCATTACCTGCAGTGTCCCCTCAGTGCAGACTGAATTTGGCAAAAGGGCCTTCACTTCCTTTGCTATTGTAACCTGGAACACCTTGATTAAAGATTGGAAGCTCTCAACTTTGATCTCTACGGTATAAATAAAGGTTCAATGAATGCTTGCATGTATGAAATTCACCAAATTATTTTGAGCAAATCAGAACTTAATGGCCCAGAAAAGAGAAAGTTTACATTTAGACAATATCATAATATGCCTATTGTTCAATGGGCATACAAAAAGCAAGCCTTTCCTTTCGTGATTTTGGCCGTATAGGATTTTTCTTCCATTCAACCTTTATTTAGACAGATAAATCACATTGAGCCTCGAATACTCATTTACAAAGGAGACCTGTTTAGACAAAGTAGTTAAAGTGAACACGTAGGATTTGGAGGCAAACCCACCCCAAAAAAACTTTCTTCTTGGCTGAGAAGAAAAACCCTGATAGTGAAAATACACCAGTGGTGAAGTCTACACGACACTTAGGTATACGGAGTATACTCACTAGAGAAGCTTAAAAATTTCAGTATACCCGTTTAAGTGTCCAATGATACATGACATATCATTAGGCACTTGTCATTGATATATTAAACAGCAGTTAAACGCTTCTGTAACAATCTATCTGTATGCAGCACTTTGCTTTGATACTGTTATACATTCTATAACATATTTTTAACAAAGCCAACTGTTGTACAAAGTTTATTGTTCATTTATTCAAATATAAGCAGAGAAATTTGGAAATGTTCAATACGCTTAAAAATCTAAATACATTGACAATTACATTGTACTAACCAGTGTGCTTTGGTTTCTAAGCGCAGTATACCCACTACAAATATGTAGACTACACCACTGGAAAACACCACAAGGACGGTGAGTGTGTCCAAGGACGCTACCGGAGGCACTGTAGGTGTTCTGATAGATATTCGAGTATCTACATGCTTAACTCAGAGTTGAAGTAAGGCTAAACGCGTGAAGCTTTACGCAGTAAATGGTGAACTTCCATTCAAATAAAGCGGAATGAACATTTTTGCTGATGCCACTATAGAGTCCCTCTCTATAAAAACAAAACTAATGTGTACAAGAAGAATCTATTACATGACGAACACAAAACAAAACACGGAGGAAATAAATCAAAATAATAAAACTCTAGCTTTAAACTGATCCAGACTCGTGAAGCGAGCGGAACGCCATGTGGTTCTTCAACTTCTGATTCAACTGCTGACTGACGGCTTCCTTAATGACGAGCAGAATAAAAGACGATGGTGAATCTGTCAATAAGGGAGCATCAACGTGGGGGTGAAGGATGTTTGCACGGTGCTTTTGAACATGCTTTTGCGATGATAGGCACGACAAACACACTTCCTCTAATTAGGACTCAACCCATTTTCTAACTCCGAATGATTCTTTGGAGCCAACGCACCCCGAACGCTGTGAAACGTATCATTAATGCACTGAGTGACGCATGCAAATGTGTTCCAATAAAAGAAACAAACAAGAGGAAGATGACTGTAGGGGTGGGGAGGTTGAAACGCAGAGGCATGTGTGAGTAACACTGGATGGCACGCTGAGGTGGGGGAAACAAATGATTCATGGCATGAATTATGGGATAACTTTAATCCTTTTCAGATATTCATATTTGGACAGATAAGGACATGAAAGGAGGGATGAAAGGATGACAAAGTGAAGTCCTGTTGTTAGCCTGTTGGCCAAGAATACTGCTGGAGTAAGGGTTTCCTTTCCTTCGGAGATACAGGCCAGTGGGAGGCAATAAAGACGGGGAGGGAAGGCAGGCAAGAGGCAAAGGAAGAAATGGAATGAGGAGCTAAGTAACAGTAGGCGGTGGGATAATAACACTGGGAGGAGATGGAAACAGTAGGATTTGGCCTCGTTAGATGCAGTCTTTTAATGAAGACATAAGGCTGATTGAAAAAGAGAAAAGTAGAGCAAGAAATATAGTTTGAATGCTGGATAGTCCAGGGTTAAAATAAAAAAAGCAGATATTTAACATAGTTGGAGTGATTTGTGACAGAAAAGAAGTCTAAAGAAAAACAGCTGGAGTAATTTCATGTGTAAAACAGACACTGCACCGTTTATCCAACATTCGTTCCCTCCTTTTCTTTTATTATACGGGGATATATTTAATGTACCCCTACTGTTATCCCTGCTGCGAACAACTTACTCATACGTCTCTCTATTTTACTAAAGTAACATGATTTCAAGCTTCGGTAAATTATCTTCATTACCCACTTATCACACAGTGGGAGTAAAGGCTTTTCATTTGTGCTTCCTAGAATCACCTTCAGATCGAACAGAGCTAAACTGATATTAGAGCTTTTTGGCTAAAAGGAAAAACTGATGCCGAATGTGATGAGTGGCTCCTGAAAAAAACTAAACATTAAAGAAAAGTGTCGAAGAGACGCGTAAATAGACCACTTTCTAAAAACAGCTGTTTATTTTGTTTTTTTTCAAGTTTCTTTGTCATTCGCATCACGTGGTTTATGAGTTGAGACGAAATTGTGTACCCAAGGTCCCAGTTACACTCAAAAATACAAAGTATAAAAAAAGAAACTGTATACAAAGATCTAAGGCAAAAATGATGCCATATAATATGGTGTATTAAACAGCAACCTGAACATATTTTCTTATTGAAACACCAATCATTCACAGTAACCTTCAAGTTAGAAATCTAAATTTTAGGCTAAAACACTATTAAAATTTGGAAATTATTTTTATTTTAACATTTGACCAGGTCTGCACAGTTGTCCTGCAGCTAAAAAAACTTTATTGGATCCGACGCTTTGAGTACAGACACATGTGCCGCTGCTAATACAGGTAACTGAAGATCTTCACATTCCTTTATTTTCATTGAATCAACAGGAAGATGGACGTAATTGGACAGTGAAGCAGAGCTCATCTGTAACCATAGCTTCCGCTTAATAGTTATTTTAAAATAAACAATGGCAGAAAGAAAGTTTTTTGTTTGTTTTTTGAGAAGGGCTGGATGGTAGATATTAGGGCTGAACAATTAATTGCATTCACGATAATATCGCGATACGATAAAACAAGATTTTCTAATCGCAAAGGCTGCAATTTGACTGGTCATGTGATCTGGTTGCGTGACTTGCGAGTGAGCAGAGCAGGGAGCAAGAGAAGTCGAGACTGCTCTTTAACCGGTTGCACTATGGCGTCAGGCTCGACAGATGCTGCCACGTTTGAAAGTTTGGTACCAACGAGAGGCAGAACGTCCGTTGTTTGGAATTATTTTGGCTATTGAAAAAAAAGAAGACACTGCGCAACGACATGTATTGTGCAGAACCTGCCTTGCTGCTGTTGCTACCTCCCGAGGTAACACCACCAATCTTTATCAACACTTAAAAAAACACCACAAAGCCATTTACGACGGATGGATGGGTAGAATACCAACGACCAGTGCTTCAACTTCAAGTAAGCAAAGCACCAGCCGACAGGGATCACTGACCGAACCGTTCGAAGTAGGGGTGCACCGATTTATCGGCTCCAATTTCCATAATTTTGGGAAATCGGCCTATACTTGCATGAGGAACTGATTTCACCAATTTTTTTTGTTTGTTTTAACAACAATTGTCTGTACTTTCTTCATATTTCAGAGCACTGCCACATGGCCAGTTAAACAAGTTTGTATTGTTTCTAAGATATTGTTCAATGGTATGTTTTTCAATAAAATAATATTGGAAAATTGGATGTGCATTGTGACCTTACAACACAAACAAAATCGGTATCGGCCAAAATCTAAAATCGGCAGGTCAGACTTTTTAGAAATCGGTGATCGGCCAGAAAACTGCAGTCGGTGCACCCCTAGTTTGAAGGTATTACTCCGTATGAACATAATTTGAACCGGAACGTGGAAATGACTAGCAGTAACGGAGTTCATAGGAAAAAATAATGCCCATTAATATAGCGACCAAGCCTGGGTTTCTGGCTTTGGTAAACAATGGATAAGGTACAGAATGCCCTCGCGCACACATTTTAGCCAAGTTGCTATTCTGCAGCTATACATAAAACGTAGAAACAGAGTTGCAGCGGAGCAGAGAAGAGTGGAGTTTTTTGCAACTGAGACAGATTTATTTATTGCTTGTGTTCATTGAAAAATACATAAGAAGATATTGAAAAATAATTGCATATTAAATTGCAATATTGAGGTAAAAAAAAAAATTGCAATTAGAATATTTTCTAAAATCTTTTAGCGGTAGTAGATATGTCCAAAAAAAGGGACATTGAAAAATAAAACATTTAAACAACCGTCACTAAAAGGTACCAACGGTGTGTTGATGGTCATGACAGTTGTAGTACTGTAATTATTTCAATACCTCCATTTTAACCATCCATCCATTTATTCATCATCTTTTACCCCTTCTTCCTTTTCGGATCACAGGGGTCACCGGTGTCCATGTCCAGCGGTCACTGTGCCAGAGACGAGGGAGACACTGTACAGGTCTCCAGTCCAGACACAGAGAAAAACGAGAAACAACCATTCACTCTCTCACTCACACCTAGGGACAATTTAGAGTCTCCAATCAGCCTAACATGCATGTTTTTGATCTGCGGGAGGAAACTGGCGTACCAGGAGAAAACCCAACGCGTGCACGGATAGAACATGCGAACTCCACTCAGAAAGATCCCGGGCCGGGAATCGATCAGACGACCTTCTTGCTGAGAGGCAACAGCTCTACCAACTGAGCCACCATGCCACCCTCATTTTAACTAGACTTCCAATATTCAAAAGTCACTGCCCATCCTTACATCAAACCTCGCCCCTTAATCATCTGTTTATCTGTCCTCTGACACTCTGACCAAATCAAGGGAGCAGATATTCCCTGACCGCCTCCTCGTAGTAAGAGACTCATAAAATTATGATTTAAATTTATTCCTGCTGTATTATATTTCTAGTGCCTTACAGACCTTCAGCAACTATCGTGAATGAACCGAGGGATTCCGTCAGATCCTACCAAACACCAACATAAACAATGTTTGACCAAGCGTTGGGTTGTCCTCCCATCTACTTCTCAGTAGGTTTCATTAGAGAGCTTTGGCCCAAGTTATAAAATTGTTTCACCACACGTCGCTGTCTTGCCTCAAGGTTAAGCTTTTTAACATAATTTGATCAATCTAAACCGGCTAACGGGTTGATTCTCTTTAGCATCCCGTTCATTGTTGGCCGTTTGCTTTCTGCCATGCAGCATGTGTGAACATAACACTCCTGCTTGCAAATTTGATCTTACCTATTCCAAAGAACGGGGCCAGCCACTCTAGACCAGAAGTCTCTTGACCTTGTGGTGAGGGACTAAATGTAGATTAATCAATAAACAGGAAGCACCCTGAGCTAAGTGCACCTTATTTTCATGTGTACTGTCAATTAAAAAGGTAATCAAAAGCTGCTACTGATTTCAACCATTTTAAATTCCCTTTTTTAAACATTTTAAGAAACCAAAGTCTAAATATTGCACCATAAAAAACCTTCTGGATCAAACATTACAGATATAACAATGGTTCTTGAGAGAAACAGCATGAAAGGAGTTTAAACAAAATATTTCACAGCAAAAACTACAGTGTTCAGCCTTCATTGTTCAAGTTTTATTGTATACCTTAGTTCTTTACTTCAGTCTAAATGTTAGGTTAACAATAGCATTTCAGTCCAACAAGTTTCAGTCAGGTCATCTGGACAGTTTGTTTTTTTATTTAGCTGAAACTTTTCACCTTCCATCCAGAAGGCTTCATCAGTCAAGGAAACACAAAAATGATTCTTCCCCCAACAGCTTACTCCAAAGTGGAACAAACCAGTTATGTTGGTGCCAAGATGGTCTCTTTGGCACGCCCCCTACTCCAGACCAGCTACGTTGTATGGTCTGGAGACAGAGACGTGGACAAAAAGACAGGAGAAAAAACTGGAAGTGGCAGAAATGAAGATGTTGAGGTTCTCCTTAGGAGTGACAAGGATGGATAAGATTAGGAATGAGATCATCAGAGGTACAGCACAGGTTGAACAACTGAGAGATGAAGTTGGACAGGCCAGACTGAGATGGTTTGGACATGTCCAGACGAGGGACCGTGGGTATATTGGTAGAAGGACGTTAGAAATGTAGCTGCCAGGAAAAAGACAAATAGGAGATGTATGGCTGCAGTTAGAAAGGACATGGAGGTAGTTGGAGTGAAGACAGAGGATGCAGAGGACAGAGTGATATGGAGGAGGATGACTTGCTTTGGAGACCCTTGAAGAGGGAAAAGCCGAAAGAAGAAGAAGGAACTGATCCCCAAGTTGTGAAGCTTCTTTTCTCTCCATTTCTATTCTTGACCAATAATAACTAACCTCACCCATCTGTCCAGCTGTCATCGTTTCCCCTGCTTTTCTTAGATATTGAAAACTATTTGATACGACATCACTGTGTTCAGGAGAGCTGGTTTCAGGGCTTTTCTAGGGGAAATCGCCATTCCAGAACAGCGTGCGTGACTCCTTCCCTCTCCTGCGGCCATGCAACAGCTTTCTGACAGAAGTGAAAACAGCGAGCACGTGGCAGGCAGCATTTTCAACACCGCTTTCACCACATGGGCTTTAGTCTGATGCAATGCAGTTCCACTTAAAATTAGGAGGCGAGTCTGATTTGGTTCTCCCAAGATTTGGGAGGAGTCGTGCTGGAGACCATCTGCACTAAAAAGGGTTTGGAGGGTAATTCACTGGTATTTCTTCAAGGCAATTACACAGCTTGTCCCGAGCTCCACTGGTGTCTGAACGCATGTACACAGACGACTCTCCCCCCTGCCTTTCGGCTGTGTTGCTTTATCACTGACCTCCACAGTTAATTTATTCATGCGTCCCTCAAACGTGGGAAGCTTTTCCATGTTGTGTTTGGCTCATTCATATTGCATGGCGATAGTGAGGGGTTGCTGCCGCTGACCTACGTTCACCGTATGCCTGAGCTCAGTTGTAAAGAGAAAACAAAAGCCGTAGGAAGGATAATAAAAACATGGAAGGTGTTTGAGAGAAAATGGAACAGCGACAAGGAAAATTTAAATGGGTTGAAGGAGGGGAAGCAGGGATAAATGCGTATAAAATATGTACGGTATTTTAAGACGAGTGGGAGGCAGGAGTTGAGCGCAGGGGGAACGAAGGAGGAAAAAACACCAGGCAGAAACAAGATAAAAAGTCCTTGAAGTGGAGAGGCCACAAGCTAACGCATCGCCACTTTTCTCGTTCAATTTTCACAGTGTGAAGCAACGTGATTAAAAAAAAACGGCTGCTGTATTCTTGAACAGGATGAACGTTTTGACCAACTGGACGCTGAAATATAGGCTGTATAAACAACAACTCATCTAAATGAGTTGATACAGCAGGTTAAATTTAGTTTTGATCACTGAGCCACATAAACTGCTAATAAACTGACACAAGTGCCTCGGGGAGACGAATTAATGGACTCTGATTCAATTTAAATAAAGCCTTGTGTACAACAGAACCATTTATTTTCCCTTGATCAGAACCAAGAGGCAGATGATGTGTTTAATTGGAAAGCCAATGGTGCAGGTCGAATTCAATCACATTCGAGGAGTCAGAAATTACAGCGCTAAGTCATCGGAGTTTATTTTTAGCGTCCTCGACAAGTCTGACAAAGACAGGAAACAGAAAATACAGTCTTCATCTGAGCTCAGCTGTCGGCTCATGACAGGAGGCTTTTCACTGCTTTGTTTGTTGACTCTCAGTCTAAGATCTCGTTCCAATTCTACTTCACCTGCCTATAGTACTGTGCAAAAGTTGGAGAAACCCCTCATCTCTTCAAGTGGTTTTGATCAAAAGTTCTGAGTTTTCTGTAGGACTTGCTATTTTTCTTTTGCCTTTGGCTGCTTTGTATTTGTTTTCAGTCTTGTGTTACCAGTTGAGTTTTGTTCATGATGAAACCACTTAACTCTGACTTGTGAAACTTTCTGATATAAAAAAGGGTCCAACTCAAAATATGAACCAGTGCTGTGCCAGCACCAACTTATCAAAAAACAAATAATATGAGCTTTGATCCCAACAGCCTGTCACAAAGTCCAAGAACCCATGAAGAACAAAGACGCCACAATTCGGTCAATAAAAGTGTATTTTAGCATGAAAGAGTTAATTCTCAACTTGTTATTAGGCGTTATCAAAAGGTAAAATGTGGATACTTCAGGTCCTGTATCGACATTTATTTTTATTTTACCCTGGTTTGTAAAGAAGGAAATTTCAGGTAAAGTTTGTCTGCAGACAGGTTTTTAGGCTCAGCAATTATTTTGTCTTACATTTGTCCACGTTCCCTCTAGATCCATCTATATCAGTAAACATCAGATCATTTACAAGACCTGGAACACTAATTAGTAAAAAGTAACCCACTCAAAAAAAAAAAAAAAACTTTGGAAGACCTTCAGAAAGCCTAAAGACCACTTCAAAGGACTACAAAAAATGTGTTGCCTAAAAAGAAAAATACTAAAATTATTGGTGGTTTATAATTTTCCTTGAAGTCAAAACTACCCAATCATAACAGCAACATCTCTTCACTGCTCTGAAGCGTTCAAGCCGATTCATTTTTTCTAGATTTAGAGATTCAATATGAATCAGTGAATATAATGTTTCTAAAATGTCACTTTTAGAAGTTTTTCTTTTTGTAGCTTTAGCTTCCAAATAAGTTTAATGTTCTCTCATTTGATTCCCTATACTGATGAAGCATCCATCCATCCATCATCTTTAACCGCTTCTTCCTCTTTCGGCTGCGGGGATTACTGGTACCCATATCCAGCTATCACTGTGCGAGAGACGGGGGACACACACGACAAGTCTCCAGTCCATCACAGGGACACAGAGACAAACGAGAACCATTCACTCTGTCACACCTAGGGACAATTTAGAGTTACCGATCAGCCTAACATGCATGTTTTTGGTCTGTGAGAGGAAACCAGAGTACCCGGAGAAAACCCACGCATGTTAGGAGAGAACATGCTAACTCCACCCAGAAAGGCCCCCCAGTGACCTTCTCACTGAGAGGTGGCCACTATGAACTGAGCCACCATCCCGCCCACTAATTCCAGTTTTCGAATTGCATCATGAAGGACCCCACTCACCCAACACACACTTTTTGCCCCGTTCCCCTCAGGAAGGAGGTTAAGGAGCATTAAGTATAGAACCACTAGACTGAGGAACAGCTTCTACCCTGAGGCTGTTACGACTCATGAATCTCTAACCAGAATAATCAGTGTGAAAAAATTACATGATGCTGCTGATCTGTTTCATGTTGCTGCTGATCTGTTTCATGTTGCTGCTGATCTGTTTCATGTTGCTGCTGATCCGTTTCATGTTGCTGCTGATCCGTTTCATGTTGCTGCTGATCCGTTTCATGTTGCTGCTGATCTGTTTCATGCTGCTGCTGATGTGTTTCATGTTGATGTGTTCATTCGTGCTCATCTGCTCACTCAGACTCGTGTTCGTGCTGATGTTCGACGTAATGTTTTTATGCTATTAGTGCTTAGTGTATATTTAGTTGATGTTTTTCTTAGTTCATATCTTAGATGTTATTACTGGTTTTTTTTACATTTTATTGTTGGATGTAGCTGGGACCCTGTGTACATAATTTCGTTCCACCATATGTATCACATGGGGTGCGAATGACAAAGAACCTTGAATCCTTGAATTAATGAAGCATTGAAGTAAAAAAAAAAAAAAAAAAAAAAATCACCTAGGTCTAAGTAACCAGGTGTGTACAGGTGTACTTGAGTTCTTAGAGCCAACAATTCAAAACAAGCGTCTATAAAAAAAAGAAGCTAATTCAGTGTTTCCCCTAGTTTCCTTGCCTTGGCAGGGTGCTCATATCTTCTGTGATTTTTGTCGAGGGGGCGGGGGGGACACTTGTGTTGCTCGCTGTTTGTAATAACAGTTTTCGAGCGGTGGGGTAGACGGCTCAGCGTGACGAGACTGTAGCGCAATATGTAGCTTTTTAGCTAGTGTGTCTGTATTGTGCGTGGCTAGCTTAGTGCTACATCAGTGCTGGTAGTTGTCGGGGGCGGAATTGGCAGGCAAGGCGCTCTGTAGGCCTGTCACGATAACAAATTTTGCTGGGCGATTGTCTCAAAATTATTGCGATAAACGATAATGTTTGAAATGTGACAGTAATTGGTCATTATTGTCAAATTTAAAAAGAAATGTTTAGTTTGTTTTTCATGTAGTACCTTTTATCGACCACCAGATGGCAGTATAAGACTGAACCGAAAGATGAATACTGAGGGAGCGAGCAACGTATCTCTAAGAAAAACGGGGGGGAGGCACTTTAGAGCTTTGCCCAGACAAAGGTTTTTTTCCTTGAGGTCAGCCTGTTAGCTTAGCTCGTAACTTAGCTTCTCAGCTTATCTGCTTTTAACAATCCAAAAATGTGATTTTGGATGGTTAAAACAGATTTTAAAGAAAAAAAGAGAGAAGGAGGGGTCTGTGAAGAGCACCGGAGTTGAGCCTTTTGTCGTCCAGAGTCTTCAGTAGAAAGAGAGACACACGAAGAAATGATAAAGCCGATGAATGAAAATGAGGTCAATTTTCATTTATCATGCGATTAATTGATTTGTTGTTTATTGAGACAGGCCTGGCGCTCTGTTCTGCTGGGCGGGGCACCATGCTTATATATTGGTAGGGGAAAACACTGCAAAGTAAGACAACCAAGACAATTCTTTGAGCGAGATGCTTAGCAAAAGGGCTATCCATGGAGAAGTGCTTCGGTAAGCAAAGGGACCAAGGCCTCCAATAAAGCCCAGTTACCCGAGCTGGGCTCTATTGATCTGATGTGTAAGAAAAACGTCTTTAACAAGGACAACCACCAAAGCAGCACCCCACTGATTCAGAGAGCAGCCGAACAACAGGTTGTCATCGGTATAAGTGAAATCTCTGAGCTTGAGCAAACTTAATGAAGATGAAGCACTCGAAGGATTTATCGATTTTTGATCTTACAAAATCTAGATGAAAACTAACTCTACAGCTGTAGGAAAGAAGCTCTTTACCGCCTACTCAAAATGAAAGTGTGTCTTTACGGGAGGAAAAGTTCATCTTAAACATTAATCGGCATCATGCTGCGAGGGTTTTCCTCTTCCACTGGCAGGCTCAGACAAAAGGAAAGGAAAGCCTAAAGGAAAAAAGCACGGATTTATCCTTAATGAAAACCTGCCGCTGAATCATAAAAATAACTTGGTATTTCTCCAACAGTTCAGCTTCCAGAGGAGCAACAAGACAACACAGGAGTGGCTTAAGGGCAACTATGATTGGGCCTACAGTCAAAGACCTGACTTGAACTCAAACATCCGTCTGCTTTAGACTTAAAATAAAAATAGCCCTGCACCAAGACTCAATCCAGCCTGAAAGAGCTTGAGAGGATCTGAGAGAGAGAATGGCAGAAAATCCCCAAATCCAGGTATGTAAATCTCCTCACATCTGAAGACTCCGATAAAACTCTGCAGCGAAGATGCTTTAAGACGTCTCAATACTTCTTCCAAAGTACTGTTTGCCGTGTCATTATGCGTATCGAGTGCAGATAAATCAGAGGAAATTGAAATTTACAACATTTCCACATAAGGCTGCCATGTGGAAAAAGTGGAGGAGGATAAATGATTCATAAACGCACTTCGGCAGCGTGTACCCAAACAGAATATGTGGCTTTGGATGGATACACACTCATAATGACCTTTGTGTCATCTCATGTGTGAATGCTGACAAAGAAAGTCTCACGCTGAAGCAAAATGACACCAGGAGCAGAGCGTCAAAAGGAAAAAGACAAAAAAATAATCTGAAAATTTCACTGCACACAAACAAGCTTTTTACAAATAAAAGTGAATACAAACCTCTAGGAACAATCCAACGCTGAACTTTCACACAAAAACGGACATTTGCACCTGATCTGAAATCGACCTACGAGCTAACGGCAATTCTTTGTTGCACTTTTGCGATTTAAATCTAATAATAATCTTTATTGAATGACTAAAGCATGACATTCCTAAAACAATGCATGGATAAAGTGCTTTGGCCATTTCTTGTTTGACATGAAAAGAAAAATAAATAAAACATGACAGAGACTTGACTATAAACAAAAAAGCAGCTCTAATCCTAAATATATGTTTACCGTAATTTCCGGACTATTGAGTGCACCCGAATATAAGCCACACCCACTAAATTTAGAAAAATAATAATTTGTACACAGTCGTACACTATACATATACAGCTCGTCTTTATAGACATGGGTGTTCGTGTTTATATATTTTTTTACTTTTAATTAAACGCATACCAGTAACACACAAATAAATACAGTACTTTTTTGTTTGTTTGGTTGCAGCTGGAGTGGAGTTTTAGTGGCTTGAGTATTCTCTTATTAATCAAGTGGAATGGATTCGTTCATGAAGAAAGAGAAACTGCACCGCCTGAACTAATGTTTTATAGTAAAAGTGAGGGGGTCCAAATGAACGTTTTTTTTAATGTGGGGGGTACATGTCCACTTCACATATAATGGTTGCGAGGCCTATAGTCTCAATGTTTAAAATATATATATATATATATATATATATATATATTTTTTTTTTTTTTTTTTTTATTATTTATCTGCATGCTGTTGGATGAGTCATTAAAAAAAAAAAAATAGCTGTATAAGCCATTAAAATCGTGAGAAAAAAGTAGCGGCTGATAGTCCGGAAATTACGGTACATGTTTATACATATGAACATCTATTTAAATTTGTTTACACTTTGTTATTTTAATGACTGTTTATCTTTACTGAATTCAATAACTCCTCTCTAAATTTTTCATTTATGGATTAAAGTTTTTTGTTTTTTTAACGACATGATTTTTTTCAATTATTTAAAAAGGTGTCAAAAACAAAAATTGTGCCATAGTTGATGTTATATTTCTATATTATGCGAGTAAAATGTCTGAATGTTTAAAAAAAACAACTCGTATGTCATTTATTTTTAATTTATCTGCATGATGTTTGATGAGTCATAAAATAAAAAATAAAAAACAAATTAGCTGTATATTTGTATAAGCCATTAAAAGCATGTAAATATATATATATACACATACATATATAAAAACATCTCTTTACATGTTTATATTTTTTGTTATTTTTATAATGGTTTATCTTTACTGAATTCAATAACTGCTCTCTAAATTGTTCATTTATGGCTTAAAGTTGTTTTTTTGGTTTAATGACACGATTATTTTTCAATTATTTAAAAAGGTGTCATAAAAATTATGCCATAGTTGTTTCTTTCCTATACTACGTGATTAAAGTGTCTGAATGTTTAAAAAAAACAACCTCATGTGTCATATTTTCCTAATTTAGCTGCATGCTCTTTGATGAGCCATATGTAGCCATTTTAACAAGAAGCCTACCTCAATCCTTCCAGTGTCTGGCTGGAAGCCTCGGGCTGGGTCTTCGGTCGTCACTCTGCACTGGATGGCGCAGCCGTTCACCCTGATCTTGTCTTGTTTGAGGCCGAGTTCTGTCAGGCTGCGGCCCTCGCACACGTGCAGCTGGGCATGCACCAGGTCCACACTGTTGGAGACAACGCAGATAATGAGGTGAATACACTGACCGACAGCCAGAACATGGTGTGAACAGCTTTTCAACGTATATCATGTTTGAAAACTGCTGCTTCGCCTCAGTTACCCCCCAACACCCCACTGAAAAGTGCCAGCTCGCCCACAGCTTAAATTAAATAAAAACTCTGCTCCAAAAATATATTAAAATAAACACAGACTTTACCAAAACAAAAGAATAAAATCATTAAATGTGGATTATTGAACATCAGACCTTTTTCCTCCAAGTCTGTTAGTTTGACATGACTGTCGACGAGGGAGAGGGCCAGCACCGGAGGAGGGGGCGTGCCAAAGAAACCATCTTAGCACCAACGTAACTGGTTTGTTCCACTTTGGAGTAAGCTGCTGGGGGGAGAATCAGTTTTGTGTTGCGTGTTTCCTTGACTGATGAAGACTTCTGGATGGAAGGTGAAACGTTTCAGCACAAAAAAAAAAAACTGTCCAGATGACCTGACTGAAAATTGTTGGTCTGTTAGTTATTGATTGATAACTGATCATATTGATTATTCTGTCTGACAGAAACCTAGATAAAACAAAGGTTTTGTTGGTTTAAATGAATCCACTCAAATTGACCACATGTCCTCTCTCTGCTGCCATCTTTACTTGCTCTTCTCTACCCGTTTGTAATTGCAGTTATTTCTATCCTTGACATGTTTTTGTCTCTCTTCCAATAGAAAGTACATCTGGACCTGACATTCTGGCTCTGTTTCTACTTCCTGTATGGGTCTGTTTCTACTTCCTGTTTTCTCAAACTCAGCCGGTCGAAGCAGATGGTCACTCGTCCTGCACCTGGTTCTGCTGGAGGTTTCTTCCTGTTTAAAGGGAGTTTTTCCTCCCCACTGTTACCATTGTGCTTGCTCAGAATGGGAGACTGCAACAAAGTGAGGATTCAACACAATCTGCCGTCTTCCTTAGATAAATCACTTTTACCAATTGGCTTTTATATTGTACGTGAATGTTTCGTGTTGAGTGCCCCGAGACCACTTCTGTTGTGACTTGGAGCTATATAGATAAACTGAAGTGAATTTTTAAGAACTTTTATTATTTTTATTTTTTTTATGTCTGTATGAAAATCAGGAAAGACATGCATGGAGCTGAGAAAGATGGGCTTTATGCAGAACAGGAAATATGTGCCTGAGCAATGCCTCAGTACTGATTTGTTGAAAAACTAATTAAAGCAATAAAGTTCAGTTCTTTTTAAAGGGGGAATTCTGAGAATGGTTAGTTTTTATTGTAGGGGAATGAAAGAATTCACAACAACAACAACAACAAAAAAGTCTACCAAGTGGTTAAAACGTGCTAATATGAAGAATACAACCCTCACAACCTTATATTAAAACACAAACACCTGGTAGTGAAACCTAAAGTTATTTCTTAATGGTGCTTTCTCTACACCCACCCCTTGTCTCAATAAAAAGTCAGCTTTCTGTCACAGTACTTTGCTTTGAAACTAGTACAAAGTGAAATCTATGACAATGGGTGCGTTTAATTTATTGGATAACGAAGATAAAAAAATAGCAAAATGGCAGAACATTAAGATCTATAAAGATCCCAGGGTAGCAAAATTAGCAGCGCATGTCTCTGTACCTGAAGCCTCTGTACAAAATGGTTTGTCAGCATTTTTTGTTCAAGATGAACACGGCCGTGGATATTTGGTTAGCATACCCATAACCAGATGACAGCTCTTAAAACAAGCCTTGCTGGTCTGAATGGGACAAGTTTAAACAATTATTAAACGACTCCAATCTGAAAGTATCAGCTGTTCTTATAAACATTTCAAAACTTGCGCCAAACCATTTCTTTGTGTCTTTTTTGTTTTTTAACGGTGGTTATTTTTCCAACTAATAGCAGCTACCTGCACTTGTGGCGCAGCCAGGTGAAGCTTTTGGCAGGAAAACCATATTTCTGCTGGAACAACCATGAGAGCAGTGAAGATTTATAAAAGAGTATCCACATGATTGGAGTTAAACTCCACTTCCTCAGACCAATAACACCGATAACGGATACGTAGAGCCAAAGGTAGATCAGTAACTAAAACTTTATTTTTCATTTAAACCTGGATCCTCCATTAGCACAGAATAAAGGCCGGAGCTGCAGAAAAGCCCAGAGTGAAGTTGAAACATTTCTGCGACTAATGACGAAACCACTTCAGTCAATAAACCGAGACTGTTGTCCTTTAGCTTTGAATAATTCTCATGTAATAATGCCCGTGTGACATTCTGGTGTACTGAGAACCATCTGTGTGTGTGTTGAGACAGGCATGTGACAATAATTATATTACAGACATTGTTAACGATACCTTTTCAACAATTTAACTCGCTCCGACTTAAATTATATACTTACACACGCATGCATATATATATATATATATATATATATATATATATATATTAAAAAAAAGGAAAATTAAGTATGATGCAAGAGTTAATTTAAGACGGAATCTAAATGTTAGTCTGGCAAAAAGTGCTTCCATTTCCTTCTGATTCCCTGAGCTCTAACCCTCAGTGCTGCCTTATCTGCATGCATTTATTTAAATTTAAAGCTCAAAAGAGACCTACGGGGTTAATATTTATGACCTTACTCAGTTTAATCCATATTTTATTTTCTATGAACTTCCCGTTTTGGTTTTCTGGAAACATTTCAAGCAGAATTAACAGACAGTGGGTGGGAAAACAATTCTTACATGGCAACATGAAAGCTTCCCACCAACTGCCAAACAAACATACGACTGGGAAAACTTGGTGCCCTCATGGGTTCATTTAAGAAATAAAAACTCACAAATAAGAAAAATATAGCTTTTTGCCCTCTTAATTTATTATCTACAGAATGGCTAAACAGAAGAAAATCTATGAATTTTTATAAATCTATCAATTATTATCAATTTAACAATTTAATATAGATTATTCGATAATTGAAAATAATATTTTCAATAATCAACAATCTATTGTGTGATAATTTGATATAATATATTATTCTCTAATCGATAATGTCAATTAGTATCAATTACCAATTTATCAATTTTCTACCTTTTTTTGGTTTTAAAGCTTCATTTCTTGAAGCAGAAGCTACATAATGAACTGAAACAGCCCGAGACATCTCCAACAATGCTAAACGAACGTCTTATTTCACCATATGTTACCCATTAGGACACAAACATTTCACCAAACTCAAAAATACTCCGCAGAGTACTGATCTCACAGATGTACACAATCAAAGAGGAGCTGTTTTCAGAGCTCAGCAGAAAAACTATCCCCAGAAGACCTTAGATCTGCAATAACTTGCTCAGATTTCAGGGTGTAACAAGACTGTTAGTGCTTCAGCTTGTAAGAAAAAGCTACTCAATAAATAAAATATACATTTTAATATCTATAAACACTGTTTATTAAGCAAGCAGACATGAGCAATAATCATTTAAGCATCTGATTTAAACAAATTATATAAAAACAAGGAAATAGTCTGGAAAGTGTTGCAGAATAGACTGAAGTCTGGAGACCAAACAAACGTCCACAAACTGCTAAGAGGATTGCTACAAAGACGAATCAACACTGAGCTCAGAAGAAAATGTTGATTTCAGAGCTTTACAACGCATTGCTCCGTTTCTTTTGTAGACAGTGGTTGCACCTCATCATGTCGTTTGGCTAATTGAGATTGGAGAGAGTAGCCGAGTACCGTTTCCTGGGAGTCCATGTTGAGGAGAATCCGACCTGGAGCTCGGCAGAGGCTGCACTTCCAGAGTGCACTCAGGAGTATTCCTTCAGTATTCTGTTTTTAAGATTCTACATCACTTTACAACCAAGCTGTTTTTGTTTCGGGTTTTTTAATACCATTTTTTTTTCATTTGTTTTTCTCAGATTGTATGCTTTATTTTAGGATTGTCCATTGTTGTCATCACTCTGTTAAAATCAGGTCTCTCTTCTTCTGGGACTCTGTTTTATCAGCTTTTGAAGAAGACAGGCAGCAGTTTCGGCCATGGCAAAGCTTCCGAGTCAGTGTGAAGGTTTGGTTTGTGCTACGAGTACTCAAAATCTGCGGACTTACGAGCTAAACCGTAAGATGGAGGCGATTTATGAGAATCGCAGGCCACCTGCGGCTCCAAGGACTCGTCAGCATGTTGGGATCGACCTTGAGGACGACTCATAACACGGATCAGGTGAGTGAAATACCCATAAATTTGGCCATTTTGGACCGGAAAGTTACAGCAGGACTCAAGGCTGACAAGAAAAAAGCAGTCTGCCTGAAGAAAAATCAACAATTGTGGCTTATCAGAATCCGACTCCCCCGTTTGGCCTCGGATACGAGAAGACTATCAAATTTCTCCTGAGACATGGGTAGCTAGGGACAAAGCTTCATCCATCGACACCCCCCACCCCACTTCTATGCAGGTTTATCAGAACTGCCGGCTGAAATATCATCAGAACTGTGGCCTACCTGAAAGTGCTCATGGACGAACCTCAATGCCTTGGCGTCAAATACATACGTAATCATGTTTATAAGTGTGCTTGCTGGTCAGATGATTGTTGATAAAAACATGTTATTAACACATAATTGTCTGGGCTACATATGTTGTGTGTCTTGTGAGTCACTCCTGGACATACGGACCATAAATTCAATAAACTTTCATCGTTGCCAATTTAAACAAATTATGCAGATCATGAGTTATTTTAACAACTAATAAAGAGGTTACTGAAATGTTGCAGCTTTATGTACAAAACTAAGTAGAAGTTTATGGTTTTCAAAGTCATAAAAACAAAAAAGGCGCCGCCGGGTGCTGCTAATCAACTGTGTTCAATGAGCTGATCAATTCAGCCGCGTTTTAAAACAACGCTGTAGCAGAAAGTTACCAGCAGTGATGCGGTTTCATTGGGGGGGTGGGGGGTAGTTTAGATTCATGCGATTATCAGCTGTGCTAAAAATGGATACTTCAAGTTCACACAGATGTTAGATCAAGCAAGTCTCAGAAATGTAAATATATTAAATGTTTAAGTTGATGACAAATGTCAAAAAACACAAACAGAAAAAAAAACAGGTCATCTTGAAGGCTTGACAGAAAAACCTGGACTCTGGAATATGTAGATTTTTCTTTATGGTGATGCTTTCACACACAAACATAAAAAAAATGACTGTTCGGAGTAAAATCTCAACCCTTTCCTATTTATTTATTTATGATTACAGACCAAAAATTAGAGTTAATTTTTACTAGTATTGGCAGAATTATATATATATAATTTTTAAAAAGCTGTTGACTTCTAAAATCATTATTTACAGTCAGTTTTTTTTTTAAGCATACATTTTAAAATGTGAAGACGGCCTGCGATTCAAAAAATAAAATCTAATTATACGTTGCCCAAAGCCCCACAAAGAAACGCGTCCTTCTGATCCGCGATATTACCTTGCTCAAGGTCTGCTGTCTATTAATTGGTGAAAATTCAATTAAAAACAAATTAAGTGAAGAATGTTGAGCCAACGAGCAGAATGGTGACAGATAAGTAGGGTCAAGAGTCAGATTTAGTCAGTGGGCTCCTCTGAAGTGCACGGCTTCAAGACTACATCAGGTAATAACGCAGGCCAGTCTCAGGTTTACATGATTATTCTTGATGCTGTGTTCAGGTAAAGTGTCTGCTTCGAACATTAGAAAGCACTTCACAGTTTAAAAATAAGAGCAGATTAGCTCTTTAATAGTTGTCAAGGAACCAGTTGAAGCAGAGATAATGCACCTTTTTACACATTGAACCTTTAAACTGGTTTTAATTACATTTTCATGTTTAGTTTTAAATTATAGTTTCATTAAAAACAAAACATTGTGTACATTCAGTTGGTCCAAAATTTGGCAGGACGGCGGCTCAGTGGTTAGCACTGTTGCCTCGCAGCAAGAAGGTCCTGGGTTTAATCCCAGATTGGACCTGGGGACTTTCTATGTGGAGTTAGGAGAGATATCTCCAGTTTTTGCTTCTCTCCACCGGCTCCCTGTCAAATCCAGAATTGAATTCAAAATCTTACTTCTAACCTACAAAGCTCTTAACAACCTAGCTCCATCTTATATTACAGATCTAATTGTTCCATATTTTCCTAACAGAGCACTTCACTCTAAGACTACAGGTTTACTTGTGGTTCCTAGAGTTCTAAAAGCAGAATGGGAGGAAGATCTTCCAGTTATCAGGCTCCTCTCTTGTGGAACCAACTTCCAGTTTGTGTCCGTGAGGCTGACACATTGTCCAGTTTTAAGTTAGGCTCAAGACTTTCATTTTTTTGATAAACCCTATAGTTAGGGTTGGTTTGGGTTTCCTGAGCTATCCCTTAGTAATGCAGCTATAGGCTTAGACTGCTGGAGGACAAACTGACCACATTGTTTCACTCTGCTGCAGTGTTCAACTACTCTACTATACCTGTTTTGTACAGTACGTAATTATTTTCTATCATTGACAATTTAGAAAAAAATCTTTCTTCCAACAGGGGGAACGCCTGCATTTACACCTGCCATTTTGTGTCTGTTTCTACTTCCTGTCCTCTCAAAACCCAGCTGGTCGAAGCAGATGGCCGTTCGTCCTGAGCCTGGTTCTGCTAAAGGTTTCTTCCTGTTAAAAGGGAGTTTTTGGATCGTTAAAAGCAGCTAAGCTGAAAAGCTAAGTTACAAGCTAAGCTAACAGGCCAACCTCAGGAAAAAAACCTCCGTCTTGTCGAAGCTCCAAAATTCACGGACGAAACCCACGCCTTCGTGTAAAAAGTTGTTTTTCGCTGCAAAAAGAAGCTGAGAACTTGTTTACTGATTTTTTATTAAAAGCTTTGTGTGAAAAATGCTATGCTAAAGAGCTCAAACCACACAGTGTCAACAAAGTCCATGCTCAATAATCCAGGTATATAATCCAACAAGTTTCAGTCAGGTCATCTGGACAGTTTCTTTTTTTGTGCTGAAACGTTTCACCTTCCATCCAGAAGGCTTCATAAGTCAAGGAAACGCACAACACAAAACTGATTCTTCCTCCAACAGCTTACTCCAAAGTGGAACAAACCAGTTATGTTGGTGCAAAGATGGTCTTTTTGGCACGCCTCCTCCTCCGGTGCCGGCCCTCTTCCTCGTCATCAGTCATGTGAAACTTGTTCAAAACCAACAAGTCTGAGTGTCCACCATTTTGAAAACCAAAGAGAGACAGCCCATGTCTCGTCAAGGGGCCTCCTTCCCATTTTTCTTAAAGAGACACGCTGCTCGCTCTCTCACTATCCATCCTTCGGTTCAAACAGTCTTATACTGCCATCCGGTGGTCAAAAAAGTTACTACACTCAAAACAAATTAAACAACATCTCTTCTTAAATTCGACTATAATTACCAATTATTTTTCAAATTTTTAACGTTTCCTTGATTGATGACACCTTCCGGATCGAAGGCAAAACGTTTCAGCACAAAAAAAGAAACTGTCCAGATGACCTGACTGAAAAATGTTGGATTGTATACCTGGATTATTGAGCATGGACTTTGTTGAACACGTTTTGTTTCGATACTGTAAGCATCGAAGCACAGTATACGGACCCACCGCGGTAAAGTTAGTTTTACGTGGAACGCTGAACATTCGCGCTCCGTGGCATCGGCTGTGTCCAACGTCCAACGTAAAACTAACTTTACCGCGGTGTACCCACTACAAAAATGTAGACTATACCACTGCACTACAAATGTTGGAAACCTTTTTCCAGCAGTCCAGTCCTCAAATCTTCAATTAAAGATCTAGATCAACCAAAATTGAAGATAATCCAAAAAAAAAAAATCAGTTTTAGTTGTTGTGCTAAGTTCAGTTTCATGAGCTTATTTTCTTACCAGTATCTGACCTAAAAGACAAATGGATTCCACCAAAAAGTGCCTTCAGAGTTGCTCCTTGACCAGCGGTCAGCTCTTTTCCCACACAACCAGAAGCATTTGGCCTCACTGTGAGGGCAGTAATCTTCCTTAAGGCAACTGTCAGGCTTGAATATTTCACATTTGCTTTTTTAATACACCTAAACATATTCAATTACACAAACTGTAGAACCACATTCAGCACTGAATTATTCAAGCAGCTCTCCCAAAGAAACATTTTTATAAACGGAGTAAAATAAGGGTTTTTTTGTCATGTATAACAAATCTTACCCTGTGGTAACAACATTTTGTAAAATAATTTAAAACATTTTAACACGCTCATCTTAACACACACATTGAGGTTCCTACAAAAGATTTGTAATATGAATGTTTAACACATTTCAAAGCAGCCTCTGTTTAAAGACAACTTATATTCAATGCTTCAGCACTAAAGCTCCACTTTAAAGAACTCCGAGACAAATCAGGTCTTGCGGTTTTGGGCGAACCTAAACTGAATCTGAACTTGGCAGGACTCCCTCCTGCAGCTTCAAAGAAGAAGAGACCTCTTTCATGTGTAGTCTGGGTCAGGGGCGATGCAGATAGTTTATTCACCAGTGGAAAAGGTTTTATCTGAGCTCGGGAGAGATTTAACCGTCTAGTACACAGTCTCGGAGTAGACGTCAGATGGAGCCAGCTCTGTGTCAGCATCATTAATATTTACGTTGTTAGCTGCTGCTAAATTTACAATACAAGGACCTTAAATCTGCATGTGTTTGGAAACAAAAAAAAAAAAAGCAAACTGTGGCTGATCTGGGTTCAAATTTTGTGATTATTTTAAGGAGGAAATGACTAATGTTTGGTCATTAAATACAAAAATCTGACTTTGCATACACAGCATCAATTTAAAGATGTTTTCTACGTTCGTCTTCTTTTGGCTCTGCTTGAAATATCGTTACCATGGCAACATGTTACTGCGAGTTGTCAGTATGTCAATGACTCCACTGCATCATCTCTGTGGCTCTAAATAACACGATGAATATGCCTCGCTTTATGACTGCAGTAGTCCCTCGCTACTTCACGGTTCGACTTTCGCGGACTCGCTCTTTCGCGGTTTTTCAACGATTGTCAACTTTAATATTACTCGTGTGATTGGGACGGTACGAGATAAAAAGTTAACAACAAATAAAAACTTGACAGGAGCCACCATTTTGTGGTTTTCTTTTAATAAACCTGCACTGTAAGCCCGGTGAAAAGAACTAACGTACTTTTTGCTGTATAAGTCGCACCTTTTTGCATACATTTGCATACCCTGCAACTTATATGGTGAAGCGACTTATGTTTTTTTTCCATATTTATAACCCAATTTTTGGCTGAGATCTGACGATTTCATTCATTCTGCATGGAAAATATTTACCACTGCCATTTTCAGTCGCTAGAGGGCTCTCGAGTAATATGCCAAGCCAAGCGTCTCATTAATAGGTAAAAGTGGCTATTAATGAGACGCTTGGCTTGCCGTAGCAGCCACTTTCCTGTCGCTCCGGAACTCCTGGAGCAAACGTCAAATCAGCTGCATTTCGCCGCGCCGTCCAGCCGAAATGCAGCTGATTTGACCATTATAGTGCATTAATTAAGGAAAAGTTCAACTGAGACACACCTTTGCTAGAATGTCGAGCAGAGAAATAATTGTTTCCAGGTGGTTAGCTTGTTAAATTTCAAAGAAACGTGCAGCCAGTCCTCCCTCTGCGCACTCCAGCAGCCGCGAATCGGCTTTGAAATGCAGCTGATTTGACTGTTCAAGTGCATTTATTAAGGAAAAGTTAGACTGAGACACACCTTTGCTATAATTTCGAGCAAACGTAGTTTTTAAGTGTTAATCTTGTTCAATTATTTTTAAAGTCCTCTTGTGCACGCTCCTGCGGCCGTCATTTGGCAGCCAATTGATTTTTGGCTTAACACTGGGTGGTCAGCGTTGATGCATAACAAACGCAATGCGTCAGCAGTGACGCATAATAGATGTGGCTTATACAGTGAAGCAACTTGTGGGTTTTTTTCCCCCTCACTGTATTAGACATTTTTGGACTGATGCAACTTATACGGCAGTGCGACGTGTACGACAGAAAGTTTGGTACACTACCCACTAACAAGCACTAACGAGCACTAACGAGCACATTTTTAGTTGTAGCTGATATAATTTTCCTCATGGATTGATGTACCATTTTGTTGCTACGGTATTGTTTATTAAAGGTCTGTTGACCACAGTAAGAGACAGTGGTAGTCATTTTATTAGTGAAGAGCATTTGTGTGCAACTGATGGTTACAATCACATTTTAATGATTTCTGATTTTGTATTCAAATTCAAAAAAAAAAACATTAATGGTCTGTTTGAACAGAGTACACCAGTGGTATTTTACACACTATACAGTTTAAAATAACACTGGAGGTTATTTATAAATATCGTGATATACAATACATCGTATATTGTGATGTAGTAAAATAATATCGGGATATTAGATTTTTCTCATATTGTCCAGCCTTAATCTGGAGCGGATCTGAAGTTACAGCCCAAACAAGATTATAAAATACATCCCGCCTTCAACAGTCATAAAAACTAGCTCCATAAATCCAATATTTGCTAACTTAATAGTTTGTCTTTCATTACCCTGTTGATTTAGCTTTAATACCTCAAATTCACTGTCTGCCACCGTGGCAGTCAACACAGTAAGAAAAGGCTCAGCCTACCATCAGATCCATGGGCATTATAAAACCGTTTTTAGGTTCATATTGATATTTCGGTAATAAAATGAGTAATCTTTGGTCATTCTGTGTGATGTAAACTCTGCTGAACTGTGGAGAACAGCAGCAGCAATAAGGCCATTGATGATACCTCAGCAGGACGTCTCTCGTTGTCGACTGGTTCTCACCATAAAGTTATTTGCAGCCGATGGCAGCTTTTTCTCCTCATCGGAGCTTTCCTGGTGTCTCAACGGCCTGACAGGCTTATAATTACTACTATTCGGTCTGCCACACAATTGTGCGTTTACTTTTAAGTCTTCTCAGCATCAGAACGCCAGTGTGGGCTGCATTTTATTCCTCCCATAACATTTATCGTTACGCTCGACTTCGCCAGCCGGTCTTTGTGCAGAACATAGTTTATTGTGGAAAATGGATATTTAAACTCGTGTTTTTAGAGCTTACAATATGCAAATGTTAGTAAATGCAATTGTTGCTTCATCTTTATTTAACTTTTGCACATTCAGCCAGGCTTCCAAGGCATTCACTTTAAAATTTTATATTTTTTTACCCCCCCCAGACTCCAACGTCCAGAATTCTTGCTCCAGATTCAGACCATCTTTACCTACGAAATGCAAAAGTTTACTTTACACTTACGACATAGCTACAGCAGTTTGGCTCTTACATGCAAACTGTGGACATTCTAAGAAAGATTAAATAGTTTCCTTAACTTACCAACATACATACGAACATCTTTTTAAATTTACAAGCATTCAAACAAGGTCTGGAAGTACTTTCCCTTTCAAAGATGATTACTGTACAGCAGCTGCAGGTCATCTCATCTTCAGTGTCAAGAGGGGACTGAAGGTTTTCTTATGAAGTAATTCAATTAAAACTAATTATCCAGCTTGACCCAAGTTGCGCTCGGGCTGGTACCAACGAGGTTAAACAAATGTTCTGACCTGAATCACAGAGAAGAGCTCCTCCACATAAATACTTTATTTTCCATTAAATCAAACATGTTCATTAAAATCTCCACATAAGCATCAGAAATACTTGATGCAGTACTCTAATCTTATCGCCTTCATGTCTGCAGTTCGACTTTACATTTTAATAGAGAAAATTCATTTCCTACGAAAATGCAGTATGAATGCTTATTGCTGAAAAACAGCTAAATGGAGCTTAAAACATGCTGAAAAGTAGCTGAAATGGAAGAAAAAGCCTACGTTAGCTGAAGAAAGGAGAAAACACATTTGCAGAATTAGGTTTGAATAGGCAGAAATGAGCACAACCATTAGTAAATTAGCTTAAAAAATGAAATTGGCTAAAATAGCAGAAAAAAAGCTGAAAAGGAAGAAAGAAGCGTAAACTACCAGATGAAAGTGGAACAAGCTGAATTGTGCTTGATTGGGCTTGAATCAGAAATGAGCACAAAATATGGAAATTATCTGAAAAAAGCAAAAATTAGCAAAAAAAAACAATAAAACAGCTGAACAGTAGCTAAAATTGCATTAAAAAGCTGAAATAACAATAAGGAAGTGGAGAGAACACAATTGTGCCGAATTATGCTTAAAGAAGCCAAAACGTGCACAAAAAAGTGGAAATTATTTTCACAAAGTAGAAATTAGCAAAAAAAAAAAACAGCTGAAAAGTAGCTAAAACAGCAGAAAGAAGCTTAAATTGGCAGAAGGAAGTGGAGAGCACGATTGTGCTAATTAAGCTTAAAGAAGCAGAAATGAGCACAAAAATGGAAATTATCTGAACAAAAGAAACTAGCAAAATAAAACAAAAACAGCTGAACAGTAGCTAAAATAGTAGCCACCACTCTAGAATATCTGTGAACATGGAAACCACATTACCCCACCCTGAAGTCCAGCATCCTGATAACATACACCAACAAGCAGAAAACTTTTTAATCTGTAGATCATGCGCACACACACACTCAAGACACCGTGAAAGCCGACTACAGTACTAATTGCATATCACTTTCAGTCGTTTCACTCATAGCTCGTTAGCAAGGAAAGGAAGATGGCTGTGCGCCCGGAAATAAAAGTGGGAGGCAAAGAGAAAGGAAAAATCAAAAAGAGCATGAAGCAGCGGAGCAGCTCGTGTCCTCAAGTTAAGAGGAGAAAACAATGTCAAAACAGGCAGAGAGGTTACAATAACACTCCCGCCTGCTCTTTAGAGCCATAAGTATGAAGGAAATTGAGAGATAAAGAGATGGAATATTGCTATACCACCCCCCACTCAAAGCAAGAGGGGACAGAATTACACAAGGGGGGGGGAGGGGGGAGTGTGGTAAAAGATAAAGAGCTGGATGCAAACTGAATAAACGAGTGGGGAAAAGTGGGAGTGTGGAAAAGATTGGATTTGCTGAAAAGGACAAAGTGAAAGAGGAGGTGGAGGAAAGTGAGGGTGGAAAGAAGAGGAAGGCAGCTGGGACTGGAGGGAAGGTGGGATGGAAAGAAATTATGAATAAAATGGAAAGTGGAATGAGTGGGATTAGAAAGGGAACATCCGTGTAAAATCGAGGGGGGGGGAGGGGGAGATCACAGGAATAATGGCTGACTCAGTAAGAGTGGAATATGATAAAACTAAGAGGATAGGAGGGGGAAGAGAAAATCAGTTATTGTAGCAAAGTTAAAGGGAGAGTAAGCAGCTTAGATGAGTCGACAGATAAATGGCGTCTTTGCTGTATAAGAACTGGCTAAAGGGTTAGGGTTAGATCTACATGTTTCAAATAGAGACATTGATGCAGCAAGATCGTTTTAAAGAACGGTAGTAGCTGCAGTGGTCATTAAGAGTCTGAATTTAATATTAATTAGATACAAGCGTGGGCACGTAAACATTGGACCCTCAGAAAGAAGTCAAATGAATTTGTTTCCCAATGTTCTTAAAGGTAGACAATAGACAATAGAAAATGGATATAATTGGATTTATGAAAACAGGTTCCCTGCTTTTTTGGAATCGTCTGGTTCCTGGTCAATCAACATACAAGAAGACAGCTGCAGCTAATTTCGCACTTGTCAGGTTGCCTGCCTTGTGAAGGTTTGGTTCATGCTTTGAGGACCCAAAATTAGCTGATTTACGAGCTAAACCGTAAGATGGACGCGATATGTGAGAATCGCATATCGCATTGGGACTCGCCAGCATGTTGGAAACTACCTTGGAGGGCTCGTAAGCATGGACCAGTAGAATGCACCCTAATCTGTCCAGTTCGGATCTTGAAAGTACCAGTAGGACTCGAGGCAGACAAAAAAAACCCAGTCTGCCTAAAGAAAATAAACAATTGTGGTTCATCTTATCAGGACAATCTGGAAGTGTTTCATGGACCGCCTTGCCATCAAATGCATATGTAACGTGTTCATAAATGTGTTTGCTGGAAGATTTGCTTGACGTCTTAAATTGTGTCATGATAGGACAAGGTGTGAAGAGATAATTTTTTGTAATGCCACTATTCTCTCCTCATGGCTTTTTCCCCTTTTCTATCTAAAATGTATTCTGAAAAGGATAAGAGGAAGCGCTATCATAGCAGCAGTTGCATGCACTCCGCCCATCTTCTGGACGACTGTACGAACATATTCTCGCTGTATCTCGATACAATGAAGCTTATTCTGATTCTGACCAACTTGTAGTAAAAGGGATGACTTATCAGACTATCATATTTCTGCTCGTGTTTCAGTCTTTAAAGGTTTTTTTCAGAGACGCACAGTTTGTTTGAACCCTCCTTTCTTTAATAGATTTCGCTCCTCTGCTATCCTCTTCTCTTATTTTTTCATCTTAAGCTACCTTCAACCCTCTTCCCATTCGTAGCCATGAAATGAAAAACTCTTTTTGATGTGAGATCTTGATTTCCTGACTTCACTGGTGTCTAAATACGCTTCGGATCAGGAAGAGTGTGTTTTAGTCTATTGTGTTTCTCATGATAGTGTGAGCTGAATCCACAATATATGCTTTAAGATGAGTTTGGGGCAGAAATCCATCTTCCCTTTTGCTACAACTAATCCACACTTGTTGTAAATGTGCAAATATTGCACAGTATGAACTCTCATCCAATAACAAGACCATAAAAATAGCCAGCATATAATAGGATGCATAAAGGGATAGATGCACAAAACGAACAGGAAGGAGGATGTGGGGCCATGATGGCTGAGGAATAAGAAGACAAGCAGACAGAAGCAGAAACTGAAGAATGGGAGTGCAAAAACAAAACAAAAAACCACCAAGAAAAAGAGAAGGGCAAACAAATTAAAGAAAGTATGAAAGACAGATGGAAAGGCAAATAAAGACATGAGGATGGCGTCTTGTGTGAGTTTCATTAGAAAATCTTAGACGGCAAACAAAAGACGGGAAGCACCAGAAAAATTGAGCATCAGAAAGAAGGAGATGGAAGGAAAAAAGGACTCGAGTCAACGTGGCGTAAGTTGGATTGACAGAATACCGGACAGCCTAAAAACTGTGCTTCTTGTTTGGCAGATATTACGCAGCCTTGTACAAGTTTGTGTAAGAAACACTTAAGCTTCAAGAATTGTTTTAATGAACATGGACAAAGTAATGTAGAATTAGCCAGACATGCAGTATGTGGAACTGGGACGCACGAGGAAGATGGGAGGTCGAAAACAGACCGAAACACATTTTCCCAGCAGACGTCCACAGATGAAACAGATTCCTATCAGATTAGATTTCCTTCCCTTTTCAGCTCATTTTCTCTCCTCTTTTCTCAGGCCTCGATATTGCCCTATTAATTAATTCTAGTTTTTCTCATTATGAAGCAGATGGAAGAGCGAAGAGAGGAATACAAAACCACTCCAGCCTCCAGAAGGCAGCGAGGAGCACCATGAGAAAAGGCCAGGAGGAGAGCATGCAGTTATGGAGGGGGTGGATGGACAGGAGGAGGAAAGAAGGGATATACAAACCAACAATACAGTAATACTGCAGTGTTTCCCCTGGAGTGCTGACCTTGGCAGGGTGCTCGTCAGCCAGGGGGTATTAGTGGAGCGCTACGTTCCTAATGCTGGGTCTGCTCCCCGACTGGAACTTGCCATAAGGAATACCGGCAGGCAGGTTTTTCCTCCTTGGAGAACGGTAGGGTGAACACCACTGCAAACTGCCACAGTACTAACGCAACTTCAACATAGTTGGTTTGAGAGAGAAGTGAAGGAAGCCATTTTGTGAAGAGAAACCGTCCATCATTAAACGAGGTGAAGGCCCCCATGTCCAACTGTCCCACTCTTACAATGCTGTTATTGCTAGTATCGCTCAGCCCTCGTTGAATAGCAAGTGGATATCAGGGCACTAAGGATCAGTCGTTAGGATGATGGTCCTCCTTTGACGAGTCATGTTTGGGCTGCTGTTTAATATACCATATTATTTTACATTATTAGTGTTTACTGTATATATTAGATGTTTTAGTGTATTGTTTAGCGTTCATCTTAGTTTATATCTTACATCTTTATATACTGTATTTTCCTCAGCAAAAGTTGCACCACTGTATAAGTCGCATCAGTCCAAAAATGTCTAATAAAGCGGAAAAAAACAAATTCTCCGTATAATTCGCATCTATTATGCGCCATCGATAACCCCCCCGGAAACGTGGGCAGGTGTGCCAAAAATTGATAGGCTGCCAAAACAGCGGCCGCGGGAGTGCATATGAGAGGACTTTAACAAGAATTTAACCAGATAACCGCCAAAAAAACTATTATTTGCTCGAAATTTAAGCAAAGGTGTCTCAGTTGAACTTGTCCTCAATAAATGCACTTTAATGGTCAAATCAGCTGCATTTCACCTGGGCGGCGCAACAAAATGCAGCTGATTTGATGTTTACTCCAGGAATTCTGGAGAGAGACAAAGGCAGCCTCTCTATGGCAAGCCAAGTGTTCCATTAATACCACTTTAACCTATTAATGAGACACTTGGCTTGCCATAATGCTCAAGGGCCCTTTAATGACTGCAAATGGTAGTGTTCAATATTTTTCATGTCAGAATGAATGAAATAGTCAGATCTCTGCCAAAAATTGGGTTATAAATATCGGGGGGGTATATATTAGTCGCCTTGGTGTTTAAGTTGCAGGACTTACAAATTTATGCAAAAAGGTGCAACTTATATGGTGAAAAGTACAGTACTGCTTTATTTTGTACTTTATGTTTTTGCTTTTTTTTGGTGTAACTGGGACTTGTGTAAAGAATTTCGCTCCACCTCATGCACCACATGCAATGCGAACGACAATAAAGATACTTGAACTTTATCATGTGAAAAGCTGGTTTTGGCTGTCATCAGCAAACTGTTTGATCCACTACGAGAAGGTGCCATTTATAAGAGTGAATTTGTGGCAGCTCCTCAGACTGACGACATCTTTTGGATAAAAGACGGAACGTTTCAACAAGAAGAACCCGTCCAGAGGACCTGACGGCTTTGTTGGAAGTTAAAAAATAATTTCTCTTTATATAAAAACGGTTAATTGATTAAATGATTTTCCACCATAGACTTGATGCCAAAGTTTTAACCACACTATTTTTTAATGCTCATGGTTTGTGTTGGGCATCACTCTGAACTACTACCACACCAAATCGTGACTCAATATTTGTAAAATTCAATCAGCTATAGCAAGAGCTACAAAAATATAGAAACTTTCCTTGGAAAATAATGAGAAATTATATAGCTGGTGAGAATAATTGTGGAAATTAAAACAATAAAATGTGCCCCTTCACAATGGATTTGATTTACGGTTAAAGAAAAATATTTTTGCATAATTTACGTTAACTAAACATTCACTTGCTGTACCCAAGTTACAATGAGGTACCACACTCTAAAAAGTGATACATCTTGTGACCTGGACAGGTACGAAAAGATGAAGACTAACGAGTATAAAGTTTAGTTCAGAGCTGTAAATAGTTTAATTATGAAATGTAATTTTTTTTTAAGTTTTTTTTTTCTTTTTAGGTAGTTAAAACAAAAAAAGAAAATAATAATGAACAAGTAGCATATTTTGTACAGTGTTGCAAAATCTAAATCAGGTCATTAAGTTTGTTAAATTTAAAACCTTTGGGTCAAAATGAATTGTTTAAATTAGTCCCCATTTTCAGTTAATTTCCATTGATACGTATGGAAAATTATTTATTCTGAATATTTTTTTAACTTTCCCAGCTTGAAATCAAATGGAACGTTTCTACATAGCATCCAGAAGTTTAAACAGAACTGTGTAACCTTAATTATAGCTGGATTTATGTGTTTTTTGATTAACCGTGGCAGCCATCTTCAATCAGGTTGACTTCCAAAGCTATTCAGACGTAATTGTATATTTAATATTTACTTTCCGATGAGTACATTCAAATCCGCCCACTCGTTCATGAGATATTTTGCTAACAGACAAACAAGTACACACACACTGAATGGCTCAACATCTTATCTTTCATGGCAGACTTAGTTCCGAGTCAGACAATTAAAACGATAAAAAGTGATTTTTATTTACAAAGCTCTACAATCAGAAAATAATGAAACGGCAACTGTTTCCATTATATTAAAAGATGACTCGTGAAATTAATTATTACTAAATCATCATCATATATCTATATATATCTATATATATATATCTATATCTATATATATATCTATATCTATCTATATATCTATATCTATATCTATCTATCTATCTATATATCTATCTATCTATATATCTATCTATCTATATATCTATCTATCTATATATCTATCTATCTATATATCTATCTATCTATATATCTATCTATCTATATATCTATCTATCTAT
>NC_056498.1:34854884-34881012 GCF_014905685.2 Nematolebias whitei
CTCATGGACAGAAACTGGAAGTTGGTTCCACAAGAGAGGAGCCTGAGAACTGAAAGATCTTCCTCCCATTCTGCTTTTGGAAACTCTTGGAACTGCAAGTACACCTGCAGTCTGAGAGCAAAGTGCTCTGTTAGGAAAATATAGAACAATAAGATCTGTAATATAAGATGGAGCTAGGTTGTTGAGGGCTTTATTGGTCAGAAGTAAGATTTTGAATTCTAAATTTGACAGGGAGCCAATGGAGAGAAGCTAAAACTGGAGAAATATGATCGCTCCTGCCAACTCCCATCAAGACTGGCAGCAGCATTTTGGATTAACAGAAGACTTTTTAAAGAAGCTTTTGGACACCCAGATAATAAACCATTGCAATAATCCAGCCTAGAGGTTATAAAATCATGAACCAGTTTTTCTGTGTAATTTTTAGACAAAATGTTTTTAAACTTAGTGATATTACGTATTTGGAAAAAAAAAGTTCTGGTAATGTTTTTAATGTGGGGGTTAAAAGATGTATCCTGGTCAAAAATAATACCAAGGTTTTTAACATTTGAGCTGGAGGCTAAATTAATGTCATCTAGAGTTGGTGAAAGACTACAACATTTATTCCACATGATGCTTAAGTCCAACAACCAAAACATCCGTCTAAGTTTAAAAGCAGAAAATTAAGGGTCATCCATGATTTTATGTCTTTAAGACATAGATTTTGGGTTTCATGGACAAATATAACTATCATTAGCATAACAATAAAAATGTATCCCACGCTGTTTAATAACTTTACCTAATGGAAGCATATATAAAAGGTAAAGAGTATAGGTCCAAGCACTGAACCCTGAGGAACTCCACGACTAACTTTGGTGTAACCAGATTCATTATTCAATTTACAAACTGGAATCCATCAGATAAAAATCCATCCATCCATCCATTATCTTTACCCGTTTATTCCATTTTGGGTCACGGGGGTCGCTGGTGCCCATGTCCAGAAATCACTGTGCGAGGGGCGGGGTACACCCTGGACAGGTCGCAAGTCCATCACAGGGCCACATAGAGACAAACGAGACAAACAACCATTCACTCTCTCACTCACACCTAGGGACAATTTAGAGTTACCAATCAGCCTAACATGCATGTTGTTTTGGTCTGTGGGAGGAAACCGGAGTTCAGATAAAAATTAATTAAACAATTTTAGAGCTGTTCCTGTAATCCCAATAACACAATCAAGCCTATTTAGTAAAATATTGTGATCAACTGTATCAAATGCAGCACTGAGGTCTAACAGGACCAGTATAGACACAAATCCATTGTCATAGGCCATGAGATCATCATAAGTAACTTTCACCAGTGCTTTTTCTGTGCTATGGTGAGATCTAAACCCTGACTGAAATTCCTCAGATTATTTGTGGACAATCATGCAACTGACCTGCAACTATTTTCTCAATATGTTTTAGATGAATTTTACACTAGATATAGGTCTATAATTAGACATCCATTCCCCTAGAGATACTCTCTTGGAGGATCCCAATGCCTCCCCAGGCCACAGAGGTCATAATTTATCCACCGAGTTCTGGGTCTCCCCCAGGGTCTCCATCCAGGGGGACATGCCTGGAAAATCCCCAGAGGAAAATACCGGGTGTTATCCAAACCAGAAGCCACCTCAACTGACTCCTGTTAATGCAGAGGAGCAGCGGCTCTACTCAGAGCTCCTCCAAGATGACAGAGCTCAGCTACCCTAGTCAGTTGTAACCCCAGTTAGACCACAAGTCAATGGTAAGAAATATCCAAATGTCAGTCGTGCCAGGAACTTTTATAAACGACAATTATTGCCATCCCAACTGACACACACCTGTATCTAATAGGATCAACCTTTAGAAACAGGACAATGTTTAGTCTTCAAGAGACTTTTCAGCCAACAGTTTCAATCAAAACATAGAAAACCTGAAAGTTCATTCATTTTGGACTGAATGGGAACTAATAACCAGGTTGGCTGCCACAAATAAGCAATCAGAATGGGAGTGAGTACTTTCATTCAAATGTCCTACTCCTGCACATTTTTTATAGTCTTTTGTACTTTTATAATTATCAAAAAAAATCATATTAAAGTTAATAAGAGCTGTGACTCAAGTTCAGAAACTAACTATTTTTGTTACTAGCAGGGTGCTAGCTTATACCAACAACCTAATGGGTCGTTTTATATTTCAAATCATTGCATGAAATATTGCAAAATATGCATTTTGAATCTTGTTGCACCATGTGCACAGAACAAGAATTGATCGTGTAAGATAACATTTAAAACGTTTGATCAAAATCCAAATTTAAAGATCAGGAAGATGCTTCAGCAATTCAACAAATGGTCACAAGAAAAACTAAAAGAAGGGTTGGAAAACAACGCATTAAGAACCCAAACAGGGCTGGTGTAAAGCTATTCAAGTCCACTCACCTAGAAAATTGCACAGTGGAAGTCCCAAACAATGAAAGAAACACACCATCCTTATAAACCAGGCAACACACATGCATAGTTAAAAACACATTACTGTCCGAACAGCCCATTTACCAAAACAATGTGACGTCTAAACAGCACTAAAACTCATTTAATTCAGATATGTACACAGTATTTGTTGTGTTTACACCAAGAAACAAAGCTATGAGTTAGACTAGCTCAGATAATGTAGATAAAATAAGAGGAAAATAAGCTTGTACAGCTGGAACATCAGTTAAACCACAAATAAATGCAAAAATAATTAGAAGTGCAGTGGAGAAAGAGGAATAGCAACAAATGGGTGAAAAAAAAATCAAATGCAAAAACAAGAGAAGTTATGAAAAGGATTTGTGCAACAAGAAGATGATTTTGGAAAAGAAACACTCCTTTAAGACAATGCTCATCTATTTACCCACGGTTATGAACAGTGTTGTTGCAAAGCTCGTTTGTGAACTCATTTGATGAGACAGAATAAGACTTTCTAACAAACGAGGTTAAACTGGGAGTTGGACTAAATATCTTGAATCTGATTCTCTAAGGTTCAAGGCACCATAACATTTGTTGTAAACAAGAGTATCGCATATGGCACATTGTGCGCCACTCGACAAACTAATATACGGCAATCTATAGCAATGACTCGGACAAGAAAATACCTCGTTTTACCTTTGACCTTCATTTGTGATCTTGACCTTGAAGCTGGGGTGATGAAAAGTGTGTGCAACCCTCTATTAAACGATGATGCATAGGTATGTCTAGTTTCATTGAATTATCTTGAATGGGTCAGAAGTTATGGCCCAGACGAGCAGAGACCTTGTATAACATTTGGCCTTGATTTGTGACCTTGACCTTGGAGCCGAGGTGACGAAAAGTGTACCCGAAATTGTCTTGTGACGATGCATGCGTCCATGAATTCTCTTAAGCAGATCTGAAGTTATAGATGGGACGAAGGTGAGTTTCCAGACGTATGTATGGACGACTATACCAACATACCCCCCACCCCCCCCCCCCCCCACTCAACCCAGTGCAGGTGGTGGGAGACAGAAGGACTAGTTAAAATAACATCTTTGCTGGACAACGTCTCCCACCCCATGCATGAAGCCGTTGCTGAACTGGACAGCTCGTTCAGTGACAGCTTACTGCATCCTAAATGCACAAAGGAGCGTCACCGCAGGTCCTTCCTCCCAGCAGCTGTTACTCTACAACCATCACTGCTCCCAACACATGGACATGCTGACCTCTGCTAAAACACACACTCTGCCTGTAATACTGTACTGTAAACAGTCAGTCCTTATTTGTGTGAAATCTTTTTATCTGTTGCTGCTGTTACACTTGAATTTACCATCCGTGGGACAATAAAGGCTGTTTTTATTCTGTTTCTATTCTATACCACCTTTTGATGGAACACCCATCAATACGGTGGACTTTAGCTCCTCAGCCCACATCTCAACAATTTGCAGGGTTCCAATTCATATTTTTACACTGCACTTTTTAAAGCTCAAACTGCAATGCTTGGCACTTCAGTTTTTATTTTCTGGTTTTAGACGTCAACCACAGGTGCACGAAAATGGTTCCCGAAGTATTCCTATAGGTAACTGAATTAAACCTAGAGGAAGACTCACGATGTGCACGTGTGAATGCCTGTGTTGGCAGGAATTTGCGTTTAAGTCAATTTATGTTGCATCCTAATTACGCAGGAAAAGAAGCCACCTCGGCAGGGCTCCCGGCGTGATACTCCAACAGGTAGACCTGCTTAGTGCCAGAAAGCCCAGAAAAAAAGCAGCATCGCCTGTTTCACACCTGTCTCAGAGATTTCATCTATTATTTCACCCCATTATATTCCACACACAGCTTTCTGAAAAACATGCTGGTGATTCATTTGGATGCGAGAAGCGGAGCTCGGTGCTAGTTAACGCGTAGGAGTGACAAGCCAACAATGTTGACAAACACGACCTGTGATTGGCTGGTTCAAACAGACAAGACTCACGCACCCACTTTGAAGCTTCAGTGGGTCGAGTCTACAGTATGTTGTACAAAGAGAATGAGCGTTTGACAAATTCTTTGTGGTTCATGACTGCACAATCAAATCAGAAACTGACATCTTCATTAGAGGCTTCAGCAGACCGAAGGCAGCTTCTGCGCTCTTCCTTTGAGGCTCAACAGATTTGGTTTCAGGGTTGAAACGCTGGATACGCTCAGAGGTTGTATTTTTTCCTTTTTCCTGAAACTTTCATTCATTTATCCTAACGGTTCGACTGAGCTTGTGTCTTTTATCTCTTGTCAAAATAATATTCTTGTCAGTTTGGGAAAGCTTCTCCGGTCTGATTTTATTCTTAGGTTTATTTTATTCACTCGAGCCTCATTAGTTTTCCAGTCCCCGTCACATTCAGCTCTATATTACCAAGCTAACACTTAGCTCTGTGATTTTCCCATGCTTTATCTTTTAAATTTTTATATTTTTTTAAACAGAACTCACATTACTCAACACTCAGCCCATTTTTCATGTCTAACAAACATTTAGTGTAAATTTACAGGTTATAATTGTATTATGTGCACAAACGCATAAAAAACTAACTAAACAGAAGATGGAAAACACGAGAAAATATCTAATTTGTTCCACTAAAACGTAAATGTGAATCACAGCCTGTTAAAGTTTTACTTTATAACAAAGCTCGATCATTTTGTAAACCTAAGTCCCCATTCAATGTAAAACAGAAAAAGCAGCGTAACCTTCAGGGTATGAATATTTTCATAAATACATGCAACATGCTAAATATTTGACCCATAGGGCTCATTTTAAATCATAACCAAGGTCAAAGTGCTTGATATGTTTCAACATACACATTAATCTCTGCCATTGGGAGTAAGATGAGATTCACTGTATTTTTTAAAGACGTCAACACGTAGAGAGGTCGTGGGATGAACTGTAAACATTGTAATTAGTGGAACAAAGTCAATCATATAAACCACAGCCCACCACCACACCTGTAATGTGCAGGTGTGCTAATATCCATAAGATCTGTCAGTAACTCAAAAATCAACAGTTTAAACATTCAATGCAAGGACTGACCAGGAGATTTTAAAAAAACAGAAAAAGGTGATGAAGATGATTATATCCATCTTTAATATTTTTTAGGCAATGTAAAAAAAAATTAAATATAATTGGTGCTTCTTTATAATTTCTTCTAGAAATTATTTCCTTAAAATTTTGAGAAAAAAAACAAAGATCTACGATTTGAATCATAAATATAAATATATATATGTATATATACTAAACGTTTTGTGATTTTACGTCTGTGATAAGCACTCTATAAATAAACTTTACTTACTAAACGTGGAAAAATCCAAAAACAGTTTCTCCGTTTCTTCACACTTAAAGACTCTAGGAAGTTGATTTCCACACACTGTCGTCACATGATTTATCCACACTTCTCTTTCGACTGCTCCCTTCTTCAGGAATCTCCACAGCGAACTAACTTGCACCAAGACTTGTAAGTTGTTTTTACGCCGGATGCCCTTCCTGACACAACCGCCGAGCTACCACAGTGCTCTGTGTGGAGCAGAGAGCTGCCATCTAGGGTACCCGGGGGAGCAGATGGTGGGGGTTAAGGGCCTTGCTCAAGGGCCCAGAGTGGGGCAAATGAGGGTACAGACAGGTGTGGGCGTTTCGCCTATTCCACCCATATTTTGATGTTTATTCGGGGAGTCGAACCGGCAACCTTCCGACCACAGGCCCACCTTCTCAAACCTCTGCACCGCCACTCCCCACGATTTATCTACACCAATCTGAGCAAAAGATTTTGATTTTCATGAACAGTCATTTAGGCACCTACAACAACAAAACGCCAGCAGGTGTTTTTGTCTCGTGTCTTTCAGAGAGTAATATTTCTGTCTGCTTACTGCCCTGAAGGCTTGATTGGTGCAGCAACGCACTTATGATTGTCCTCCTATACAGCCATTTCTTCAAGGTTATCCCATCTCCACAAAGAAACTACAGAAGTCGTTTAGATTAAACAAAGACTTGCTGGTTGCTTCTACAAATCAAAGCTGGGTAGTCGGATCTGCATGATATTAATTCAGCTGCAAACAAAATATTTGCACTTTTGGTTTTATTTCCCCACAAAAAGTTTTTTTTTTTTTTTTTTTTTTACCCATCCTCAGATCTGTGCCTCGACAATTCTAGCTCAATTCTTTAGATCTGCTTTATGCCATTTCAGAGATGGGAGCAGTTTTAAATTCAAATTCCATCGCTCCAACTCCTCAAAAATTAATATATTCCTGCATTTGCTGTACTTCATTTAAACAATTTAAGCTATTTCTATGTTGTTAACTACACATTATCAGGAGGCATGCCACTTAGCTTAAAAATAAAAACCCAACACCACTTCATACATTGATTTTTCTTTTGTTTGCAATGTAGCTACATTAATTTTGTTGTGGCTTGAGAATGAAGAAAATTGTTTTCTATTCATTACTGAATGTTCCTCTACTGGAAGCCAATGGTGCAGAGGGTTTTGGGTTAAACTATGCTTCACATGACGTCCATCATTTAGCTAAAAAGCTAAATCTATGAAAGGACCAAGAAGGCATGGGGGTTGAGGTTAAAACATTGCCGTTACGCCTCAGCCACGAGGCGAGGTAGCAATAGAGCTGTAGCAGTCAATATATGAAAGGGTAAGCGGACATTGCCACTCAATGAAATGAAGCGAGATATAGTTTGAGCAGCAAGTCACCCTCGGGATTTAAAACTGAGGTGGTTGAGCGTGTATTTGACACGAAGTGCTCCTAATAAACCCGCTGACGAGCACACCATTCCTCTTATGGTTTGCAATGTTGGCTTTATTTATGGAAGCTCACATATTGCTGGTCCTGACCAGCTTGATTTATTAAATATGGACAAACAAAGGCAGATGGAAGAGGGGTTCATCTTTGGCCATATCAAACTGATTGTGTAAAGAGGCTACTGGTTTATTTATTGTGAAGGTGTAAATATTCTAGGGTAGTCAAAGATAATTAGCAATGAGAATTGTACCTATATTGTCAATTATCACCAATTATACATCTAATTTGTGATACTTTAAACTAGAGCCAGGCCAATATGGGAATTTTGGCCATCACCGATAGAGATATTGGGAGTGGAAGGTGACTGCCGATAATTGATATAATGGATTCAGGGTTTTTTTTAGCTTTGTCCAACCCCAAGAATCTAAGAAAACAGCAAGTGGAGCAGGACTTGTTTATTTAGCGTGGTTGTTAGCAACCATGAAGCTAAGCAAATCAGATCCATACTATAGCTAGCCTCAGTAGATTCACTTGTCATAAAAACTGTCTTCCTACCGTGCTTTCACATTTTCTATCCTCCACGATTCACCAAAAAAGTTAGTGTGTTGCATAAATATAAATTAAACAAAGAAACATCTGTCCCTATTCGTTGTTTAAAGAGTTGTGTATGGTGAAGGCCTGATTAGTATTGACTGCAGTGGCATACTTTATTTTTTCTTTGCAGAGAAGTAAAGATGTCCGACAATGCTTTTCATTTAAGACAACAAAGATAACGTTACTAACACCAATGTTAAATTTATTTTTTCTGGATAAAGACTTACAAGGCAATAGCCTATGCTAGGTTACCTGAATGTTAGCTTGCTAACTTGACAGGCACGTAGCCAATGATAAACAGGTTGAAGGATTGAAAAGCATTGATTATTGTTGATTTGTTTTACAGATCAGTTGCAATAAACTTACATCTGTTCAACAAAATATGCTATTGCTCCCTGCTTCGTCTGTGCTGAATGTGAAAGTGAAACTTAAGTGAACGGCAATGACTTGAAAGTAGTTTTCATGCGCCCTCTACAATTACAGCTAGTTCCAGCATTTTAGGGGTGAAATTTAGATACTTAGCGCATAATGGGACAATTATCACGGATACTGATAAAGCCCCAAACATCTTTATCGGCCCTACCGATATATCGGTCAGACTGTACTTTAAACTGCCAAGGCAAGTTATCAAGTTGACTCATTAAAAACAAGTAAATGACAAAGATTTTCAGATCAGCAGCTCAATTACCCTCTAAAAGTTGTTAAAAAAATAAAGCCTTGGAAGTCAAGAACTATCCCTTTTGTAACAAATCAGTTCCACTGATAGTCCAATCAGAGCTAAAGTCATTTCTTACCTTCTAGACTGGTGACTGACCAGTGGGTCTCAAGGTCAAAGTAATCTGCTGCATCAAAAAACCAATGTGATGATTCCTATTCAGTCACATAGAAAATCTATTCAAAGACCAGAGCTGTTTTTAGTTATGCAACTTAAGTGTAGGAGCGATTGGACTGAAGGTCGTTAAATAGGTGAAAACAGGAAATATCCTAGCATGTACCAAAGCTCAGCAATAAAACGTCATAATTACATCTGTTCAAATAGAAGTAATTGTGAATGTGTCTTAAACAGATGCATCAAGTGTACAGATGCATACAGTGATCTCCACAGCAGGGCTCCCAGCATGATATGGAAAAAGCTAAGCCTGCTGAGCAGCAGACAGCACAGACAAACTGTGCTGCTTCTTTTACACCTAACTAAGAGACTGCATCTGCTATTTCACCCCCCATTATATTCCACTCACAGCTCTGATTCACTGGATAGTGATTCATTTTAAAGCAAGCAGCAGAGCTCAAAACTCCTCCAGTTAGAGTGTGGGGTGACAAGCCGAGTGTATTGACAAACATGTCTGCAACTGGTCGGCTCAAACAAACATTCCCACACCTCCTTACAGGCTTCGGTGCGTTAAAAGAACAATATGTCATACAGATCAAAACATTTCTTTGGGTTCAGGAGTCGATAATTGCAGAGAATACAAACATTTTCATTTAAGAGAGTTCAACTTTTGACATTGTAAAAACTAAAAATCACTTTGGATTCCAGCTTAGGAGAAGGCAAACGTACAATCCCCCAAGTCCTTACACCCGCCGCTACTCCCACATGCACATCTGTCCCAATCCACGAAGTAACTTTGATCCTGAATCCTTCAGATTTCCTCAAGTCTTCAGTATGAATAAAAGATCTGGGGGAACGAGGCCGGTGGAAAAGGCCTTAGGAGGAATCAAAGAGGATTAGTGGACCAAATGTATGAAAATTACATCTTCATTTAGCATGTGAGCTATGGTAATTCATGTAAATTAAGGTTTCATTAATTCTAGTCTTGGATTTAAATTATGGTACTTGTCCTTTATGGGTGTGCAGCCAAAGATCAGACAGTACTGTGCAAATGTCCTCAGTCGTCTCAAAATTCTTTGCTTCCACAAATTCAGACTTTCTTGTAATTTTTTTTTAAAGCGAACCAAAAGAAAAAAAAAAATCAACCAAAATACAAACTACAGCATCACAGGAGCGTGGAGTCAGTGTCCTCTGCCTGACATCAGATCAAAGTCATGGAGATACAAATATCGTATTAAACTGGTCCTAACTTTGGCTCAGTATAGTTTATGTACACATAAACCCAACAGCAATTTGTGAGTGCAATATAAACCCTCTACCTCACATATGTTGTGGGTTGTCTTATAAACAGTCTGAAAACATTATTGTCCAACTACTTCTAAAAGTAGAAATAAAAATTACTGAAAAGGGAAAAAAAAAACAAGTGCCATGTGTTGGCATCATCACATGTTCCCATACAATGATGAAATTGGTTCTCTGCATTTAACCCATCACACCTGAGATACACCCAGGTGGAGAAGTGGGCAGCGGTGTAGGCGCCCGGGGAGAAATGGGGATTAGGCGTCATGCTCAAGGACACCATGGCGTGAGAATGGAGGGGAGACAAACTGCAACTTTCTGGTCCCAAATCGGCTGCCCTACCTCTACGCCATCTCCGCCCCAACTAAAATAATAAAAATTAAAAAAATTACAACATATATGTACTGCAATTAGCATAAGGCTACTAAGCTTGTAGAACAAAACTTCAGGCATCTTAAATCTGCTCCACGGCTTCAAAAAATGTTCCATCCACATGCTGACTAGTCACTGCGCAAGTTTATAATTTTGTCTTTTCTTCGATCAAACAACATTGAACGGCGTTCAGCCATTTGCACAGCCAAGAAAGTCAGCCGATGCAGTTTTACAACTGGAATTCTGAACATTGTATTTAATTAAAAGCCTTACATTCCTTGACTGAACGCATGTCACTCCCACTGTTCATGCGTGAGTTTTAAGCCAAGATAACTTTATGAAGAAAATTGACAAGTTACCGTAAATTTTGGACTATAAGCCGCTACTTTTTTCTTCCATACACGTCGAACATTGTGGATTATACAATGCTGCGGCTAATTTGTGGATTATTTTTTTTACGGGCTAATGAGCTTCATGCCAGCCAAACATTTAGCCTCGTCGCACCCGGGTGTTCACATAGCTGCCCAATATATTGGGGGGTGGGTCCTTGTGACTCAGTGAGACTACCTGTATAAAAAGGTAAATAAAAAATCTGAACAATGAAATTACTGAATAGATCACAGTGGATCCGGTGGGTGCACTGGGGAGTGGGGGAAACATTGTTACCCACCTCCGCGTTGTGCCCCCAGGGGGAGTTTTTCCCCTTGTTGTTCCCCCAGGGAGGGAGGAAACTCCCTCTGCCCTCCCTGGGGGAACAACGAAGTATTTGCTGCCACTCCAAATAAGTGTGAATCGTAACTCGAATCAAATTGTGAATTTGCCTCGCGACAAAAGTGACATTGAAAACGACAACGAACGAGAAACTGAGGACGTGAGTGATTAATGTTTTTGAGGCTGTTCAATTCTGACACTGAAGACGACAACTTTAGTGGTTTTAGTGCACAGGAGGAAGATGAAGAGATAAATGACTTTTCCTGGTAGGCTACTGTATTTATTTATTTTTTTTACCAGACGTGTTATAGCCACTGTTCAGAAAAACAAAACATTCACTGTAAGTATTTATGTATGTTACCAGTATGTATTTAATTTGTTAATTTTTTTGTCTATATGTATATATCTCATGTTACGTGGACACCCGCAGCTAATACACAAGTGCGACATGTACATGTACAAAATTGTTTTTCTTTTTAAATTTAGTGGGCGTGGTTTATATTCTCTTTAGACTCTCTGGTACATTTTCATCTTTAAATCACTTCTTGGTCTGCTGCCTTCATACATCTCCTCCTACATGTCACTGCGTGAGTGCAGCTACAGCGTGCGCTCAGGACATTATTACCTGCAGTGTTCCCTCTGTGGAGACTGAACTTGGCAAAAGGGCCTTCTCCCACTCCGCTCCAGTTTCCTAGAATATCTTGCAAAAACATCTGAAGCTCTCAACATTGACCTCTTTAAGTGGCTTCAAACATCTTAAGTTCCTGGGGAAAACCAATGCAGACATGTTCCTGTTTTTAGTTTTTTACGCCGCCCTACAACCTAGACGTTTTTTTTGTTACTTCTCCTTTTAAATGTTGTTTTATTTTCACTTGTTTAAAAAAAAATTCTTAATTTGTTTGCCTCTTTTATGATCGTGTATTGTCTTTGTTGTCCACTGTTGTCATCACTCTTTGTTAAAATCAGGTCTCTCTTGTAAAGGAGTCCCCGAGGCTCGATGAGATTAACCTGTATAAAAGGCTGAATGAATTCAGGTGTTTAATAGTCTGTAAATTATGGTAGTCATTTTGGGAAAGCCTTTTAAATCATCTTGATGCATGCTAAATGATCCAGGTCAAATTTTTTTTTTTTTTTTTTTTTTTATAAAATAAAGAAAAATAAAGTTAGTCTTTTGGATAAAATACAAAACATTTCAACAAGAAGAAGCCGTCCAGAGGACCTGAATATTTTTTTTAGCCTTTTAAATGCTTCGCACAATCTCATGCATTATTCTGAGACGTTGTGAGATGTGTTAAGACTGTTTGTGTTGAGGATGATAATTGGATACAAACACCAAATTTTAGCTCGGTATTTGTAAAACTGAGTAACATTTGTAAGTTTGATGAAGTCGCTTTGTCGTGGCAGCCGTCATGAATTGGTAGAACCACCTGATACTTATTTTAAGGAGCTATAAGGAACGAAAGTCCCCATTTTTCCTCCCTCACTCATTCTACACATCAAAAGTTAATCAAAGATGATAATTAAATGGGTACTTCAAGAGTTTAATTAAAAGATTTCCCCTGTAGTTCAGGAGCATTTTTGCTAACATACGCATACGTGAGCTAAAATAAATGTTTTCTTTGAATGCAGGCAATATTTAAGAGATATAAATGTAAAGTTCATTGCAATAAAAAATAGAGAAACTAAACGGTTGACATTTCTAAGCAGGCAAAGTAAAGAAAGACATGCAGGAACTCTAATGGTTCAGAATTTAAACAAGTACCTGCACGACTGTCAACAAGGAGGAGGGGGCGTACCAAAGAGACCATCTTATCACAAACAAAACTGGTTTGTTCCACTTTGGAGTAAGCTGTTGGGGGAAGAATCAGTTATGTGTTGCGTGTGTCCTTGACTGATGAAGCCTTCTGGATTGAAGGCGAAACGTTTCAGCACAAAAAAAAAAAAATAACTGTCCAGATGATTGACTGAAAAATGTTGGATTGTATACCTGGATTATTGAGCATAGACTTTGTTGTTACCTGCAAAAGGTTTAATTTAACCCTGAACAGTACGATTTAATTTAAAAAAATATCAACTTTGCGGTTTGAATTTAATGACAAGAAGCTCAAGTTTGTCTGGAAGAATACATTTGTTTTGCTATGCAACTGGAGAGAGAAATAAAAAAAAATACACCGTTGATTGTAATCACAGGCATCCTTCTCATCGTAAAATACCTTCAAGTCACTTTATGCCGCCTTTAACGTTTCCCCAGGAGTCAGAACACACAAATAAACACGCACCCGACATCCCTCATTCTTATTCATCTGCTTACCTCACAATCAGTCACTGTACGCTCCGCCGCACAATTATAATCACCTAAAAATTATTTCATGACATGCTTATAAAGCCAAACAAAACAAGCACACACCCTCAAACACTCAGGATTTACACTTTAATACACTAAACCTGCACAACAAAGCCAAACGGTTGTTTATCGTAGTTGCTTTCAACAAAATTGTCCCTAACACCAAGGCGGACTTTAGTTCATCATTGCAAACAGTTCTCCAGTACGTTAGAAAATCTAAGGAAGCCAATTTCCTTGTCAAAGGTCATCGTACAGACGGAAACCGTATGAGGCCACTGGACAGGCTGTGCATCGTTTACTACACGTGTTTCCATGTGGCACTGACGGAGACAAATGGACGGGATTATTGAGCGGATTGAGATAAAGCCAGCAGACAATGAGCAAAATCCACAACGTATACAGATCAAGATACAAGAGACTGGTGGAGTGAGGTGAGAAGGACGACGGCTGGAGAGGAATGATGAAATGGGAAAACCTGAAATCAACAGAGGGAGAGAATAATGTGTTGGTATGAAGGAAGAGACTGTTTTAAAGGTGTTAACTGGAAATAAATGAACATCCCATTTCCATACTGAGATTTTTAGATCACCTAATACAAGTTTGGCCAATTTAATGTGCAATAGGGGTGGGCGATATAGCTCAAATATAATATTGTGATATTTCAGAGCATTCTGACGATAACGATAAATTTTGTGATATAATAAAAAATAAAAAAAATTTTAAACAGAAATCTGTTATTAACTCACAAAATTCATATAACATGTTGCTTTGCAGTATTACATAAAAAAATAAAAAGCAACAAGGGTTAATTTGACTGAAATTACTTTATTTAGTAAAGTACCGAGTATAAAAGTATAAAAATAAAATAGATCCTTCTGTTACTTAGATTGAAAAAGTCTGCACAAAATATAGAACAAAATCCACCACGAAAGCTAAAATGCAGGTGAAGTTTCCTAAAATAACTGAATAAAATGAAGCCATCTGTTGAGCATAAATGTAACATACAACTAAATATATGTTGCCTTTAAATGAGCTATAACTTCCAGAACTTGACATGGTGAACAGCTGACTCTGAAGCTTGTGGTGTTTCAGCTTCCTCTGTTCCTGCATGAATGATTCATTTCTCTGATGCTCTGTCTTTGATCACCTGCCTCTGTTCTTAGTCCATGGACTGTGGAACTAAGAGACACAGCTGAGCGTGTTTGTACCGGCAGTTTAGAGCGGAGGAGACGCAGTCGAGCTACGCCCACACCGGCAACTCAGAGCTGGGTGGGGAGAGAGAAAAAAGCCGAGCTGCGTTTGTACCGGCAGCTTAGAGCGAGGTGGAGAAATAGGTGAGACGCGCATCGTTTGTTTTTAGCTAGCTAGTATTGTGCGCAACTAATTAGCGTTACGCCAGTATTCACAAGTGGATGGGGGGTGGCGAAGTTCGGTTCGGTCGTTCGGCGTGCTTGGTTCTGTTAACGGGACGGGGCGCCCTGATGTATTACATCATGAAATTAGCATATCATGATATTTATTTTCCCAGGCAAGCTTTTACCGGTATTATAATGAACGATATGATATGGCCCAGCCCTAAAGTGCAAGTCCAAATTGCAGTAACTATTCCTTTTTTATCTGGAGTGGTTGAATTATACTTAGGGATGCACAATATTATCGGCATGGTATCAGCTGATATTAGCGTTTAAGTTAGATATCAAACATCGACCATTCCATCAAAATAAACACTGATCACTTCACTTCCGGTGAGCTGATGGACGGCAGCTCCCTCCGGCTTCTCTGTAGTCTTATCATGAAAACTGACCCGTTTTTCGAACCGGACTAAAGTTGGTCCCCCTTCCAACTGAATTAGGTGTTCAGTGACTCCGAGAGCCGGACAGGACCGTCCAAAAAATATATATTTTGGTTCAGGACCGGCCGCTCCCACCCCACCGGTCACTCTGAGCGCACCCTGCCGGCCAGGTGACCCCTCGAGCTGGGGAGTCATCGCACGAAGGTCCGGTGTCATCTCTCTCTCTGGACCCCAATGAACTTCTCATCTGGACCTTTGTGGTTCTACCTGGTTCCGACGAGAATCGCCAGGTTTTCTGCTGGACTGGCCCTTGTGGTGTCTTCATTGGTGTGGGGGAAGTGTACCCGTGTCCCCCCGAACAGGACCAGAACCAAACCGAGTTGGCTGGGGGGGGACTTCGTCTTCAACAGAGCCGGTCTCAGCTTCAGTGAGCAGCCAGTTACTTTTAACGAAGGACTGTCCACCTCCGTGGAATCGCTGTGTTTGCCTGGAGGAGACGCTCTGATGCTTTGAAGCTCTGCCCATAACTGGACTGGAGTAGAACCGGGCCAGGGACAACTTCGGCCTCCTCGTCTCTCGTGCTGTGGAGCGCCGGAGCCGGACTGGAGCAGAACCGGACCGGACCAGTGACTACTTCAGCCTCAGCATCTCCGGTCAGTCTCGTTGTTTTCACCGGGGGTGCCACTCGTGCTGTCGGGTGCGGAGGTGACGTGCAGAGAAGTGGAGGAGCAGCGCTGCGTGGTGCTCGAGAAAAGTTTGGAGTTTGCATTGGAGTTGCTGCAGGCCTCCATCCAAACTCACCTGGATAATTATTTTTATTTTGGATCATGTTGTCCCCTGTTGACCTGAAACCAGCTAGGACCATGCCTTTCATTTCAGGAGGATTTTCTGGCAGCTCGCTCTGCTATTTGATGCGAATTATCTGTTTCTGCCCGTTTATTCTGGACCCAGCTTCTGTTTCTCATAGGAGCATCCATCCATCTTCACAGGGGGGGCCGGAGCCCCCCTCAGCCCAACTCAAACTGCAGTTGGGCCACCTCGTCGGGTTTGTTTGCCCATTTGTTTTATGGTCTGAGACTTTTCTGCACCATTCATATTATTGTCTAAATTTATCTCATCTTTGTTGCTTTGATCTTTATCTTTTTATGTCATTATATTGTGCAGCATTTTGGTTCAGATTGTGCTTTATTGAAAATAAAGAAATAAAAATAAAAGACTTCACAGTGAGAATGTCTGTAGGACCATCGTGGCCTGCACAAAGTTAACACCAACATACCAACTATTTTTATCATTTTTGTTATCTGTGAGCACACTAATAATATTGTGAAGCACTGCCTAGACGGCAATAAATCAGACTGGTACATTTCACGTACCCCGAGTTCATGTCCAGCATGCTTTTATCGTTTTTGGTCAATCCAGCAGACCATCTCTGGCCTTGACACTCACAGCTGGTTTTGATAACCAGATTATATCGGATAAAGTTAACATGCAAAAACAGAAATAAACTCTTGGGGATTGACAGGATGTGCAGCAAAACTGCTGACATAGCCCTACAGAACCTCACAGACTTACACAAGGTGAGGTCAGAGAACAAGAACAGGCTGATTCTGGCAGATCCTGATCACCCACTCCATGGTGAGTTGTGGTTGCTTCCATCTGGATGCAGGTCTCTGCTGCCCAGATGTAGAACAAACAGACAGAAAAACTCATTTATCCCTGTAGTGATCAGGTTTCTCAATGAACAATGATGACTTCCGTATTGTTATTTTAATGTCTTGTGTAGTATGGATGTTTTTTATCTACTGACTGTGAAAATAATTGCCCCTCGGGGATAATAAAGATATTTGAATTTGAACTAGATGGTTGTGATGCTTAATATCGTCATTGCAATATCAAACAAATATTGTGCATCACCGTATTTTTACATATCGTGCAGAACAACTAAAATTCCCACCTGATCTGTTCCTGAAGATTTATTTGCATTACTAGAAACTTGAATAGTTAAAGGCTTTTGATAACTCGAAGAAAAGGGAGGAAGGTAACTGCTGACGTAGCAACAGCTACTATAAGTCCTACTTTAAAAAAAGCGTGTATTCTATATTAAGAGTTTAATAGTAAGAAGTGTTAATGTATGATAATGTAATTACTGCAGGGCTCAAAAGTTGGACCAATAATTTCATTTATTCCGACAGCAGGATGGAGTTCTGAATCCTTTTACATTCCCCTCATGTTCCTTTCCTTTTCCCATTTCCACAACTTGTTTGTCAGACCCTCTGTCAATTAACCCGAGGCATTGTTTCTGTCTTTCTCAATCTCTCTCACTCTGTCACTTTTTTCAGACTGATGAAGATTGAGAATAGTCATTTAAGACCAATTAGCAGCCCTAACCAGTCCAACAACCAGGTGCGCCGCGCACGCTTTCTTCCATATCCCTGATATATTAATGCAGACACATGCACACGGCTTCATTCTAAAAAAAAAGAAGAAATGTGGCATATTTATCTCTCAAGCGCAGAGAACTGGTAGTAATAAAGCCCAAAAAAATTGCCAACCCAGTTTTTTAATGACACACACATGCAAAAGCTTCTTAATGGCAGCAATAAAAGCAGAAAAACACATTTTCTGTCACAATCATGTCGCTGTATTCCTAATATACTACCTCGTGGCTGCTTATCTTCATTTAAATGCAATGATAGTTCTCAAAAATATGTTTCCTCACATTTGGCTTTAGATTACCATAAGGCAGACCATTTATTCATTTATAGTAGTCTAGTCTATCAGGAATAAGCTACACTGTAAAACAAAGTAAAAATATCCATGTCTCATACCTTCTAAAACAAAGTCAGGATGATCACTGAAGTATTTCTTTTACGGCTACAACACAGCCAGTTCAGTAATATTACCATTTACACGATCAATAATATCGTCAAAGTGATCCATAGTCTCCTCAGGAAACTCTAACCTCAGCATGATTAAGCTGTAAGACATCGAACACAAGCACAAATAAACCCATTCGTCATCTGCGTAGTGTGTTTGTGCATCATTAGGCTTAATTAAAACATAAGCATTGACCAGTCATGGTCAGTCCCAGCTCTGGTGTGATGGATCCGATGCAGTTTGCTTTAAGACCTTAGAGCCTTTGTTTTTAATTTTATGCTGATCATCTGATGAATCGTATCACATACTCTGACGGAAGACTTCCTGTAAAATTAATGGTTCCGAGTAAGTTTATTTACCCCTACCACCACCAGCCATGAACAAAACCGTCAAGAAAAACCAAAAAAGAAGGTGACTGCTCAAAATATCACTGCTTCAATGTAAAAAAGGTAGTTTTTTCTAAGCCAAGCTTATCTACAAAAGTAAATATGAAAAAAGTATCACAGGCCACATGAATCTAGTTTTTTGAAGAACGTTTTGCTTGGATTTCAATCCATAATGTCAAAAGTCATTTGAATTCCTAACAAACAAATGCTGGATGTACCAACATTTTTTACAGAGGACGTGAGGAACACATTTTTTGAACTATCTCCTGATATTTGTGCACGCTCCCAGACAAGACCAGACTGAAATGACAAGACTTTCTATCCATATAGTTCCATCTAAACAGCAGCACAATCACTTGCCATCTTCAGCCAGCACTGATGCATTCACCCAGCAGGAGCCTGGGGGAATAATCACATCACTTTAGGTTTAAAGGACTCCTGACCACCAATCTAGCAAATGTTCAATGTCCCGTGACAGAATCATGCAAGCACACACACATGCTTAAATTGGCTTTGGGCACAATGGAACAGAGAAAGACACACTACACACTAAAGGAAAGATCATTTACAGCTAAATTAGAGACAAATTGAACCTTGAAAGAGGAGAAGTTCAAAGGCAGCGCAGGAGCAGAATGCAGAAGCAATCTCCCAGTTTCGCAAACACAATACATCTCTCAACAAATACACCATGTGCTTCCCAGACAAAATATATCCCATTTATCATGCGTAATGTTTGTTGCATACACAGTTAGACAAATCAGCCTGCATCTATAGCGCAAGAATTCAGGAAGACAATATGCAGCAGTTTTTACAGGATGTTCCTGAGCAATGTTTTTTCCTTCGTGTCAGCATCAGATGCTTTTGAACCTCAAAATTTCTCAAGACAATTGTTTATTTTTTGTATGCGTAGAGGACCATGTCCCTTTACCGGGTGTATTTAATGGTATTCTGCTTCTTCACTGACACCTGTGCAGACTCACATTATCACTGCTGAGAGAAATAGAGAGGCACAGGAAGCAGAGACAAGTCTGTCAAAAATAAATAAAGAGAGATACCCCCTTGTCAAGTTCTCTCCCTTTCAGAAAAGCCAAGAATGTGACGTGTCTGAAAGCAAAGAGCAGCCACCAAGACACCAACTGTAACTGGGTGAGGAGTGGGAACCAGATTTAAATGCCGTTCTTTTCACAAAGAGAAAGCTGAGAATTTCAGTCCAGATAACTAACGATTTGTCTGAAATCTAAAAAGCTTGTGTATACGGCATAGTATACATCTATTGACATACTATTATACAGGTGCTGGTCATAAAATTAGAATATCGTGAAAAAGTTGATTTATTTCAGTAATTCCATTCAAAGTGAAACTTGTATATTCATTCATTACTCAAGACTGATATATTTCAAATGTTCATTTCTTTTAATGTTGATGATTATAACCGACAACTAATGGAAACCTTAAATTCAGTATTGTGAAAAGCTTCAATATTGAAGACACCTGGTGCCACACTAATCAGCTAATTAAGTCAAAACACCTGCAAAGGCCTTTAAATGGTCTCACTCTAGTTCTGTAGGTTACACAAAGACTTTTGACTTGACAGTTGTCCAAGAGACGACCATTGACACCTTGCACAAGGAGGGCACAACACAAAAGGTCACTGCTAAAGAGGTTGGCTGTTCACAGAGCTCTGTGTCCAAGCACATTAATAGAGAGGTGAAGTGAAGGAAACAATGTGGTAGAAAAAAAGTGTACAAGCAATAGGGATAACCGCACCCTGGAGAGGATTGTGAAGCAAAACCCATTCCAAAATGTGGGGGAGATTCACAAAGAGTGGACTGCAGCTGGAGTCAGTACTTCAAAAACCACCACACAGACATATGCAAGACATGGGTTTCAGCTGTTGCATTCTTTGTGTCAAGCCACTCTTGGCGTCAGAAGCGTCTTGCCAGGGACTGCTGCTGAGTGGTCCAAAATTACGTTCTCTGATGAAAGTAAATTTTGCATTTCCTTTTGAAATCAAGGACCCAGAGTCTGGAGGAAGAGAGGAGAGGCACAGAATCCACGTTGCTTGAGGTCCAGTGTCAAGTTTCCACAGTCAGTGATGGTTTGGGGTGCCATGTCATATGCTGGTGTTGGTCCACTGTGATTTCTGAGGTCGAAAGTCAACGTGGCCATCTACAAAGAAGTTTTAGGGCACTTCATGCTTCCTGCTGCTGACCAACTTTATGGAGATACAGATTTTATTTTCCATCAGGACTTCGCACCTGCAGACAGTGCCAAAGCTACCAGTACCTGGTTTAAGGACCCTGGTATCCCTGTTCTTAATTGGCCAGCAAACTCACCTGACCTTAACCCCATAGAAAATCTATGGGGTATCGTGAAGAGGAAGATGCGATATGCCAGACCCATCAACTGAGAAGAGCTGAAGGCCACTATCGGAGCAACCTGGGCTCTCCTAACACCTGAGCAGCGCCACAGACTGATCGACTCCATGCCACGCCGCATTGCTGCAGTAATCCAGGCAAAAGGAACAACAACTAAGTATTGAGTGCTGTACATGCTCATACTTTTCATGTTCATACTTTTCAGTTGGCCAACGTTTCTAAAAATCATTTTTTTAATTGGTCTTAATATTGTAATTTTCTGAGATACTGAATTTGGGGTTTTCATTAGTTGTCATTTATTATAATCAACATAAAAAAAAATAAACATTTGAAATATATCAGTCTGTGTGTAATGAATAATATAATATACAAGTTTACTTTTTGAATGGAATTACTGAAATAAATCAACTTTTTCATGATATTCTAATTTTATGACCAGCACCTGTACAGACGTTTAAAGCAAAGGGTCAGACAAGCCAATACCTTGTATAATCATTGACTTTAATTGGTGACCTTAGAATCTAAGTGATGGAAAGTGTATGAGGGCAGCACAGTGAGACAGTTGGTAGACCTGTAGCCTCTCAGCGAGAAGGTCGCTGGATCGAATCCTGGTTGGGGGGGTTCTGTTTGTGTGTTCTCTCCATGTATGCGTGGGTTTTCTCCGAGTACTCCAGTTTCCTCCCACAGACCAAAAACGTGCATGTTAGGCTGAATGGGAACTCTAGATTGTCCCTAGGTGTGAATGAGAGAGTGAATGGTTTCAAAGTTATTGCTCGGTCATCCAGGTACAAAATCCAATAATGGTCAATCAGGTCATCTAGACAGTTTCTTTTTTGTGGAAAGACATTTCGCCCTCTATCCGGAGGGCTTCATCAGTCTGAGGAGTCCCAAGTAAACTGTTTCCCCAAAACGTCTTTCCACAAAAAAGAAACTGTCTACATGACCTGGTAGACCATTATTGGATATTGTACCTGGATGACTGAGCATGAACTTTGATGTCTTGAACCACTTTGGCTGTGGCTGCCTGCCTGGGAGGATGGGGGACAGGACAGCCCCCAGAAACTATCTTATCACCAGCAAATTGGTTGGTCCACTAATGGAGTGTACTGCTTAGTAGGGAAAGCAATTTACTTGGGACTCTTCAGACTGATGAAGCCCTCCAGATAGAGGGCAAAATGTCTTTCCACAAAAAAGAAACTGTCCAGATGACCTGATTGACCATTATTGGAGAGAGAAGGGTTGTTTGTCTCCTTTGTCTCCATGTATCCCCATGATGGACTGTAGACCTGTCCAGGGTGTCCCCTGCCTCACATACAGTGACTACTGGATATGGCGCCAGTGACCCATGACCCAAAAAGAAAAAAGTGGGTAAAAGATAATGGATGGATGGGCAACGTGTATGAGACACGCCATGTAGTTGTTGTACACGTGTTGAGTTTCCTTAAATTATCTTGAGCAGATCAGAAGCTACAAGTCGGAGAAGCAACGACCTTATTTGATTTTTAAGCTTGAACAGTGACCTCGACCTTAGTGCCGGGGTGATGACGCATACATGACACTTTATACACATGTGCATAATCACTAGACAAAGTTTTGTTAACTTATCTTGAGCAGACCGGTAATTATGGCCCGGCCAAGAGACAGTTTACACATGGACAAAAGGACAGACGTAAATGTAGCCTTCGACGTATGAATTTGCTCATTTTACGCTTTCAGCAGGCGTATAAGAACGCATTGATACTGCAGGTCTTTATGCCCCATCTGTATGTATTTAGTTAAGCAGAACAAGTTTATCTGATTGGATTGGTTAGGACCATGCTGTGCTGCTCAGGGCCTTCGCTCCGTTTCTCCACCGGGCCCCGAATCCCCGTAGAGCCAAACAGACTTTCTTCCCATCACGTCTAATAACAGCATTTCAGCTCTAAAATGGAAATGTGCTGCTTTGTCCCAGTTTTTTATTTTGCATTAAGTACAGCCTTTTGTAGGTGTAAATAAAAAAATATATCAGTTTTGTTGAACTGAAAGAGAAGTCTTAGTTTGGTCTATAGCAGTGTTTAGAGACGGCCTTTCGGCATGCCAATAAATCCAAAACATTAAATTATTTTAACAGTTTTCCAGGTTTTAGTTTGGTTCAGCAAAACAGGGTGCATAACTCAAAATGAAAAACTGCTGCCAAAGGAAATATTTGGCCAAAACAACATCCTTCCATTGAAGAGACAACATGAATACTTGCTCAAATGTTTCCCTACAAGTGCTCTTTTATTATTTTTACCATATTTTCTTTAAACAGTTTGGAATAAAAGAGAATCCAACTTAACTAAATCAAAGGCCAGTTGGCTTCTTTTGATCCTTAAAGACATTTTGTTTCTTAGAGACGCTTTTGCAATTCAAAGCAGAAATGTGGTTCAAGCTTAAAACATGCTGTCGGGCTGTCTGGTGAGTCACTGAACTCGCATGCAAATCACTTTCCCTTCCATCCTTCCTGAGGGTTGTTGATGCAATTGTTAACCTGGTCAGCATGTTGGACACTTTGGTCACATGTATGTAGACATGAATTGGCTTAAAATTGTCTAGAGCTATGCTATTTAACTGGTGGTCTGGGCCACATACTATCATTTTTACAAATAAAAGAAATATCTTTAATCATGGCATAGCCTTATTTAGTTTTCAGCTCAACTGAGACGAAGTTTAGTCTAAAACAATTTATATGTAATTGAGGACCTTTTTCTTTCACACAAACAGCTTTAAAGTCTTTACCAACCTCAACTCTCTGTGCAGCTGACATTAGCTCCATTTGACGATTGGTTCATCACAGTTTTTTGTTATATGAGCATATGTGGCAACTGTAGTGAACCAGATAACCTCAAATCTACCAGATGGACAGAGACTGTTATTTTCATTGATCTGAATAAGTCTGGGCCATCTGATGAACTTTCTTTCTTGAATTAATCAAGCAGAAAAGACAATTCTTTATAATCATTACTGTCTTACAAATGTTTTGATAATCAAATTGTGTTAGTTCACTCAATGCTTTACAGGTTGAAAAGAACTACTAATTTTTATTTTACATAAACAGTAAGTAATGATTTTTGTTCCTCATTCAGAGAAGAAATCACCTGAATATGCCTTTCTTGATTTTCTGTCTGAAATGAGCAAGCTGTCGTAAGTATGTTAAAGGTTGGTTTTCGGTCAACTAAAATGTTTACCGAGAAAAATGTCATGTTTTACTATTTGAAAAGATTACAAAGTGTGAGACTCCACGAAGTCTGCTGTTGCTGCAATAATCTTTTCTGTATGTTGTAAACAATCCTTGACTTATGATAACATCTTACGTCACAAATCCACTCCTCTTTCTGGTCCTTCCACGAATCAGAAAGCTCTAAATTGAACAGGAAGTCGACCCAAATAAAATGTGGCAACTTCTCAGTTCATGAGAGAATAGAGAAGAGAAGGAATAGAGAATTATGGATTCCAGAATTCCAAGAGAATGAGAGTTCTGAGAGATGTTGGAATGAGAGCTGACAACAGGTCCGATAGTCCAACAGAATGAGCAGATTGAGAGTGCAACCGGTTATGAAGAGTTTGGAGTTATGAAGAACCAGGAACGTTTGGGATTATAATTCTGTTTTGAGCTAATCAACGCACGACTTTCTGAAGGTTTGGTAGCTCTCGACGGAGACGCTGAAACGAGTCAGAAAGGAACTACATCCAACGCTGATTCATCGTCAACAGGTAGATGGTTCTATTTTGACCAAGTGTACCGTGAGAAGCTGAGGATCTGACGAAGCGTGCAATTTCTGGTTAAACAGATTAAACTTCCCTCACACAGTTCTCTGTAAGATAATCTCCTTTCACTCTAAAACCCACCTCTCTCTCATAAATCAGTACAGATATTTTAGAAATATCTTAAGCAAAGTCCTCAAATCACCGCCGAGTGATTTGAAGTTCATTTTCTGTGAAACTGTCTGTTATTATTTTCATATTTTGCCAAATTAATGTAAATGTTTGATGTTAAACTTTGATTTTGAAAATAAATGATTCCATTCATTTGATGGGTCAAAGATAAATAACGTCTCTCGTTCACATTTCTGTTAAATTCAATGCACGACATTTACAGTCAGAAAAATGAAGAACTCGTGAAAAGTATGCATAAATATATATCCATATATTTGTCATACAACAAGTGACACGTACCTCACGTGTATCACTACACAACTACCCAAAAATGTGTTCATGGACATTTGGATATAAATTTATAATAAACAGCATTTAGTGGTAAATGTAAAGCACAGTGACATTTTTGAGTTGCTACAGGTGAATTTTCTCAAACAAGTTCCTCTGGTAACAACTCCTTTTTGAGTATTGATATTAAAAAAAGCAAGTGGGAATTATCCATTATCTTTACTCGCGTCTTCCTTCTTGGGTCGCGGGGGTCACTGGTGCCTATATCCAGCAGTCACTGTGCAAGAGGTGAGGTACACCCTAGACAGGTCTCCAGTCCATCACAGGGACACAGAGAAAAAGACAAGCATTCACCCTCTCACTCACATCTAGGGATGATTTACAGTTACCAATCAGCCTAACATGCATGTTTTTGGTTTGTGGGAGGAAACTGGTGTACTCAGAGAAAGCCCACTAACGCACAGAAAGAACATGCATCTCAAAAATAAAGCCTTTGAATGTTAAAACACGTCCACGTTGGCTCATCAACTTCAAATATTCACAAATTACCATTTGTGATACGTTTATAAATTAAGGCATTACACTAGATTACCACCTCGTAACCACCACACATGGGCAAAAATACCTCGACACATCTGCGTTGCAATGAGACAAGAAATTGTTTCAACAAAGAATCCACACAGAGGACCTGACTCAACATTGTTAGCTTTATCTACCTGAATTATTGAGCATGAATCAGGAGACGAGAAATTGCTCCAATTTTTGAAAATGACAGTTTTCTGAAAACGTTTCCACTTCTAAACCAGCTTTCAGCCTTTTAAAAGGTCTGTCCTCAGTAGGCCTGTCACGATAAACAAATCAATCGCACGATAAACAAAAATCATCAACCTCAGTTTCATCGGCTTCATCGTTTCTTCGCGTCTCTCTCTTTCTACTGGACACTGGACGACAAAAGGCTCAACTCCAGTGCTCTTCACTGACCCCTCCCTTTCTCGTTAAAATCCATTTTAACCATCCAAAATCGCATTTTTGGATCCGTAAAAGCAGCTAAGCTGAGAAGCTAAGTTGCGAGCTAAGCTAACAGGCCGACATCGGGGGGGGGGGGGGGGGGGGGG
>NC_056498.1:34881112-34894588 GCF_014905685.2 Nematolebias whitei
TTTTTTATTCAAAGATTTGTGTGAAAAATGCTATGCTAAAGAGCTCAAACCATACAGAGCATCCGCCATTTTGAGAACCAAAAAACAGGAACAAGAGACAGCCCATGTCACGTCAAAGGGCCTCCCTCCCATTTTCTCTAAGATGCACACTGCTCTCTCCCTCAATATCCATCCTTTGGTTCAAACAGTCTTATACTGCCATCCAGAGGTAAAAAAAGGTACTACACACAAATTAATCAACATTTCTTCTTAAATTTGACATTACTAATTATTGTCAAATTTCAAACATCATTTATCGAAATAATTTCTGAGAATTAATGGACCAGCAAAATTTGTTATCGTGACAGGCCTAGTCCTCAGGACCTTTCCAAAAACTTGGTTTTAATGAAACTGGCCCAAACGTTTACTGGTACTGTGGCGGCTGTGACTCCATCACAAGATTATACCTGGATACTTCAAAAGTCATTCTTTAGTTTCATTTTGTCTGCCACCCCCGTTATTACACCAATAAATGAAGTCAGATGGAGAAAGTGACCAAACAGCCGGATAAGAGGGCAGACGGAGGAAGAAAGATCAGGAAACGACGAGTTCATGAAAGCACAAAAGATGAGGTGTGAATCGTGGGGACGAGGCGAAAGATAGAAATAAGTGAGGGGAAAGTGTTCACAAATGCTGGAGCTGGGGGGTGATTGCAAATGAAAGGTGAGATTGATGGGATGAGGCTTACAGAGGAGTGATGGGACTGACTGACAGTGAGGAGTGGACACAGAGGGGGAAGCTGACAGGGCTGAAAGGACGTCAGAAGAGAAGGGGAAGACAGGAGGCAGTGGCGTGAAAAGATAAAAGCAGAAATGGAAAAATGAATATGTGATTCAGACTGGATAAAATGAAGGGCGGTGGATGAAATAGATAAAACTTCATGCAGAATTTTATTTTACCTCCACCCCCTACATCTACAGTGTCCCACATCTTCTCTATGGTGTAGGGGGAAGGCCGCTGACCTCACAGATTCTGGCGAGCTTAATGGACTCAATAAAATGGATCTTTCTGATCTTCTGAACTCTGTATGTGGCCTCTAGATCTCCTAGGTTTGAAGATCATTTACCATGAGCTGACCCGAGGTCCAGGCTGGTACTTGTGGGTAACCAGGACGTCACAGCTGCACCCCTAAATAATGGAACCAACTACAGACATCCCTCGCTCTATCGTAGTTCACTGTATCGCTTTTTTTAATGTTTTTTTTATATTGTTTATACTGTGCATTCATCTCATTGTCAGCATCTTCATCGCCAAAAGTGTTTAAGAGCATATGAAGTGTTTATAAGAGTGTGAATGTCATGATTCCTGCCTGTGTGTTCACCTCGCCCACCTACTCCGCTGTGATCAGCATAATTCTTCTCACCTGGTGGTCGTAGCATTTAAGCGCTCCCCTGTTCTCTAACCGGCACCAGATTATTGAAAGCATTGCACAAGTAAATGCCCAGGGATTATCTCATGCTCCTGACTGATCCCCTCATCCTGACCAAGTTTCTGTGCCCTGGATTTTCCAGTTTCGTCTCGTCAGACTTGCAAGACAAGACTTCAGCCAGTCTTTTCAAAATAAAGCTTATTGAATGTGCTTTGTGTCTGGTTGAATTTCCAGGGTTCTCCGTTATATTTATTACAGGGAAAGATTAATAAGAGAGTGGGAAAGATTTGTAATAATAATTATATGTTATGTATCGTCATCATTGTATGTTCTCATACAATGATGAAAATGGCCCTCTGCATTTGACCCATCCACCACCAGGTGGTGCAGTGGGCAGCTATTGAAAGCACCAGAGGAGCATTTGGGGATAGGGTGTGCTGCTCAGAGAACCCACGAGTTGTGCAATGACTGGGGATCGAACCTGGGACTTTCGGGTCCCGAGTCGGCTGCCCTGCTTCTACACCATCTTGGCTAAGAATGTGGGAAAGGTTTATAAAGCAGTATTTCTCCTATCATTATACAAGGGTGGTGCCCCCCACCGTCAACATAACCAAGTGCCCCGCCTATCGACCCCCACCCCGGCCAAAACTGTTGGTATAGATGTAGAGTGGGCCAGAATACAAACATGCTAGCAAAAATGTTATTGATGATGTACTGCTCCACTCCCTCCCCCCGCCCCATCAACGCACTAAACACAGATGTGCACCCCCGCCCGCACCCCCCGCCCCGGTCGAAAAAAAACCCAGAAGCAACGTAGCGCTAAGCTAGCGGGTGGGCAACACAGACATGACTCCATTCCGCTGTCCCCCCACGGTCATCGATTAAAACCGACAGCAACGTAGCATTAAGCTAGCCGGCGGGCAATCCAGATGTGACTGTCCCGCTCGGCCAAGGGAACTGATCTAGGGGAAACACTACCTAACACTGTACAAGTAGAGCGCCCGGCCCCGTCAACAGAACCATGCGCCCTGCCTACCAAACCGAACCGACCCACCCCCCGTCGACGACTGCCGGCACTGATGTAGTGTAAAGCTAGCGGCTCACAATACAGACGTGTTAGTTAAAAAGTTTGGTTACTTTCACACTTACCTGCCCCCTCGCTTGAACTCCCGGCATAAAACATGCCATAATTAACATAATAAAGATGTCTGTATGTGCATTGTCCAGTAGGAGTTTACAGTAATTGACATGAATGTAGAAATTTAGAGTATTTAGCTGCATGTTTCGCCTCAGGTTCTTAGCACTCAGTGTACAAGGTTGTTTGTCTTCTGCTGAACAGAATTTTTTTTAATAGGCTGCTGAAAGCGCAAAGTTTTTTTTGTTTTTTTTTATGGGCTGGGATAGATGCTGAGCTCCCTCCCGTTCTTACCATACTGATAAATTATTCACTCTTCGCAGCCTAAATATTTTAAAGTGTTTTTTGACTCCTGTCAAGCAGCATGTTCAATGCACCGGTGAAGCACATAAATGTCAGTGTTTGTGTTTTTTAAACACCATTTTTTTTTCCACGTTTAACTTTGGTATTTTGATTGTAATAACGAGTAGATGACGCCTACACACAGCCAAGGAGTTGCATTTGTTTAGTTATTTTTGCAACTGTTACGCCTCCAAACAATTTCTCATTGTCACACAGACTTTCTACACCCTTCTGAGGACACGCCACCAACAGGAAGATAATTTAAAAAAAGAAAAACGGCATGGAAATGGAGATATGGTTGATGGCAAATGCACAAGGTGATGCACATTTTAACAGCTTGAAGTCTTTCTCTTAGCAGTGACCGTTGTGGACGAGATGGAGACTCGAAACTGGAAGAAAAACAAAAATCTTTATTGCGGTCTCTGAAGTCAGAGTGGTTTCTCTTTAAGCAACCAGCAAATCATTCAGCTGTTTTCTGGTCAGACAGGTTTTTAAAAATATATATTTATCATGTGCACAGTTTGTAAAACTGTATTTTAGCCACCTCTGCCCGTGTTGCACCCACCTTGTCAGCCTTTCCCGAGTTTATGATTTAATTTACATTTTGGAAGTGAGCCCTGGCAGATTTAGGCAGGTTTTTCAACAATGATCCATCTTCTGTGTGGTTTTCAGACATGGACATTTTTTTTTTCTGCTCCGTGTTTAGACAGGTTAGAGATGTCTGCTACAAAGTTTAGATGAAATGACTGTCACCTAGGCCTGTCACGATAAATTTTGCTGGACGATTAATTGTCTCAGAAATTATTGCGATAAACGATAATATTGTTTGAAATTTTACAATAATTAGTCATTATTGTCAAATTTAATCAGAAAGTTTTAATTTGTTTTGCATGTAGTATTTTTTTTGACCACCGAATGGCAGTATAAGACTGAACCGAAAGATGGATAGTGAGGGAGCCAGCAGCATGTATAAGAAAAATGGGAGGGAGGCCCCTTGACATGACATGGGCTGCCTCTCTTTGGTTCTCAAAATGCCGGACGATTGGTGTGAATTGAGCTCTTTAGCATAGCATTTTTCTCACGTAGCTTTTAATTAAAAAAATTAATTAATCAGTAAACAAGTTCTCAGCTTCTTTTTACACAAAGGCACGGGTTTCAACCGTGAATTTTGGAGCTTCGACAAAACAGTTTTTTCCCCGAAGTCGTCTGCCTGTTAGCTTAGCTCGTAGCTTAGCTGCTTATAATGATCTAAAAATGCAATGTTGGACGGTTAAAACAGATTTTAAAGAGAAAAGAGAAAGGGAGGGGGTCAGTGAAGAACACCGGAGTCGAGCTCGTTGTCATCCAGTGTCTTCAGTAGAAAGAGAGAGACACGAAGAAACGATAAAGCCAATAAATGAAAATGAGGTTGATAATTTTCATTTATCCTGCGAATAATTGATTTATAGTTTATCGCAACAGGCCGACTGTCGTCAATTTAACAAAAAACTAACGTTAAAAACTCAAGACAGCTGAGAATCTCTGCAAACATTTCAAGACATTTTGGCGATTCCCGGTGAGCTATTGGCTTTAGTTGACGAGGCAGGGGTGTCGTCCAAAAAGCTTCCACACAAATCACAGTTAAACACCCATCTTAACTTTCAACACTCTAAACTACTTTTCACCCATTCAGATCGTAATTTAGTCACCAAATTCCCGATAAATCCATTTAAATTGGTGTCCTATTATGGCTTAAAGTAAAACCACCACCTTGGTTTTCATTGTTAACCCATCCCAAGACGTGCTTCAGTATTTATGACACAAAAATATATATTTTTAATTATTATTTTATAAAGGCTTACTGCCAAATTAATTTCTTACAAATCCATTCTTAAGTCAATCACAAAGAGCTCCTGAAAGTAAAAAGGTGCAAAAATAGAAAGCTGGAGGGGATGACAGAAACCAAACAGAGGAGCGGATAATAATCGAGAATCCAAATAAAGTTGTCAGTCATGGCGTTGCCATGGAAACAGGCCGTTTTATTTCCCCTGAACCATCGAGAACTCTTCGCACACTGTATTAGTTGTTCTAGTTTGCGTTTCAGTTTTGCAACTTTTGCAAAAAAAAAAAAGTGAACACGAGAGAGATTTATGAATTTGAGCGGTTATAAACGTGTTTTCCTGGGTGTTTATGGCTTTTAGTTTGAGACCCATCTGTTTCAGCACAGCAAATCACACGGAGCCACAAAGCTATTTATAACTTTCATTACCTTCACGCCTCTTATTTTATTTTTTTATCGTCTCACCCTCCCCCTAACCTCTCTCAGCTTCCTTCACCAAACCGACCAGTTCAGGCCATCTCCCTTCGCATCTCTCATTTCTTTCCTCTCGTCAGCTTTCCATCAATCTTCTCTCACTACTCTCAGCCTGAACATCTCCATCCATTATTCCCCCCCTCCTCGTTTCAGTTTGTCTTGCACGCATCACCCCAAATCTTTTCCCCGACTCCGCACCTGCTCCATGTTTTAATCACAAATTCAGCAGATTTTACAGAGTGGAACCCTTCCAACCTTGAAGCTGCACACCTGTCTGCAGACAGATGACGCCAGGCACACACTCATGCAAAATGACAACCGGCACAATTATGCAGCTGCCCAGCAGCCGGGAACTATCCAGACAAGTAAACATCTGCTACTTACTCAGTGATTTCCTCAGTGACCGTGTGCTCGACTTGGAGCCGGGAGTTGACTTCAATGAAGTAGTGTTTCCCGTGTTTGTCCACCAAGAACTCCACGGTCCCTGCGTTCTCGTATCCCACCTGCAGCAGACAAGAAATAAACAGTTTTACAGCTTGGATTTGTTCAAGCGGTGCCGTTAGTATTATCTGTGTAAACAAAGAGGCAGAGCTCACTCATCTTAATGAGGCATGAAACTTAAAAGAAACAAAAGAAACGCCCGTCCTCCCTCTCTCCGAGCAAACATGACTCCATAAAAAGGGTAAAGAATGAGCTCTGCGTTTTATTCGCGCGAAGAGATGAGGGTACTTTTCATCATCTCTGTGTAATGAAAAATGGGATCATTAACCACGGAGGAGTTGCTGGAATCTCACCATCGTAAAACAATTTTTCCACCAGCTCTCGGCTCAATAAACCCAATTAGAATCCCAATCAGAGTCAGGTATAATTAATTTAAAGTCGTTTATCTTGGCCGTGTTGGTGTACGAGTGGTAATGTGTCACTTAACTGATGCAACACAAAACTGATGGCACCAAAAGATTAAAACATAAGATTATTACAATTTATTATATTTTTTTTTTTGGTCAGACGCATTTTGTTTAAGGTTGTTAAAAAGTTACAGGTGCATCTCAAATAATTAGAATATCGAGAAAAGTTTGGTATTTTTTAATATAGTTTGGTCTTGGCCTTGTTGGATTAGCCATTAGCTCAATAATCTGGTAAGAATTAAACTACTACTCCAAACGGAGGTCAAAGAGCCATCTAAAACAGGTAAAATGTTTTTACTTCATACCTTCTCCACAGAAGCTCAAACTGGCTGGAATAAAAAGGGGCCTGTGCTTCAAAAATAAAATGTCAATCAAATATTTTGTCGTGGTCCACGCGAGTCGTTTTATACCTCGTGTACCGTCTTAGCATCATAAAAGTATGAGCAACTGCTCATTTATGTAGCAACTCGCAGCATTTTTCAAGCGCTGAAAGCCCCACGTTTTAATTTGAATTGAGAAAGACGTGGCTGAGAAGGCAAACGTCTTCAGAAACAAGAAGTCTTATCAACCCTTTAAATAAAAATCACGTTCGCCACATCCTGGGTGACTGTAAATATACAACTACGTACAATTTCCAAAAACACACAGACATTTTTGTAAACAAATCAAACCCTGAAGACAAAATCCGTCACTACAAATGTTAAAAGCGCTTGTAATGAAAGGAGCGGCGCACGCAGATGTGGAGCACCGAGCGGAGCTGCTGTCCAGCGGACCGTGAAGACAAAATGCTGACTGGAATCAGATGTTCACGCAGAACGCCGTCACGCGGCTCCTCTGAGGGACGTGGATCATTACTGCTCCACCAGTCGGCGGCGGTGTTCACTTTAAAGACGATTCTGCACCAAAAAAAACTTCATATGCTAAAGGAAAAAAAAAAGTTCATGTTTTAGGGAATATAATACTTGTAAGACAAGTGGATTATCGTTTTTAAACTTAATACAGATTAGTCTCATCGAGTCACGAGGACTATTTTTCAAGAGAGACCCATTTTAGACAACAGAGTACAGACAATATAAAACAATAAAAAGCAATTAGAATAAAAAGTACCGTTATAAAAACAATAAAACCAAAGTGTCATATAAAACAAGGTTAAATACTAAAAACAAGATATAAGATTACATTTTTCTTTTGACCTAATCAAATGCGTAAAATCTAGGCATTCACGATAATATCGCGATACGATAAAATTATAATTTCTAATTGAAAAGGCTGCGGTTTGACTGGTTCATGTGATCTGGTTACGCGACTTGCGAGTGGGCGGAGCAAGAAGCGAGAGAAAACACTGCGCTTTGACCGGTTGCACAATGGGGTCAGGCTCGACAGAAGCTGATACCTCTGAAAGTTTGGTACCAACGAGGGGCAGAACGTCCGTTGTTTGGAATTATTTTGGTTATTAAAAAGAAGACGCTGAACGACGACATGTATTGTGCAGAACCTGCCTTGCTGCTGTTGCTGCCTCTCGAGGTAACACCACCAATCTTTATCAATTAAAAAAAACACCACAAAGCCATTTACGATGGATGGATGGGTAGAATGCCAACGACCAGTGCTGCAACTTCAAGTAAGCAAAGTACCAGTCGACAGGGATCACTGACCGAACTGTTCGAAGGTGTTACTCCGTATGAACATAATTTGAAACGGCACGTGGAAATAACTCGAGCAACAACGGATTCATAGCGAAAGACATGATGCCCATTAATATAGTGACCAAGCCTGAGTTTACAGCTTTGGTAAACACAATGGATAAGTGGTACAGAATGCTCTCGCAGACACATTTTAGCCAAGTTACTATCCCAGAGATATACAAAAAAAATACAGAAACAGAGTTGTAGCGGAGCTGAAAACAGTGGAGTTTTTTGCAACTGAAACAGATTTATCGTTTGTGTTCGTTGAAAAATACATGAGAAGAAGACACTGAAAAATAATCACAATTAGAACATTTTCCAAAACCGTTCAGCCTTATTAAAATCCCTTAAAGAAATCAAAGTGGACAACTTCAGACGTTTTTGTAAGGTGTCCCAAGTTACAGGAGCAGAGTAAGAAAAGGCCTTTTTGCCGAGTTCAATGTGCACTGAGGGGACACTGCAGGTAATGAAGGCCTTATAGTGCACGCTGTAACTGCACTGACGACGTGGCATGTGGGAAGATATACATGAAGGCAGCAGTTTTTTTCTAAACCTTAGCTAAAAAACAGCTTGGAAATTGCTCGATAATTGCTCAGCATAGTGGGAGCTCTTCCCTTGGTAGCGCAAAAGCCGTTTTCCCAGCATCTGGAACAATATTGTTGTAGGGACGGATTACAAATGTATGACACCGGTTCTGCCATAATTTGTGCAGCTAGACAAAAGGAATAAGGAGGGAGTTCATCAGGGCCTGCAGATTTTCAAGACTACAACTTTAGTGTTAACAGGATTTTTTGGTGTGCAAGTTTTAAGCATTAATATTGTCTTTTTTTTTTCCATTTATGAAAGTGAGACAAACAAATAACCCGTTTAATCACCTTCGAGAACATTGTTCGTTTTAGTTCATCATAAAACTAACGTAAATACATTTAGACGTTTTGTTGTTTTAAAAAAAGCACCAAATTGAAAATGACTGATTCTCCGGGTGGGTTTAAACTAATTTGTAATCTTCACAGTCAGAGCCGCTCATTAAAAGGTGATTTCGACAGTTCGCTGATTTTTTTCCGACACCAACATTAGTCACGTAGTGAAACGAGCAGAGTTCAGACACGAAGAAAAACAAGCAAACAGAATGAAACGAGGGCGCTGAAAGAAATCAATCTGCAGAAGAGCAAATCCAATTTTCCCCAAAGGGCTCAGATGTGACAGCCATCGACATCAGAGTAAAAATTAACCTCAAAATCATTTAATCAACAGTTTAACGTTTTGATTCTTCTTTACTAAAACAGTGTGTGGTGTGTCAAAGTTCGACTTTTTAAACAAGTCAAGAATTTAAACTAAATCCATTAATTAAAAAAAATGCATCGCTGGTCCTGAACTGTAGAAGCCTCAGGATTTTTATTTATTTATTTATTTTGGTTTCCCGAGCTTAAATGTTAAGACAGACGAGCAAAATAAGATGGGAATGGATAACGCGCACACACATATTCGCTAAAACTGCTGCATTTACAATCCAACAAAGAAATACGCAAAAATAAATAAAGCTGCGTTTGAACTGCAGGGTTGAGTAATTTAAAAAAAATTGCAAACTGATAAATCATCAGGCCTAATAAAAGAGATTTTGTACCCAGGCAAGTTAATAAATAGTAAAATTATGTCAGATGAGACAATACGACCTTTGTTGAGTTTATACGGTTTACTAAAGTATTTCAAATAAACGTCATTTCTGTGAACTTGTCCTAAATGTGACCAATAAAGGAAAACATTCAAAGTGTATTCACCTCCAACGAACAACGGAAATATTCTCTTCATAGTCTGATTTGGTGTTGAAAAACGTATTTAAAAAATAAAAAAAATTAAGTGTCAAATGACCAGACATATTTCAGTCATCTTAAGTCATTGTGTTTTACGTTTAGTTGTTAATAAAAGTTATCATTCTAATTGTCAAATTTACTCACAAGAAGGTTTATCCATGGTTAAAGTTTATACTAGGGAGGCACGATATTGGATTTTTGGCCGATATCCGATATCCGATATCCGATACGTTAAAACTTATTTGGTCAATACCCGATACCGATACCAATACCGATATTTCCCCCTAGACCTACTTACAGAGACCTCACAGCTTTCTCTGCTGTGGAGTTAAAATACATTATTCTGCATGATCTTTGTCAGTCTGGTCTGCTATAATGCAGATGCCAAAAAGGGGGTTAAAAATGATGTAACATTATATAAATATATATATATTTTTTTTAAAACAGTGCCTTTTATATCAATTTTGATGGCATGGCCGATGTCCAATATTTAACTTTATCGGCAAATACCGATACCATGCCAATAATATCGTGCATCCCTAGTTTATATTATTAAATCTATTAAACATAGCTAAGGCTTAAGGTTCTAATCTTGACTAAAACCTCCATAATGTTTAATTAACTGAGGTGATTTAAGCACAAAAAATGGCTGAAAAATACACTTTGAAACTCAGTCAATTAATTTTTCCAACAGCAAACAGAAATATTAATTAGAACGTGAACCAAGCAAAGCAACGTCATGTCTTCAGAACCAAGCTGATTTGCACATTTATCACATTTTGCCTCGATTTGCTCAGGCGTTCATTAAACAGAGACTCTGTTAAGTTAGCTCTTAGCTGCCCTGTACATGGGGGAGTATTTTATAATGACCCGATTGATTTGGTTAATGAAGTGATTTGCACGTTCCAGGGCAGAGTCGGAGCAAAAACGAACCTCTTGATCGTGTCGTTAAAAGATTTGGATCTGCCTGTACCTGAAACATCAGCAGGTAGTCTGTTCAGATGTATAACCAACAGTAAGGTGGCACAATACTGGAAACTTATTGCTGTCACCAAAACTTGCAACGTGTGATCATGTTTGATAAAATGATAGAAACTGATTCATTCGTCACCTTCTCTTTGGTCATCTCATCTAAATCAGGTGTGAGGAGGGAGTGGGAGGATGACGATTCAAACCACAGTTTTATCAGCGTGGAGAACATGAGGGCATGATTTTGAAATTAAGAAGTCCGAGTTAAGGCGGTCCAAGCAAGAGGTCGACTCTCAAGCTTTCATGCACCTGATGCAGATCTTTAGAAACGATGGGAACCGACGGTCAACAGCTTGTGGTCTGTTTGGATTTTTTATTTATTTAACAAGATAAAACTGTGAAAGTACCTGACCTGACTGAACATTGTTGGATTTTTTTTACCTGGATTATTGAGCATGAACCTTGAAAACTATGAAAGTAATCTGTACACTTGAAATAGTTGGAGCATCTATCTATCTCGGGCTGGTTCTGGAGTCAGGTCACTGGGACAGCAGCTGGAGCACGTCTTTTTCCAGAGCCACCTCTAATAGGACTCCAAGGCCGGCCGAGCGTTTAGAGAAGGGAGGAGACCAGTTGGACATGCCCGACCCTAAAGAGGCATCCAGTTGGACATCCTAACATATCTGAGCCAGAGTTGCATTCGGGCCCAAAAAAAAAAATCTGATCCGACATGGCCCCAGCCCGCAGTTATAATTACCGAACCCCACCCGACGAATTCAGTAATTACAGGTCCGAACCCGGAAAAAACCCGTCATTTTGAATTAGTTCTTAACGGTCGGGGTTGCACAGCTGAACAAACGGGGCAGAACATTCGGAACTGAGGTGTGTTCGTCATTTCATGGCTGTAAAAAAGCATTTAAACCCCGTTTCTGCCTGCATTCTTCTGAACTACTGACACACGCGCCTGCTTTGGGATGCACCTGTCGTTGGGGACTCGCAGATGAACACGGTGCAGATTCGGAGCCGAGGGCGTTTATCCTTTCATGGACGTAAAAGAACATTCAAACCCTGCTTCTGCCTGCATTCTGATTTATTCACGGATCCTGTTCTGACATCTGCTTTTGGGCTGTACCCGGCCGAGCTCCATGGGTAAAAGCCCGGCCCACCAGGTGCTCGCCAGCGTGCCCCACCTCCAGGCCCGGCTCCAGAGTGGGGCCCCGGTGACCCACGTCCGGGCGAGGGAACATTGATTCCATTCGTTTTACTCATCATAGGGGTCTGTGGGCTGCACTTTGTCTGGTCCCTCACCTAGGACCCGTCTGCCTTGGGTGACCCTGCTAGGGGCGTGAAGCCCCTGACAGCATAGCTCTTAGGACCATTGGGACACGCAAACCCCTCCACCACGGTAAGGTGGCAGCCCAGGAAAGAGTTCACGATTTAGACGAACTTTATTTTTCGGGTTGGTTTTTTTATACCCTGTCCTTTAAAAATAACTCAGGAGGGAGCTTCCGGCTGAATGGCGGTGAGATAAGGTGTGTTTGGGTGTGCTCCTACAGAATTAGCCTTTTCTCTGATTAATGCCTGGGCACTTTTTCCCGAGTCCGACAGCAAACAATATCTAACTTACACACTTTACATAATCCTCCTATTTTGCCATTAAAATGCCACCAAAACCGACTAAAGGGGTAAGTTCGATCCACGCTCACCTGCGGCCTAATCCTCGTAGTGAAGCCTCGAGCTGTCCTGGATCACCTCCTCCGTCTGAGGGCGACGTCAGCAGCCTTAAGCAAGAAATACTTGTAGCTCTCCGAGAGGACCTTGCTGCTATAATTAAAGCAGAATTCCATGCTGTTCTGGGTGAAAGTCTCTCGTCGATTAATGCCGAGCTGTCCGCCTTCAAAAAGGAGCTATCGTCTGGGCTAGCAGCGGTGCAGGAGAGCTTCACGGGGCTAAAGCTAACGGTAACAGAGGTGGAGAAGTCCGTCTCCACCTGCACTGACGACATCGTGAGCCTCCAGAAAACAGTTGACGTCCTTACTAAGACGGTGGCACAGTTGGAGGATAAGTGCGATGACCTGGAGTCCCGGTCTCGACGTCAGAACATCCGCATCATTGGTGTTCCGGAGGATGACCCATCAGCGGCGACAACGGCTGCGGTATCTCGGATGCTAAAGGAGGCCTTCGACCTCGAGGAGGAACCGCTGCTGGACCGCGCTCATCGCATCCCAGCCCCCAAACCGAAAGCAGGCGAGCGGGCCCGTCCGATTGTAGCTAAGTTTCACTACCAAGCGGACTGTGTGAAAATCCTGGCGAAGGCGAGGGAGTTGCAGCGGGTCAAAGTGAACGGTACGAATATCTTCGTTTTCCCTGACTACACTGCCAAAACGGCCCGGGCGCGGGCGGCCTTCACGGAATGTCGTCGCAAGCTGCGGGACATCGAGGGGGTTCGGTTCGGCCTGCTCCACCCGGCCCGGCTGAAGATCACGTTTGAGGGTAACACGCGGGTGTTTACCTCTGCTGAAGAGGCGAAGATTTACATTGAGTCGATTACAAAATGAGCATTACAATTAATATAATCGATCTCACACTCAGGAATGTCATATTATTAGTTATTATTATTATTCAGGTTTGAAAATGTAATCAAAGTGTCCTGTCTACACTCACGGACTTATTTGTTTACATTCAGGGGTTTAATGTTCTGAATTATAATTAGTATGTTTTGTTTACAATTAAGGATTTAATGTTTAGAATTATAATTAGTGCGTTTTGTTTATAATTAGGGATTTAATGTTTAGAATTATAATTAGTGTGTTTTGTTTACAATTAGGGATTTAACGTTTAGAATTATAATTAGTGCGTTTTGTTTACAATTAAGGATTTAATGTTTAGAATTATAATTAGTGTGTTTTGTTTACAATTAGGGAA
>NC_056498.1:34894598-34894996 GCF_014905685.2 Nematolebias whitei
TGTGTTTTGTTTACAATTAGGGAATTAATGTTTAGAATTATAATTAGCGTGTTTTGTTTACAATTAGGGAATTAACGTTTAGAATTATAATTTGTGTGTTTTGTTTACAATTAGGGAATTAACGTTTAGAATTATAATTTGTGTGTTTTGTTTACAATTAAGGATTTAATGTTTTGAATTATAATTAGTGTAAGAGTTCTTGTTCTCCCAGATTAGTGCCTATTATATATTTTAAATCTTTTTATTTTGCTAGTTCGATGGGAGTCACCTGACACAAGAAGGTGTTTTAGGGTTTTTACGGTGTGGTGCCATTTGGCTGTAAGGCTAAGTTTTCTGATGACTCCCGTTGGAGTCTGCACAGCCCCTTCGTTTGGGGAAGGGCTAAGTGCGATTATGGG
>NC_056498.1:34909996-34914994 GCF_014905685.2 Nematolebias whitei
GGGAGGGAGGGAGGGAGGGAGGGAGGGAGGGAGGGAGGGAGGGACGGACGGCCATGAAGGGAATGAAAAAAATGACATGACGGAAGGTAGGAAATGAAGGAAAGAAAAAGGAAGAAAGGAAAGAAGGTTAGGGAAGAAGGGAGGAAAGGAAAGAAAAAGAAAGGAAAAAGAAAAGGAAAGGAGGAAGGAAAGACGGACGGATGGAAATGAAGAAAATGAAGGATGGAAAGAAGGATGGACAGAGACAGAAATGAAGGAATGAAGACAAGAAAAGAAAATTAAGGAAAGAAAGAAGGTAGGTAGGAAGGAAGGAAGGACAGACGGACAGCCATCAAGGAAATGAAAAAAGGAACGAAAGAAAGATTAGGAAAGGGGGAAGGAAGGAAAGGAACAAAATAAAGAAAGAAGAAAAAGAAAAGGAAAGAAAGGAAGGATGGAAGGAAGGACGGACGGAAATGAAGGAATGAAAGAATGAAAAAATTAAATTGAAGAAGAAATGAACAAATGAAGGAATGAAAGAATGAAGGAATGAATGAAGAAATGAATGAATGAAGGATGGATGGATGGATGGATGGATGGATGATTAGAAAGGTCAGATTGATCAGAATATTCTATTCAAGTAATAATCCTCATCTGAAATCTCACCCAACTGCAGCTGGTAACTTTGCTCACGCCTAAAATTGTGATGAAGCTGTAAAATGGGATCAAACTGTGGCTGTGCAGTGATGGTCTGAAGTCCTGAGCATGTCGTTAGTATTACAGGACGCACTCCTAGCTGGTTTTCAATTTGGTACTGGATCAGTCAGGCACCGCTGAAAATCGGTGGCCTACTGAGACGTTTAAAGTCCGATGAGGCGGTGAGTTCACGCTCGTCTAAATGCAAACTACGGCCAACGTTAAACTCAGATCAGTTAGTGAGCAGATTCTGACACGGCTGCGATTTCACCGGATCGCATCCGTGTCCAATAGTTGGAGTTCAGATATAGATTTCATCGTTTACACAACCTTTTAAAAACAACTAAATGAATAGCATTCTTTGAAGGAGTGCTATTTATTTGCTGCGTTTCATGCCGAGGTTTTAGATCATTTTATGTCGACGGCCATTTTGGTCCAACCTCGACCATTTTCACAGTCAGTTTTTATTCACAATTTGTTTAGTGTCCCAACTTTTTTGGAATCCGGTTTGTACATCAATCGCCTTCACCTTTCAGTGGGCAGGCAATAAAAAAACAAAAAACTATTTTCAGTTTGGAAAGTTACGCGTGTTTTTATTGGAGTAATTGTGCAAGAATAAAAAGTCAACTTCAACCTAACCTTTCTTAAATTCTAAGAATCAAAAGAAAGAAATCGTTTTTTTTGTGACCAACAGCTCATCTATTTTGAAAACTTCTGGCACTCTGCAGGATGGGATAAATTTGATCTGCTTAGTTAAAATAAAACATATATATATATATATAATATATATAGACAGTCTGTGTCAAGTCCCTGCAAGCATGTATCACTTTCCCTTAAAGAAAATGTTTAATTCTCTACCAAACATTGTTGTTTAGAAATGCTTTCAAAGTCTGTGCAACATTTCATAATGATTTTCTAATTCAGCCATTTGGACATTAACAGCAAACATTATACAAGCACTTATTATTCTTCTCTACAAGTCTTCTCCAAGGACACTTCAGCCTGTGAAGAGGTGAAGGATGAAGCCACCATGATTTCAATTTGTAAACTATTACACTATGATGCCGGGGATGAAGATAAATCAGTCTCACAACCAGTCGAGCATTCGGAGTCAACCACTAATTTGCACAGCATTATATTTCATGCTGGGTCATTCTGGATGAATACTGGGTTGATGAATAGCCGAAGCCTTCTTTGTGTCGTGGTTTTTTTATTTTTTTTTAATTTTTATATATAATTTCTTCCATTTACTTTTCATTCCATATGCTTTTTTATGATTGTCTACAGTTGTCGTCGGTGTTCTTTGTTTAAAACGTGTCTCTCTTGTAAATGAGTCCTTGAGGCTCAGTGAGACTAACCTGTATAAATAACAGGTTGAATTGAAAAATTGAAAATTGATCGTAATTCAGAACATCATAATTGTACAAATCCAAGAAGTGTTGGGGTTTGGACAATAATGATAACTGCTACACAGTTTGAGCCATCAATAGCTGTCACGACTAGATTTTATTTTATTCCCTCATCCTCTGTCTCCAACTAACTCCATGTCCTCTCTAACTGTATCCACAAATCTCCCATTTGTCTTTTTCCAGCATTTCTAACATCCATCTACCAATATTCCCACTGTCCCTCCTCTGGACATGTCCAAACCATCTCAGTCTGGTCTCTCCAACCATCTCCCAGTTGTTCAACCTGTGCTGTACCTCTGATAATCTCATTCCTGATCTTATCCATCCTTGTCATTTCTAAGGAGAACCTCAACATCTTCATTTCTGCCACTTCCAGTTCCGTCTCCTGTCTTTCTGTACAGACCACACCGGTCTCGCCACTGTCTGGTAAACTTTTCTTTGCGGACACTCTTTTGTCACAAATCACTCCCGAAACGTTTCTCCATCCACTCCATCCTACCTGGACTCTCTTCTTCACCTCTTTAACACACTCCCCATTTTCCTGGACAATGGCCTCAAGCACTTTAGAAACACCAACGTTCATGCTCATTAATCCAGGTATAAATCCAACAAAGTTTAGTCAGGTCATCTGGATGGTTTATTTTGTTGAGACATTTCATCCATCATCCGAAGGACTTCTTCAATCTGAGAATCCCACCAAACCAAACTGAATCCCACAAACGGCTCACTGCCAGAGTGGGAAAAAACAGTTTGCTGGTGACAAGATGGCCTCCGGGGTCCGCCCTCTGCCCCGTCAACTCCCAAGGCAGACCATGCCAAAGTGGTTCAAAACACCAAAGTTCATGTTCATTAATCCAGGTAGAAATACTTTAGAAATACTTGTCTTTATACTTATCTAGATGTGAAAAATACCAAATCCTAATTCCTCTCCTTTCTTCGATCAGCCCTCATTGCCCATTTCAGGCAATTTCATTCGACTACTAAACATGTTGCCCTGTTTTTGATATTTTATCTTAGCAGCACCAAAGGCTGAGATAAAAACAAAGATTAAGAGCATTTGAGTATTTCTTGTATTGACACTAAGATTGGCGCTTGACAAACATGTTGCGCTGACCATCAAATATTTGGCATTTGGTCATTGCTTTTACCTCAACGTGCATAAATCTTGTGTTTTCAATAACGTCAAGGAGCACACTAACCGTTTCAAAGGGGTTCCACAGCTCTGAGATCAGGTGAACTGGATGCAGGTTGTAAAACCTGCAGCGTAATAGCAGCTGGGCATAACAGGAAGCAATGCAGCCATAAAGTGAAAACAAAATACTGAGTTGAAAAGCAGCACGGACAGGCTTCAAATCAAAACAGCTCCAGAAAACAACTAACAGGACTTTATAGGCCAAATGTGGACACGGCACTGCAGGCTCATAAAAATCTGATGTTTGCTATCGAATATGTTAAAGAAAAAATGTCTTCAAAACGCAGCCATAACTTTAGATGAACTGAAGGGGTAGAGAGAGAGAGATCACCAAAATAACAGTTCAGTTTCTGCAGGATGATTCTTTGTCGAGTAACGCGGTCTTTTTTTAATGGCACAAAAATAAAACGATATACGGTGGTGTTTATTTTTGTTCCCCTCAACATCTTTGGCTATATAACCTTATTGCATCCGTCTATGGGCTGCTGTTTAATATACTGTATTTTACGCGATTAGTGTATATCTTATACCCCTTTTCCATTAGTAACTGTACAGCACGGCTCGACTCAGCGCGGTTCCAAGGCTTTTCCTCTAGTAATGGTACGTAGAACCGGTCCCTTTTTTCAGAACCCTCGTCTCTGGGGTACCAGCCCGGGCAGGTACCAAAATGTGACATCAGGACACTGTCGGTCACTGATCATCAACCGAGTGAAACCTTTCTACAACATTTGATCCGCCATTTTCTCTCCAACCTGCCATATCAACTCGCAGGAGCTACTGGATCAGTTTGAAAGGTTTTAAAAACAAAATGACAACACCGTGGTGTAATGCTGAAGTGCAGGCGTTTTTTTTGTGCTTGGTGGCCGACGACAAAATTCAGAGCGAGCTACGTGGAGCTCCGCCGGTCTCCTTGGTCCTCTCCACTGGAGCCTCGGAGCCCCCTCAGGCCGTGCAGGGCGGCATGTCCCCGGCTCCGAGCTCCGCTGGGCAACGTGGAAAATCATACGAGCTGCTGACTCGCAGAAGGCCGTTGCCCGGACTTCAGCCTTGGGTGCTCATGAAGGCTGAACCCCGATCCAAGCAGGCAGGTGAACTGGGATGGGGCTGGGACTGAAGGTGGAAAAGATTTTTTTAAATATTTTATGTATAAGAAAATAATGTTCGTTTTTAATCTGTGAAGATTTAAAAAATAAATACACTGTGCCGGTTTTATCACAAAATCCTGTTTTCACTTTAACGACTTAATTGTTGGTTAACTCGGCTGAAAAATCATAAAACAACAAAATTATTGGATCTCTCAGGAACATTTCCCTCGAATATGTTTAAAGAAGAGAAAAGGCCTTTGGTTCAACTTTATTCTAACCCACAGACGTACAAATCACATAAGAATTAAAGCTAAAAAAAAATAAAAAAATAAAAAAATCTGAACTAGAAACAAAACTACACATCTAAACTGAACAATAAAAGTAGACGATGAGTGCAAATACATCAAATGACAAAAACATAACATTTTAAATATGGATGTTTTTGTAGAATCTGGTTCATCAGAGATTTAATGGTGAACTGAAGTTCATTAAAAGTTCATTAGCAGAATTGTATATTATAGAGATAGATAAATAGAGAGAGAGATAGAGATATAGAGATAGATAGATAGATAGAGATATAGAGACGGACGGACGGACAGACAGAGAGATAGAGACGGACAGACGGACAGACAGAGAG
>NC_056498.1:34915004-34920630 GCF_014905685.2 Nematolebias whitei
GATAGAGACGGACAGACGGACAGACAGAGAGATAGAGACAGACAGACAGACAGACAGAGAGATAGAGACAGACAGACAGACAGACAGAGAGATAGAGACAGACAGACAGACAGACAGAGAGATAGAGACAGACAGACAGACAGAGAGAGAGAGATAGAGATAGATGTAGTTTAATTTGAGTAATTTATTAATCTGTATTCTTTTTAATTTACCTGAAACTTCAAAATAAATTCTCACCCTGTACTGAAACCTGTTTCAAGGTCTTACCGCCACCAGGTGGTAAGGTGCATGGCGTCAATTTGAACCCCGCCCACTGGAACCGGTACTAAAAGCATAATGGAAACACAACGTGTACCGTACCGAGCCGAGTAGAACCGTGCTGCATCGGTACTAAAGATACCAATGGAAAAGGCGTTTTAGATCTTATAGCATATTTTTTAGTGTTCGTTTAGCATATATCTTAGATCCTTATCTACGGTTTGTTTTTATACTTTATATTTTTTCTATTTTTGAATGTAACTGGGACCCTGAGTACACAATTTCATTCCACCTCATGTACCACGTGATGCGAATGGCAAAGAAACTTGAACTACAGTTACTAGAGGATCCAATATCTGTAAATTACTGCAGAAATACTCATATGAACATTTATAAAATCCATCCATCATCTTTCACCCGCTTTCTCCTTTTCGGGTTGTGGGGATACTGGTCCCCATGTCCAGCTATCGCTGTGTGAGAGGCGGTGGACACCCTGGACAGGTCTCCAGTCCATCACAGGGACACGGAGACGAACCATTCACTCTCACCTAGGGATAATTTAGAGTTACCAGTCAGTCCAACATGCAGGTGTTTGTTCTGTGGAAGGAAACTGGAGTACCTGGAGAAAACCCACGCATGCACGGAGGGAACATGCAAACTCCACCCAGAAAGACCCCCTGGCTGGGATTCGAACCGGTGACCCTCTCGCCGAGATGCAGCAGCTCTACCAACTGAGCCACCATGCCTCCCATTTATAAAATGTTAAAATAAAAAATACAAACCCTTCAGTGGAAAAAGGGAGAGCTATAAAAATGACAAATCTAATACTTGAAATAAAAATGTTCAGCCTTGATTTAATTTCTCAGATTTAAATTTACTACAGAACAAACGGAACTAATGTTACAAATGAAGGAAGCAGCTATAAATAAAACCATCGACTAGAATAAATAATTTCCTCTTTTTCTTCTGCCTTTTCTCTCGTCTCTCTGAAAGCTGCAAAGACACCATTGTGCTTTCTAAGAGTCTTTCTGACTCCAACCCATCATTTCAGAACGGTCTGGAGTCCATTTATCTGCTCGCGTCAGCCTCAATTTACGTCCTCCTCAATGCTCAAACTGCCAGTCGTCCATTTTCTTAATGGTGGGCGCTCTAATGTTGGTACAACGCCAGTACAGAGCTCTGCTGCACGTTTAGTTACTGCCATTTCTTCTCAAAGTCAAAGACGAAACTTGTTTACCTGAAAATGTAACGCAACCATTTAAAATATATACAAAAGCAGAGTATATAGAATTGTTGCAACAGTCTTGAGTCACCTCCTTTTTATTGATTTGTTCGAGGTTTTGCTTCCAAAGAACCAGACTTTATTTTATTATTATCATTATTATTATTATTTAATGTGGTTAAGCGGTGGAAAAGTTTTAAACCACAGATTTTATTTCCATTAGTTCTTCAGGCTCATTGAAGGTCTTTCAATGCAGGAATGGTTTTTCTCTCCCTCAATGTTTCATAGATTAAAAGCTTAAACGAACATAAAAAGGCTCCAAAACTCAAACGATGCAACAGTTTTGTGTCAGACAACTTCTCAAAGAACCAGCTTTAGATAAAATCTTTAGTTTTTGTTACCAACAGTCGGGGGGGGGGGGGTGAACAACCGCTTTGTTGAATCTATGAAAAATATAAAAAATGTCTGACCAAATAGTATTTTAGGACTAAACGGGTACTTCTTAAAGTGCCATTTGCTCAAATCTTCTAGGATCTACTGATGAAGCGTCTTTTTACATTTCTTAAAAATACAAGTTTTATAATTTTATTTACTGCAAATGGTTTTACAGGCCTTAAATATTTATTTAAACCACTTTATGTATATTTGGTTACTTGCACATGTAACATGGGGCGGCTGTGGCTGAGTGGTTAGAGCAGTCGTCCTCTAATGCGAGGGTTGGGGGTTTGAATCCACCAGCAGTCACATGTCGAAGTGTCCCTGGGCAAGATACTGAACCCCTCATTGCCTCTGATGTGTCCCATTAAGTGTATGAATGTGATAAAGCTCTGATTAGTCTCTTTAGAATGATTTGTTCAATTGGCTTTGTAGAGATCTAGTATAGAGCTGTATGAATGTGTAAATGAGGCACAGATTGTTGTAAAGAGCTTTGAGTATCTTGAAATAAGATAGAAAGGTGCTATATAAGTGCAGTCCATTTACCATTTTCCCAGTTATACAATAAATTGTGATGTGAAAATGCTGAATTACATTAAAAAAAGGCATTTTTCACTTAAAAACGTTGCCTTTATTTTACCTATGCAAAGCAATGTTGGCCAGCCAGACGTTTCTCCCCCTCACCTCCCTCTATCTCTCTCCCTAAAATTAAAAATGAATTTAAACGGTGAGTTATTTTGATGGAATGGCCGATGTCTGATATTTAACTTTACCGCTAATATCGTCCGATACCGATACCATGCCGATAATATCGTGCATCCCTGATATCGTTTCAAGTAGTCGGGGATCCCTTTAAAGCGCACATTGCACAATGTGCTGTAACATTCATACGACGGAGCTTTAGGGCCACGCAAAAAAAATAAAATTTACATTGCCATGCCAAGAAAAAAATTACAAGCCATAAAATTACAAGAATAAAGTCGTACCAGACTTTTTTTTTTTTTTTTTTACAGTTGTCTTTTTTTCCAAGAGTCGGCTCCACAACACAACCTGTTAATCAATCCAGTAGGCGTGTCGGCAAATGACCCATCTGAAGCTAAATGAGTCGTAATATGATCTGAACTCAGACAAAATAAATCAGGGTTTACCACATTTTAACTGTGGTGAAATGAATGTTTGTTAAACTTTATTTTTGTTGACGCTCTTACGCAAAACGTGATCCAAGACTGCCACCTACCGTTGTGTTTTTGTATGCTGCTTCAGGGATGTATATACGCGACGTCATTACGTCGTGACTTTCATTTTTGTTTTCATTTGAAAAAGGCGCCTACTGGATTGATTGACAGGTCGTGCTGACTTGCGGAATAAAAAATTAAAAAAAACTCGTACGACTTTATTCTCGTAATTTTATGGCTTTTAAATATTTTTTTCTTAGCGTGGCCCTAAAGCTCCGTCATATATTCAGGACTGGACTAAAAACGTGTGGGAAGAAGAACAAAAATAAAGAAATGCCAAAGAAAATGCTTTTAAAGACCTTCACAAAGTCTAAAGTGCTAATGAAAAGCTCATGGTTGCTTCTTTGGGACTGTATTTAGTGTGGTGGATGATCAATCACATTTATTTTAGTATTATTTTTGCTACTTTATTTCCTATGCAAGAATAAAATAATAAAAACTTCTTTTAGGGGTCAACGTAATGACGCTCATTTAAGGTAACGAGCCCTTAATTTCTAAACCTGGTAAAGAACAGCTTTAAATTTTATTTTCATAAACCTTCAAATTATTATTTTTTTAACTCGCTTTGTTTTACATTACTAGAAGGGAGTGGGGGGGGGTTGTTTTTAATATTTCATAAACAGTACATTAAATAATTTAATTCAGTCACTCAAAGTGCGCAGACAAATGTGAAAACTTGTTCTTAAAAATCACATCTTGTAAGTTCCTTTTCAAACACGGTTGATTTTAAACTTTCGTTTCCTCCCTCCACTCCCTCAGAGTTCAGTCTTTTCACTTTTATCCTCCCAAATCTATAACAACAGATATCACTCCTCATTTTTGGTCGTGTCAGCCGATCACGCCTCCCAGATTTCTGCCACTTGGCCTTTTATTTCACTGCGAGTCCCCCTCTGCCTCTCATTGTGCCTCCCCCCTCCGCTCCGTCAGCAGGTCATAAAAGCATAATGAGCATGTTGTCCATGAAATGATGAAGGAATACAGCCGCAGAATGATCAGAGGGATCAACACAAGCTGCTACGCAGAAATAGACAACAGCCTTATACTAGGATTAGTGTAACACACAGAGCCACAAAAGAGTAATCCTTTTAACAAAAGGTTTTCTTTAAAGATATAAACTGTCAGTAACTTTGCTATAAGTTACGACTAAAAACCCCATTTTTCATCCAAGTCTCTCAGAAGTTCCCTCAGAATAAGAAACCCCTTTCCTCGTTTTTCCCAAAAAAAAAAAAGCACTGGCAAATAAGAGCTGTATTCTTCACAGAAGTGCAGTTGTGTGTCTGTGCGTGCAAAAATCGAGCAGTTGGCTGTAGTTTGTGTGACGACACCCACGCGACAGGATCTGACACATCCAGGGGGGAAGGAAGAACTCGACACAGCGGGGAAAAGCAGGGAAAAGTGTCAACTGCAAAAACTAAAATAAGGAGACGAGGACAGACGATTGTGTTTGTCACATGCGTGACATGAATGCGTGCGTTTTCGTGGCTTCTTTCAATTCATTCTGCTGCTGAGAAACGTGAACATTGTGAGACTTTCTAATGACTAGTTTTCCTTGAAAGTTGCTTTGGCACGTTTTGTTTCACGCCAGAGTTTTTTGGGAAATGATAGAGAGCAGAGAGACGTTAAACTAATTGATGACAATTAAATAAGTTAACCAGTTGGTCAATGACAAAAATCATCATCATCAGTTGCAGCTCTGCTCAAAATCCATGTTGGCGACTGGTCTCGGCTACCACCAGGCCAATGTCAGTCAAACTGAATTATTATTTTTGTGTTTCCTTTTTTAAAGTCAATTGTCTGTGGCCGCCATCTTGAATGGCACTGACTTCAAGAGTTCTTTACAAATATAATTCAATGACTGCTTGCATGCAAGGTTCCATACAAGTGTCCGCACGACTCAATGGTCATGAACTCCTCGTGATGATCATCTCTTGTCTGACAGTCAGTGTTGGGAGTTCGAGCTGCACAATTTTAAATATGTCAAAAAATTATTGCCAACTTCCTGTTGCCCATTTCCCCTCAAATCTATTTAACAATGGAAATTCTCTTTCGAATTTCAGTCTTGCAAGTTGCATCATGAGGTGACCAAACTGCATAAATAAAACTATCCAATAGTTGGGGGTGGCTCCTATAGTTGGGGGCGGCTTCTATAGTTGGGGGCGGCTCCTACAGTTGGGGGCGGCTCCTATAGTTGGGGGCTAAGATGGGGTAGAGGCTGGGCAGCCAACTCAGGACCCCAAAAATCCCAGGTTCAATCCACAGCCATTCCCACATGTTGTGGTGTCTCTGAGCAAGACATCCAATCCCTAATTGCTCCCCGGGAACTTGCATAGCTACTCACTGCTCCACCTGGGGGTATCCCAGTTGGGATCAGCTCCTATAGCTGGGGTCGGCTCCTTTAGGTGGGGTCGGCTCCTATAGCCGGGGTTGGCTCCTATAGCCGGGGTCGGCTCCTATAGCCGGGGTCGGCTCCTATAGC